>NC_138185.1:171470355-171936211 GCF_964194105.1 Spermophilus citellus
AATACCTCCAGCTTTGCTCTTCTTGCTAAGGATTGCTTTGGCTATTCTGGGTCTCTTATTTTTCCAAATACATTTCAGAACTGTTTGAGATCTGCTTTTTCTAGTTCTGTGAGGAGCTATCATTGGAATTTTGATGAGGATCATGTTGGATCTATATAGCACTTTTGGTAGTGTGGCCATTTTGACAATATTAACTTGGGCCATTCAAGAACATCTAAGGTCTTCTTTAATTCTATACTTTTCAATGTAGAGGGTATCCAAAATAAAGGGAAGGGAAAGATAAATAAAAAAGAAAGAGAGAGAAAGGGAAAAAAAGGGAAAGAGAATTTCATCAAAATGGTGGAAGAAAGACCAGTAGAGTAGACGGAGGAGGAGGGAAAGAGTGGTGGGAAAAAAGAAAAACAGTGGAATGAATCTGACCAAATTTTAGTATACACATACATGAATATAGCACAGTGAATTCCAAAATCAAGACATTAATTTAAATTTTTTTTAAAAAACTAAAAAATAAATTACAGAAAGATCAGTAGACAGAGGGGAGCGGGAAGAGGGAGAAGTGGGGGTGGAAGAAGTGCTGGGGACTTAGAGAAAACTATATTCCATACTTTTGTGATCATGCCAAAATGCATCCTAATGTTATATATATAAAAAGAATTTTAAAAATAGAAAAGAATTATAAATACCTATACCATAACATGACATTGTATTATAATGGCATGTATGAAACAGGCATCCCCTATTAACTTGCACCCCTCAGAGGGAGAGTTGGCATCTAAAGCATACATGTATCTCTAGTATTTAGTGTTCAGTATTTGTTAAATAAATGAATACTGTGCTCAATAAACTCATGGTCACTCTTTTTCACTTATTTTTCATTTTCAAGTACTGGGGATGGAACTTAGTGCTGTTGAGAGTGTTGTGCCACTTAGCTCTATCTCTAGCCTTGCCACTTCATTTTAATGCTCACTCCTATTCACAATTAAGACAGAACTGCTCTCTTGTTCTGGGACTAACAGTTCATAGGGACGGGACAAATGTCTGTCCAGTTAGAGTTGAGCTACAGGACTTGGTGTCATTGGAGGCAAGAGATTGGTAACAAAGAGAAGGAAGAAAAATTAAGTTTGGATTGGAGAAAGGAACAGAGGAACATTACCTTCATTTATCATTCCCATTTTAATTTCACTTTTGAAAGCCTGACAAGTAGGTAGTAGTAAATGTATACTGTATCCTGCAGGAGACAGATTTCTTTTTCCCCGTTTAACTTTTCAAAATCATGTTCTAGGAGGTGATGATGCAATTAGGAAATGTGGTTTTGTGTTAAAATTATGAGATGGATAGTCTTTGAAAGCCTTGGCGATGAAAAACAGGACAGGAAAAGGTAGACAGTTTCCCTGAGATAAGAACATCAACCCTTCTTGTTAAAAACAGGGTTAAAATTAGAATGTGTTCTGGAAGAAAAGCTATATCATGAAATTTGTTTCCGTGTCAAAAGTCCCTTCAAGTGTGCTGACCTGGGCAGATGCTGAGGTTGATTGACTTCATCTCTATCACTGGCAGAAGGAAAGGTAGTGCTGACTAATAACTTTCCCGATATCCATCTTTTTTACTTAAAGAAGTTAGAAATATACCTTGAGATAGATGCTGAAGTAGGTATCATTTATCTTTTGGGCCTGATGTAGGGCTCATTGTTTCTTAAGAATCTGAACTCAAAGGAATTGAAAAGCAAAAGAAGTGCTCTTGGAAGATCAAATTAAAATATTTTGCTGACTCCTGATAATCTTGAGATATTGAAATTTCCCTAAGAGTACACCACAGATAGCAGTAACTAAGATGGGAAAATTCTCTGACTTCCCTCTCTAGGGTAAGATTTATGCAGACATGTTAATGTATTCAAAGTTACTCCTACTTTCCAACCACCAGTTGTCTACTTGTAAGTGGATTTTATGAGATACGATACAGTAACACATTTTATTTCTGAAATTGTCAAACACACACACGTACACTTAACTTTCTTCGGTCTTCTCTTCAAACCATCCTGTATAACACATAAAACTTCACAAAATACAGAGTCAAAAAAACTCAGATCACTGCTTAAAAAGTGATACACAGAATTTAGTCCAACCTTAAAGACCATTTATAAAGAGTTTCAATTCAGTTTTTCAATTTTTTTTCCCTCAGTTCCTCAGCATGTGACCTGCACTTCAGACAAATTAGATGAGGTACCGTGTTCTTATGCTTTAGACAACTCAATTCCCCAAAAACTCTCAGCTGCCAATTTTCTTTTCTACCCACTTTTTATTTCCTGTACTTGTCTTTATTTAAAACAACTTTAATTATACATTATTAAATGAATTCATTCTTGCATAGAATTTTAAATAATTTAGGTCATAGCAAAAGTTCCACTGAACTTCATTCCCCCTTCACTTTTCAGGGTGGCAGGTACTATCAGCATACCTTTTTAAATACTTTGATAAATATACATGTGAAAATATAAATTCAGGTACACATATAAAATATATGCTCTCTTTTGCATATTTCTGCTTATTTTACATAAGTAATATTCTCATATAGTTTTAATGTTTTTTCTCATCCATTTCTTGAATATCTTATCATGTTATAATAGAGATCTTCTATAATATTTCAAGTAGATATGTCATATTTTACTTAGTTATTTACCCACTAGTGAATATTTGAATTACCTTCATTTTTCTATTGAAACAAATGCTACAAAAAATTAACATGACTATGCACTATTTTTTCTAGGATATTAAGATGGTTTGAATGTGTCCCCCGGAATTTACATATTGGAAACATGATTCCCAGTGTGACAGGGTTAAGAAGTGGGGCCTAAGGGAAGATGTTTAGGTTATGAGGACTCTTTCTACATGAGCAAATTAATGCTATCATAAAAAGGGTTCATAAGAATGGGCTGGCCATCTTGTACTCTTTCCCTTTCATCTTCTGAAATTTTGCTGATGACACAACAAAAAAGCTCATAACAGATGCCAAGACATTTATCTTGGGTTTCCCATCCTCCAGAATGGAAGCCAATAAATTTCTGTTTGTTACTATTTAGTCAGTCTCAGATATCCGGTTACGGCAGCATAAAATGGACTGAGACAGAAATCATATTAGCTTGAGCTGCCATAATAAAAATATTACAGACTGGGTGGTTTAAATAGCAAAAATTTACTTCTCACAGTTCTGGAGGCTAAAGTTCCAGAACAGAGTGAAGCATGTCAGGTTCTTGGTTAGGGCTCTCTTCTCATCTTCCAAACAGCTGTCTTCTTGTGTGCACACTTGGCCTTTCTTCCTCTCTATCCTCTTTCTTTATAAGGGCACTAATTCCATCATGAATTTCCTACACTCATAACCCAATTCAAACTTAATTATCCACCAAAGGTACCATCTCCAAATATCATAGTATTGGGAATTTGGGCTTTAACATATGAATATGGGGACATACAAACATTTAATCCAAGCAAATACATGTCTGAAGGCGAGTTGCAGGATAAAAACTTCTGCTGCATTGTCTCTTCAAGGACTATACCAATTTACATGCCACTCAAGTGACTGAAACTACCCACTGTCCTACACGATTACTATCACTGAATTTGTGATTTCTTTTCTTTTCTCTTTTTTTACTGTTCCTAAATTTTTGTGGAAACCTTGCTATCTCATTGATTAATTTGTATCTTTCTGTTATTACTGAGGTTTAAAATGAAGCTTAATAGTTATTGGCCATTTTTACTTTTTCTTTCTAGAATTACCTGCTCATCTCCTTTCCTTATTTTCCAATCTGGATTGTTGTTGTTGTTGTTGAACTTGGAGTTCTCCACTGTAAACTCTGCGAAGGCAGAGATTTTTATGTTTTGTTCACTTCCAGGTCTCCAAGGCCTAAAATGTATGTGGCCCATACTATGTATCCAGTTAATGCTTACTGAAGAATGAATAAGCTGAAGAATGAATAAAGCAGTTGAAACACTTCCTAGCATACTTCATGCCTTAACTTATAGTGTTCAATTTAAACGAAAGTTTTAATTTTTGATATGATGACATTTATCAATATTCTCTACTAACTATTCTCAAAATGGGTTATAAACAGTCTCCTTTTTTATTTTATTTATTCATTTTCCCACATTTTTATTGGTGAATTATAGTTGTACATAACATGCACACAATATAATAATACAATTTTACCAATATCACTCCCCAGCATTTCACCCCTCCCTTCCACCCTCCCACCACTTTACTCTTTTCCTCTACTGATTTCCCATTCATTTTTTAGGAGATCCACTCCAGCTTTCTTTTCCTTTTTCCTCTCTAGTTTCCATGTATGGGAGAAAGCATATGAGTCTCAACCTTCTGGGTTTGACTTATTTCACTTAACATGATGGTCTCTAGTTCCAACCATTTTCCTGTAAATACCATAGTTTCATTTCTCTTTATAGCTGAATAAAATTCCATTATATATATATATATATATATATATATATATATATATATATATATATCACATTTTCTTTACCCATTCAGAGAGTCACCTTTATTCTCCTCTAACTGTATGCTCTTTTTTCTGTTTTATTCATTTTTACTCAATTTAATCCATTATCTTTGCTTCTGATGCTTACAGTCTGAACAAACAGTAATTTTATCAATATACCAATTAAAAATTTGGCCCATCTGCAACATCATAGGATAAATTTTATAAAATATCACATCCCAGGCACACTGACAAATTTTTTTAATTGTGGAAGGACTTAAACTGCAACGTAGCTGCCTTCTATCTTGAGTCACTGCTCTTCAGAAGCACATTTGAACATGGTGGTAATACACAAGGTTATTTTCCTGTAACTGTGTCCTCTCAGGATCTCAAAGAAATGGCTCTAGGAAGTACGATTTGGAAAGCCGCACCCTATTTACATTTGCATTCAATTTATCATTTCAGGCTAGCTTACAGAGTACACTGGGCCCTGGATAAAATAATCTAAGTAAGATATAGAATATCAACACCACTATTTCTTTGCAAAACTCACAGAAGCAAAACCCTAAGATATGATGTCAAGTAAAGCCTTCAGAAGCTTAGCAACAGTATATGTTTGGAAACAAAGTGTAAGATGTACTCACCAATGTAACCTTGGGAGCTAAAGCAGAAATGGTCTCTGAATGTTTCTTATTACAGCAATATTCTCTGGAAAGGATAAATGGTCATATCTGTCTTTCTGACCACATTCTACTCCTGAGTAGTGGTACTGTCAACATACAATATGAAAGCCATCAATACCTGCCAGCAGTGTTTGCACTCCAGGTGGTGAGAAACCCTACAGCTAAAAAAGAAAAAAAAAGTCAGGGGGCAATATCTTGGACTGAGATGAGAAGTATCACAAACCATGCAGGGAGGAGTTGAAAAAAAAAGTGGTCTAAATAAAGTAGAAGAGAATTGACAATTTAAAGATCGGAGACAATAAGCCTATATTCATTTAAATCAAAGCAAAAGCACCTATTTTTTTTATTATTGAACTTCTTATACAAAAACAATTGTTGCAGATTATGTTACCCATGCAGCCACCGAAAGGACCAGCCCTAAAAACTTTCCCCATGGCTGAATTATTTATATGTGCTTTTCTTCCATGAGCACATATTGTTAATCAAATATCGTGTGCTTAATTCTGAGCTGTTACTGTGGAGCAGTTAGCAGATGAAGTCCCTTCATAGAGAAGTAATTCTCTATGAATTTTATATCCCTGTGGGGATATAAAATAAATTTTCCAAGATGTTCTACCTGTACATTGTACATAGATCTACTTATTTAATGCAGTTTACGCTTTGTTAGACATCTAAATATGGCTCTAGCAAGCCTATGTTGCAGATTCAAAAATTAAAATTTAGCCCTTGAGAGATTTTACACTTGTTAATGACCCATAATTCACTCATAGAGGCAGACACATACACCAAGTCCAACAAAGTCAGTGTGCACCTAATAGAGTAATTTAAGTAGAAAAGCATTATTTCTACCAGTTTAAAAATCAAGTCTGCTTCTGCTTTAGCTTTATAAATGGAGAGCATGTGAATTGGAATAAGCTCAAATTATTACAAAAATTTACATGCACATAATATTATTTAGGAAAAAGAAGAAATTAGATTCAGCAAATATTTATTGAACACTGCAGTGTGCTAGGAGCAAGAAATATAAAAGTAAGTCGAAAATGGTCCCCATTGTTAAGGACTTCTCAGTCTAATGATGTCTACTTGGGAGGGATTTATAGAATTCAAGACACAGTGGTCACAGAAGAGAGTCATTAAATTCTATTGGATCTACAGAGTTATCTGAAGGAAGAACTTTTTAACAGGAGGGGCATTATGCCCAAAAACACAACCTTTAAGTAATAGTTTTTAAATGGCAATGTCACCTATAGTAGGAACAGGAGATTAAAACTGAGCAATTAGTCAAGAGCGGTATGTGTCATATATAAAAATTCAGAGTATATTTAATAGTCCCTCCTTTCTCTGTAAATCAAGTGAAAGGAGCTCCTTCAAAATTTCACCCTACCCCCAAACACAGTCATGTCACCCTCCTCTCCTACCTTCGTTGTACTGGATAATTAATCCCTTTGAGCTCCTGATCATATTGGCTATTATTTACCTCACAAGCCCTCACTCACCTCTCCTTTTCTGGCCTTACCTCTATTGGCATCTTCCTCAAAAACTATATATATTTTTTCCCAGTTCTTAAGATACCCACACATACAACACATCCATGGAGCTATCTCTCTTCTCTCCTTCTCATAACCAATCACATAAGTCTCCTCACACCATCTTTTTTCAAGACTCTCACACAGCTTCTGTTCTTCTTTCTCCACTAACATCCTTCTGACAATGGTCCACATCCTACTGGATTTCTCTTATGCATGCAGCATTCCAAATCACTCTCCTGGCCGTGACATCTGTGCCCATTCAACAGTTTCCTCTTGCTTTTTCCTCTTCTTCGGCTGTTCCTTTTTATTCTCCTCTGCTAACTGTGGTCGCTGAAACTGATAATATATCCCCCTTTTTATACTAAGAGAAACCCCTCATTAATGATTCTTCCTCCTTAGTTATAATGTTTCCTCTTAAATTTTTTCCCTGTTATCTCTGAACGTTATTTTGTCAGACTAATCTATTACTTGTTCCTATTTATTTTTCTCCAATCTCCCTTTACTTCACCCACCATTTTGAAACTCCACAATGGACTGAATTTGTGTGCTCAGTTGTCACAGATGATCACCTAGACCAGGAAGTGTGACAAGTTCTTCTCAGCTTTTGTCTTGCTAACCACTCTAGAGCAGTCAACAGGTTGCTCTTCCTGAAATCTTTCCATTATTTGGTTTCATGACACAGAGTATCTTTTGGTTTCCCCCTCACCTCTCATCTTATTCTTTTTCCCCATCCTCTATCTAAAAGTTAAATATGAAATTTTTCCCATGTTCAAATCTCTTGCCTATTTCTCATAATAGTTAAGCCTAATACATGGAGAACATTTTCCTCGACCAAGATAAGAACCTATAGAGAAAATGCTGTAGACGTTTAATATTTGAAGACTATTTACTTGACTTAGCTCTCAATCATGTCTATTAATTGACCTGTGCCGGTCACAACTATGTTTCATTCTTTGCAAAGGGAGACAAGTAGTATGCATGAGAAACCATACATAATGTATCATTGTATAACAAAGTTTAAATGCTTGGCAAAGCATGGAAGTCTTATACTCTAGGCCCCTCCTATTTCTAAGTCCTGCTATAGCTCCTTGCCATCTTCTCACCACACAGACTGATTATAATCAATCTAATTACATAAGAAATGAACAGTGAAGAAGAAAATGAATAAAGTTGGCCTAAGTAAAAATGTAGTCTCTATCATCTTTAGCAAGTTCATTAACTTACCTAAGTCTATATTTGCTTATTTGTAAGATTGTAAGAATAGCTAATTCCTCATCTCCTAATAAAATTAGAATTATCCTTTTAGAATGATTGGCATAAAATATAAATGTATGTATCTAACATTCATTCCCATAATAACAGTAATAGTTATTATTGTGGTCAGGTTCCTAGTGTAGGAACCCAGTGACTCACCTCTCCAGCCATACCCCACCTGCCTATGGTTACCACTGAGTCCATTCAAACTAGAGTGTACTGATTGGGTCACAGCTCTCATAATCCCATCATTTCATCTCCAAACATTCCTGTATTAATACAGGAGCTTTGGGGGAACACCAAACATCCAAACCATAACATAGTTCATTTAATGGCCTCTGAAGCCCTTTGAATGGATGGATGGACTCCCATTTACAGATGAGGAAACAAAAGCACAGAGAGATTAAATAGCATGCCCCAGAACACAGAATTAGAAAGTGGTATACACTTAGATTTCAGAGTACTTACCAGAGAGCTTAGATTTTATTAATGCTTGAATAAATCATTAAATCCTAACACAACGCCATTCTGTACACACACTCTGCTCATACACTTCCCTTGTTGGGAATTCTATCTTGTCTCTTCCCACTGTTCACATTCAACTGAATATCCCCTTCTTTCACAGCTCATCTTTGTTATGGTTTGGATGTGACGCGTTCCCCCAAAACTCCTGTATTAATACAGGAATGTTTGGAGATGAAATGATGGGATTATGAGAGCTGTGACCCAATCAGTACACTCTAGTTTGAATGGACTCAGTGGTAACCATAGGCAGGTGGGGTGTGGCTGGAGAGATGAGTCACTGGGTTCCTACACTGGAAGGGTACATCTGCCCTGTGGCCCTTCCCCCTTTCTCTGCTTCCTGGCTGCCAGGAATCCAGCAGCACTCTTCTACCATATCATACCACCATAATGTTCTGCCTCATCTTGGGCCCAGAGCAATGCATTCAGCCAACCATGGACTAAACCTCGGGAACTGTGAGACAAAATAAACTGTCCCTCCTCTAAGTTGTTCTCATCAGGTATTTGGGTCACAGTGATGCAAAGCTAACACAATCTCAAACCTTTTTGACACCCTTTCCTTATTCCAATAATATTATTCTGGTAGTTTTTATAACACTTACCAAACTAACTTATATCTCACATATTTATATATGTATTTTTTTTTGCAATTAGTTTGAGAGACCCGAAGAAATGGAGATCATGTGTAAGTTTTCTATTTTTAATCTTTGAACCCTCCATAGCAATTTGGCACAATGCATTGTCTTACATAAGTGTTCAATATATTTTTATTGAATTCATTTTTAAATTACCAGAATAGGAGCTGGGGCTGTAGCTCAGTGGCAGAGCACTTGCCTAGCATGTGTGAGGCACTAGGTTTGATCATCAGCACAACATGAAAATAAAACAAATAAAATAAAGGCATTCTGTCCCTCTACAACTACAAAAAAAAATCTTTTAAAAAATTACCAGAACCCAGGCTTTTATCAGAATAAAATATTTTTCTTTAAAAAAATCACAATATCTCCCTCCCAAAGTCCTGTGATATTTATGTATTCTCAGACCATTCTGTATTTTTCAAGCACATGCAACTTGAAGAATGGTCCTGGAGCTTTCCTTTTTAAATGTGATTTTGGTAGTTAGCCTCTTCCCTAGTCAAAAAGAGTACTCCATCAGATTTTATTGTCCATGTGAATGCATTAATTGAAAAGCAGACCTCCAAAAGGACTGGCTGAACCTGCTGGGGTTCAATCATGCACAGATAAGTGAGTACTTACTGCAAGGCATCTACTTAGTTTCCTAGTACATATGAGCCTTTCCAGTGTGCACAATGAACTAAAAGCTGCCGAGGACAGACATGTTACTTATCTGAGTAACACCAGTGCCATCTGCAGGAAAAGCTCAAGCAGCAGTTGTATCTTTATTCATGTATCTCTCTTCAGTCCCATCAAAAGACTTTGCCATGCTGAAAAATACTATACAGTTCCCCTCCTATCCAAGGTTTCCAACCTTAGTGGATAAAGCAGGTATTGTTAAATATGAGAAACCATAACACAGCTGAACTAGAGAAATCTAAAGTCCAAAAAGTCACTGGAGTATAGTTTCACAAATAAAAGTTCAAAGTAGATAGAAGCCCTCCATATGTTGCATGAAGAATAAACATGAGGTTGGCCATACGAACTGAAACTTCCTCAAAAGCTTTATTGTAGCTTTATTAGACTGAAATACACAAAAGCCAGGATTTGAGAAAATGCCATTTGTTTCATAATATTTTTTAGAAAAACCTTTTTTATTGTATAAACTGCTTCCTCCTCCTCCTCCTCCTCCTTTTTCTTCTTCTTTTTAGGTATACATAACAGTAGAATGTGTTTTGACAAATTATACCTTCATGGAGAATAACTTCTTCTATAGGATCCCATTCTTGCAGTTGGAGTTTCACTAGTTGTGTATTCATATCTGGTATGTAAAGCAGTCTTTTTACCTTCTTTTTGCCTCTATTTTTTCTTCACCTTTCCAAACTTTAGCTCCACAAAATCAGATACACAAACTTTGTGTTTTATCCACATTTACCAAAAAATTCCATTTACACTTACTTCTGGGCAGGACTATTTTTAACCCTAAGCAGTTTTCATAACAGATCACCTCTTGATCTGCCTATAAGCCACAATAAATTTCACATCTAGTACAACCAGGCTTCAGTTTCTCTCTAGGAATATAACATTCTTCTCCCTCCAAAACAAAGAGTTAGTATCTCAAGTCTATAACCACAATTAATAAGTAAAACCCCTTTTGTTCATTTAATTCTCCAAAGAGCTCCTGGAATAAACAAATATTTTCAAACAGAGTTTTAAAACAAAATACCAATAAATTGAAATGAAGAGAGTTAACATCCTATGCTTTTGAACATTAACATTAGAATTATCCCAACAAGGTAGAAAACAGATTCACAGAGAAGAAAAAATCTTTTGAGATAACACCTACTCCTAAAGATAAACTAAGTCATGATCTTCAAAAGCATGAATTCGAACACTGAACCAATGATTTGTCATGTTAACTAAAATTATTTCACTTGTTCAAATAAATTGGGTTTTTATACTCCCTTTATATTAATTGTCATCTGTACTCAGGGGCCATTCTAGTAGAATGATTAAACAAAAGCAATTGTGTATTACCATCCAGAAATTATCAAATAATACATTTCATTTCTTTTATTCTTCAGTTCTCTTCAAATATATTCAGTATGGTTTCCGTTTGGAGATCATGTTTGGTTTTCTTGTTCGTTTTTTAATTTTTAATCTTCAAACACTCCATAACAAGCTGACAAAATGCATTGTCTCATTGTCTGAATCGGTGTTCAATATATCTTTATTGAAGTCACTTTAAAATTACCAGAATAAGCCAGCCTCAGCAACTTATTGAGGTTCTAAGAAACTTAGCAAGACCCTGTCTCAAAATAAAATATAGCAAGGGCTGGGAATGTGGCTCAGTGGTTGAGTGCTCCTGAGTTCAATTTCCAATACCAAGGAAAAAAATTACTAGAATAAATATCTGCTACAATTTTTTTAGAATTTTCTTTTATTGTTGGTCGTTCAAAACATTACAAAGTTCTTAATATATCAAATTTCACAATTTGATTCAAGTGGGTTATGAACTCCCATTTTTACCCCGTATACAGATTGCTGTATCACATCAGTTACACTTCCATTGATTTACATATTGCCATTCTAGTGACTGATGTATTCTGCTGTTTATCCTATTCTTTACTATCCCCCTTCCCCTCCCCTCCCCTCCCCTCCCCTTTTCTCTCTCTACGCCCTCTACTGTAAATCATTTCTTCACTTGTATTATTTTTCTCTTACCCCTCCTTTCCTCTTATATGTAATTGTGTATGACCCTGAGGATCACCTTCCAATTCCATGCGATTTCCCTTCTCTCTCCCTTTCCCTCCCACCTATCATCCCTGTTTAATGTTAATCTTCTTCTCAAGCTCTCCGTCCCTACCCGGTCCTTGGTTACTCCCCTTATATCAAAGAAGTCATTTGGCATTTGTTTTTTAAGGATTGGCTAGCTTCGCTTAGCATAATCTGCTCTAATGTCATCCATTTCCCTCCAAATTCTATGATTTTGTCGTTTCTTAATGCAGAGTAATACTCCATTGTGTATAAATGCCACATTTTTTTTATCCATTCATCTATTGAAGGGCATCTAGGTTGGTTCCACAATCTTGCTATCGTGAATTGTGCTGCTATGAACATCGATGTAGCAGTGTCCCTGTAGCATGCTCTTATTAGGTCTTTAGGGAATAGACCCAGAAGGGGAATAGCTGGGTCAAATGGTGGTTCCATTCCAAGCTTTCCAAGAAATCTCCATACTGCTTTCCAAATTGGCTGCACCAATTTGCAGTCCCACCAACAATGAACAAGTGTACCCTTTTCCCTGCATCCTCGCCAGCACTTATTGTTGTTGGACTTCATAATGGCTGCCAATCTTACTGGAGTGAGATGGTATCTTAGGGTGGTTTTGATTTGCATTTCTCTGACTGCTAGCGATGGTGAGCATTTTTTCATGTACTTGTTAATTGATTGTATGACCTCCTCTGAGAAGTGTCTGTTCAGGTCCTTGGCCCATTTGTTGATTGGGTTATTTGTTATCTTATTGTCTAATTTTTTGAGTTCTTTGTATACTCTGGATATTAGGACTCTATCTGAAGTGTGTGGGGTAAAGATTTGTTCCCAGGAGGTAGGCTCCCTGTTTACCTCTCTTATTGTTTCTTTTGCTGAGAAAAAACTTTTTAGTTTGAGCAAGTCCCATTTGTTGATTCTAGATATTAATTCTTGTGCTATGGGTGTCCTATTGAGGAATTTGGAGCCCGACCCCACAGTATGTAGGTCATAGCCAACTTTTTCTTCTATCAGATGCCTTGTCTCTGGTTTGATATCAAGCTCCTTAATCCATTTTGAGTTAACTTTTGTGCATGGCGAGAGAAAGGGATTCAGTTTCATTTTGATGCAAATGGATTTCCAGTTTTCCCAGCACCATTTGTTGAAGAAGCTATCCTTCCTCCATTACATGCTTTTAGCCCCTTTATCAAATATAAGATAGTTGTAGTTTTGTGGATTGGTTACTGTGTCCTCTATTCTGTACCATTGGTCCACCCGCCTGTTTTGGTACCAGTACCATGCTGTTTTTGTTACTATTGCTCTGTAGTATAGTTTGAAGTCTGGTATCGCTATACCGCCTGATTCACATTTCCTGCTTAGCATTGTTTTTGCTATTCTGGGTCTTTTATTATTCCATATGAATTTCATGATTGTTTTATCTATTTCTACAAGAAATGCTGTTGGGATTTTGACTGGGATAGCATTGAACTTATAGAGAACTTTTGGTAATATCGCCATTTTGATGATGTTGGTTCTGCCTATCCATGAACAGGGAATATTTTTCCATCTTCTGAGGTCTTCTTCTATATCTCTCTTTAGGGTTCTTTAGTTTTCATTGTATAGGTCTTTCACCTCTTTTGTTAGGTTAATTCCCAAGTATTTTATTTTTTGGGGGGGGGGATATTGTGAATGGAGTAGTTGTCCTCATTTCCGTTTCAGAGGATTTGTCGCTGATATACAAGAATGCATTTGATTTATGCGTGTTGATTTTATATCCTGCCACTTTGCTGAATTCATTTATTAGCTCTAATAGTTTCTTTGTAGACCCTTTTGTGTCTGTTAGGTATAGAATCATATCATCTGCAAATAGTGATAATTTAAGTTCTTCTTTTCCTATTTTTATGCCTTTAATTTCTTTCGTCTGTCTAATTGCTCTGGCCAGTGTTTCGAGGACTATGTTGAACAGAAGTGGTGAGAGAGGGCATCCCTGTCTTATACCAGATCTTAGAGGGAATGCCTTCAATTTTTCTCCATTCAGAATGATGCTGGCCTGTGGCTTATCATAGATTGCTTTTACAATGTTGAGGTATGATCCTGTTATCCCTAATTTTTCTAGAGTTTTGAACATAAAGGGATGCTGTACTTTGTCGAATGCTTTTTCTGCATCTATCGAGATGATCATATGGTTCTTATTTTTAAGTCTATTGATGTGGTGAATAACATTTATTGATTTCCGTATATTGAACCAGCCTTGCATCCCAGGGATGAATCCTACTTGATCATGGTGTATAATTTTTTTGATATGATTTTGAATCCGATTCGCCAGAATTTTATTGAAGATTTTTGCATCTAGGTTCATTACAGATATTGGTCTGTAGCTTTCTTTCTTTGAAGTGTCTCTGTCTGGTTTAGGCATTAGGGTGATGTTGGCCTCGTAGAATGTATTTGGAAGTTCTCCCTCTTTTTCTATTTCCTGAAATAGCTTGAAAAGTATTGGTGTTAGTTCCTCTTTAAAGGTTTTGTAAAACTCTGCTGTGTACCCATCCGGTCCTGGGCTTTTCTTAGTTGGTAGTCTTTTGATGGTTTCTTCTATTTCCTCTATTGTTATTGGTCTGTTTAGGTCATCTATATCTTCCTGACTCAATCTGGGCAGATCATGACTTAAGAAATTTATCGATGCCTTCACTATCTTCTATTTTATTGGAGTATAAGGATTCAAAATAATTTCTGATTATCTTCTGTATTTCTGAAGTGTCTGTTGTGATATTGCCTTTTTCATCCCGTATGCTAGTAATTTGGGTTCTCTCTCTTCTTCTCTTCGTTAGCATGGCTAAGGGTCTGTCGATTTTATTTATTTTTTCAAAGAACCAACTTTTGGTTTTGTCAATTTTTTCAATTGTTTCTTTTGTTTCGATTTCATTAATTTCAGCTCTGATTTTAATTATTTCTTGCCTTCTACTTCTTTTGCTGTTGTTTTGCTCTTCTTTTTCTAGGATTTTGAGATGAAATATGAGATCATTTATTTGTTGGTTTTTTCTTTTTTTAAGGAATGAGCTCCAAGCAATGAATTTTCCTCTAAGAACTGCTTTCAATGTGTCCCATAGATTCCGATATGTTGTGTCTGTGTTTTCATTTATCTCTAAGAATTTTTTAATTTCCTCCTTAATGTCTTCTATAACCCATTGATCATTCAGTAACCTATTGTTCATTCTCCAAGTGATGCATGATTTTTCCTTCCTTCTTTTATCGTTGATTTTCAGTTTCATTCCATTATGATCAGATAAGATGCATGGTATTATCTCTACTCCTTTATATTGTCTAAGACTTGCCCTGTGACATAATATAAGATCTATTTTTGAGAAGGATCCATGTGCTGCTGAGAAAAAAAGTGTAACTACTTGATGTTGGGTGGTATATTCTATATATGTCAATTAAGTCTAGGTTGTTAATTATGTTATTGAGTTCTATAGTTTCCTTATTTAACTTTTGTTTGGAAGATCTGTCCAGTGGTGAGAGAGCTGTGTTGAAGTCTCCCATGATTATTGTATGGTGGTGTATTAGACTCTTGAACTTGAGAAGAGTTTGCTTGACGAACATAGCTGCACCATTGTTTGGGGCATATATATTTATGATTGTTATGTCTTGTTGGTGTATGGTTCCCTTGAGCAGTATGTAGTGTCTCTCTTTATCCCTTTTGATTAACTTTGGCTTGAAATCTATTTTGTTTGATATGAGTATGGACACTCCTGCTTGTTTCCGCAGTCCATATGAGTGGAATGATTTTTCCCAGCCTTTCACCTTCAGTCTATGTATATCTTTTCCTATCAAATGCGTCTCCTGTAGACAACATATTGTTGGGTCTTGTTTTGTGATCCATTCAACTAGCCTGTGTCTCTTAATTGGTGAGTTTAAGCCATTAACATTTAGGGTTATTATTGAGATATGGTTTGTTCTTCCAGCCATATTTGTTTATTAATGTTACTAAACCTGATTTGTTTTCCTCTTTGATTACTTTCCCCCCTTTACTGTCCTACCTCCCACTGATGGTTTTCAATGTTGTTTTCGATTTCCTCTTCCTGTAATGTTTTGCCAAGGATTTTTTGAAGAGATGGTTTTCTAGCTGCGAATTCTTTTAACTTTTGTTTATCGTGGAAGGTTTTAATTTCATCTTCCATCCTGAAGCTTAATTTCGCCGGATACACGATTCTTGGTTGGAACCCATTTTCTTTCAGTGTTTGAAATATGTTATTCCAGGATCTTCTAGCTTTCAGAGTCTATGTTGAGAGATCAGCTGTTATCCTGATTGGTTTACCCCTAAATATAATCTGCTTTCTTTCTCTTGTAGCTTTTAAAATTCTCTCCTTATTCTGTATGTCGGGCATCTTCATTATAATGTGTCTAGGTGTGGATCTCTTATGATTTTGCACTTTCGGCGTCCTGTAGGCTTCTAGGATTTGGGATTCTGTTTCATTCTTCAACTCTGGGAAGTTTTCTCGTATTATTTCATTGAATAGATTGTTTATTCCTTTGGTTTGTAGCTCTGTGCCTTCCTGTATCCCAATGACTCTTAAGTTTGGTCTTTTAATATTATCCCATATTTCTTGGATGTTCTGTTCATGGTTTCTTAGCAGACTTGCTGAGCTGTCTATGTTCTTTTCAAGTTGAAATACTTTGTCTTCATTGTCTGATGTTCTATCTTCTAAGTGATCTACTCTGCTGGTAGTATTGTCAATTGAGGTTTTAAGTTGGTTTATTGCTTCCTGCATTTCTAGGATTTCTATTTGTTTGTTTTTTATTACCTCTATCTCCCTGTGAAATTGGTCTTTTACTTCCTGGATTTGTTTATGTAGTTCCTTGTCAAAGTGATCTTTCATTGTCTGGTTTTGCTGTCTCATGTCTTCCTTGAGACTCCAGATCATCTGAAGCATGTATATCCTGAACTCTTTATCAGACATTCCATCTGTTGCAGCTATTACCTCTTCTAGAGTTGAGTTGACCTGCATTGCTTGTGGTCCTTTCTTTCCTTGTCGTTTCATACTGCTCTCGTTTCTTTCTGCTTGGTGAAACTGTTGTTTTTTTGAAATTTTCCCCCTATTTATTTATATTGCTCTTGTATAGTTGGGAGATCTCTCTTGCAGGGCGGGTAGTGGCTGTGCTCCTCCTCTAATTAGGGTGATCTATCTACCACGCTGGTTGGTCGCAGGTCTGCCCACCCTGCGGGCGCGGGTGGCGGCTCTACTCTGCCCCCACTCCAATTGTGGTGACGTAACTACCACGCCCTCGGGTCATTGGACCTGATCCGGATGTGGGCAGCAGCTCTGCTCCGCCCCTACTCCAATTGGTGTGACGTGTCTACAACGCTGGTCGGCCTCTAAGCCTGTTCCACCGGTGGGTCGCAGATCTGCCTACCTTGCGGGCTCAGGCGGCAGTTCTGCTCAACCCCCACTCCCAGTGGGGATACCTAACTGCCTCTCCAAGGGGTCACTGGGCCTTTTCCGGACACGGGCGGCGGCTCTGCTCAACTCCCACTCCAACCAGTGTGACGTGACTGCCTCGATGCTACTTGTCCACCACACTGGCAGGCTGCCGGGCCTGTCCTGCCAGTGGGTCGCAGGTCTGCTTACCTTGCAGGCTCAGACAGAGGCTCTTCACAGCCCCCACTCCAAATGGGGTGACTTGGCTACTGCGCAGTCCGGTCGCTGGTCCTGTTCCAGGCGTGGGCGGCTACTCTCGTCGGCCCCAGCTGCAGTTGGGGTGTCGTGATACCACGCCGGTGGGTCACTTGGCCTGCTCTGGGCGCAGGTGGCAGTTCCACTCTGCCCCCCAGGCCCCCACAGCACCCAGGAGGACCCAGACCGAGAAACAGTCCCTTTTGGTTCCCCTGCCCTGGGCCAAAGCAGCTTCGGGAGCCAGAACCCGGCCTCTCCGATCCCAGCCACGCTCTGCTAGGAGCAGGCTCCACAGAGCGACCCCCGTGGGTTCCCCAGCCCCAGGCCAAAGCAGCCCCGGGAGCCCGAGCCCGGCCGCTCCAAACTCTCCCAGCTCGGTGCATGCTCCGCTAGGAGCAGGGTCAAAGACGCAGTCCCCGCGGGCTCCCCAGCCCCGGGCCAAAACTGTTCCGGGAGTCAGAGCCCCGCCGCCCCTCAGCGCACGTTCCACTTGGAGCTGGCGTCGGCACGCAGTCCCCACAGGTTCCCCCGCCCTGGGCCAAAGCAGCCCGGGGAACCAGAATCCGGCCGCTCAAAGTCCGGCGCACGCCTTGCCAGGAGCGAGCCCCGAAGAGTATTCTCCTCAGGTTCTCCTGTCCCGAGCCTGAGCGATCTGTCTGCGAGACGCAGGCAAATACCAGCCTGGAATCACCTGTTCCGTAGTTGAGTGAGCTGAGATCAGTAGAAAACAGGGATCATTACATCATCTCTCCAAGATGGCGACTGCTGTCCTCCTCCGTGGTCCGACCGGTGTCGAAAATCGAACTGGACCGCTTCTCTCCTCTGTCTCAAAGCCGGAACTCAACACTAAGCACGGCCAGTGCACCGCTGGCAGGAGCCCCCAGAATCCGCATCGCTGTACTCCCGCTCTGGTACCTCGGTACCTCGCCGCTACTCAGCGTGCGCCCCAGACTCCATCCGCGGGGCGGTCCGCCGAGCAGGTTCTGCTACCCTCCGTGCGGAGAAATCGCCCGCGACCGAGCCCCCGCAGTCGAATCCTGCACACTGGAAATCCATCCTTTAGATTCTGGAGCACCTCGATTTCACTGGAAATTCCCAACAAGGTAGCCTTCAGCCGTTTCACCTCGTCTTTCTCCCACACAGTGACGCGGCGCACTGGGGTGATGCACTCCCATCGCCGCCATCTTCTCGCCTAGAATTTTTTTTAATTATGTAGTTATGTAGAACCTTTCTTGGTAATTACGAAAATAAAGTCAATCTACTAAATGTTGAACTAACAATTGTTCTAAATTTTCTATGCTACTGGGCATACCCTGTATTAGCAATAAAGAAAACTATGCCAAAAATGTATTAATACTATTTTGCATGAGATGAATTCCAGAGATAAATAATAGGTGGGAAAAATGCATAAAAGTTAAGAAAAGCAATGAAAGATTGCTAAAGCATAAAAAGTATTCATCTTTGCTTTATTATAACTAAGTCATAGATCATAAAGTAACTAAGAATATATAAGGAAGATACAATATTGCTAACTGAGTAAACATCTAACCATCCAGCACAGTCAAATTAAGAGAGAAAAGAATGGGAGGAGTAAAATGATTAACTAAATAGAGAGGAAAACGATAAAGGCTGAAAAGTCTGTAAATATAATGTAGTAATGAGTTGATTAAATAAACTTAGTACATTATTTAGATAAATGTATTAATCAAGAAAATAATTTCAGTAGGCATAAATTGATTTTCTCTAAACATATGTGACCAGCTATGCAGTACACAGTGACTAAGCTGGGGCATGGAAGCACAAATGAGTGAAAGAGCGTGATCCAGTCCTATCACCAGCCTCCCTGACTCCAACATGCACACTGCCCCTCACTCTTCATCCACAAGATATTTGTTTTCCTTTAATGAAAAAAATAAGGGGGTAGAGATCAGTGTCTGTCAGGGTAGAGTCAGAACTGGGAGGAATCTTCAACTACTCAGAGCATCCCCACTTTCTGCTGAATACATTTTACAAATATCTCTGTCTTAGAAATATGGAAATATTATTTTGTGTGTGGTTAATTATAAAACAAAAAAATAGAGAGAGTCTATAAATTCAACTCAATAAGTTTTCTAAGATAACAGTAATAAAAACAGATACACTGAAAATCATAAGCTAGACAATAAAAATATTCTAAAATTCCCAGACTGAATCAGAATAGTGTGGCCAGTCATCCCTGCTTCCAAATTCCAGGTAGAGAAATCAGAAGGTATAAGCCAAATTGCTGTTGCTTTTCATCGCCTCAGAGTAAAGACAGACAGACATCTCAGGCCTAGTCAAAAAGAAGCTGTCAACAGCTCCAGAAACAGTCTTTCAGGGCTAGATGCTACTGAAATCCCATAAATCCCCACACATTAGCATCACGGTCGCAACATTTGGGTTCACAGGAACTCTAATTAGCCCTTCAAAAAGCTTATCAGCGTGTTAGGGGCAATGATTTTCAAAGTATGGTTCCTGAACCAATAACAGCAGAATCATCCAGAAACTATTTGAAAATGAAAACCCTCAGATATCACCCTAAATATGCTGAATCGGAACTCTGCATGTAGAGTCCCAAATATCTGTTTACCAATCCCCACAGGGGATTCTGATGCATGCCCAAGTTTGAGAACCACTCTGCTAGAGTTACTAGTCTTAATAACACACACACACACATCATAATCATCATCATATCATCATCATCATCATCATCATGATGTAAAAATTAGTCCTTTTTCACAAACCTTTAGTCCTTTGTGTTGGGTCTGCCTGATCAGGATTCTGTCTTTCCTCAAGGTAATTTTATTGCTTGATTTCTTATTTCCTGGCTGCTACAGTTTGAATCTGGAATATTCCCTGAAGATTCATGTGCCCCCATCTGGTTATGTTATTAGGAGGGGATGAAGCCTAATGGGAGGTCTTCAGATCATTGGGAGCATACCCTGAAGGGGACTGTGAGGCCCTGATCTCTTCTCTTTTGCTTGTGGGACAAGAGAGGAGCAGTTTTACACTGTCTCACATTCCCGCATGATGTGTGGCTTCATCATAGGACCAAAACCAACAAAAGCCAACATATCATGAACTGAAACCTCCAAAGTAGACCAAAATAAAACTCTTCTCTTTGTAAATTGAAGGTATTATTACAATGATGGAAAGCTGATCAACACCATGGACTGTGACTGAGGCTATCAGTACAGCCTGTAGTTTCAAATCCTAAAAGCAATGATAAAAGCTCTTTATACAAAATTGATCCATTTTCTCTTCTGGAAACATTGTCCCCAAAACTGGTATTTCAGGGGAGAGCAATCTAAGTCTCCCCATCCCAAAATCTGTTGTTATCTAATTCTAGAAAAGAGGCTACAAATAAATATACTATATATTTGCATTATAATGAAAGCAGTCTTTCTTAAAATAGATTGATATGGATATGCATAGGGAGATATATATATATATGTGTGTGTGTGTGTGTGTGTGTGTGTGTGTGTGTATCTGAGGGTGTATGTGTCTATATATGTGTGTGTGTGTGTGCATGTATATGTGTGCATGTATATGTGTGTGTGTGTGTATCCAAGCAAAATTAAACTCTCAAGCAAACTTTTCTATTGGAAGTGTGTGATTATTGCTTACTCCTCAACTTTCAGAAATCTCTGGTGCTGGGTGAAAATGGGCAAGCCCAAGAATCTGAGATTATAGATAAATTCATATATTCTCCTACATGTTTAACAACGAATTCCACCAACATCAAGTTATTGATAACAGGATTATTTAATTTTTGTCAAAGACTTTGTAAATAATTAGATACTTTATCTTTTCTTTATATCTTTCCAAAGAAACAAACATTCCATACACATTGGGTAATTAACTAATTGTTTATAATTTCCTAAGTCAGTAACTTTTAGTCAATATGCAACCCACAATGAAAACTGAAAAATACTCTATTTGAATATGAAGAGAATAACTCCATGCTATGGTCTGACTGTGTCCCTCAAAAGTACATGTGTTGAAAGCCTAATCCCAATATTCATGTGTTAATGGTATTTGGAGGTGAAACTTTTAGAAGGTAATTCAGATCAGGTAAGGTCATGAAGGTCAGGCCCCCATGATGGTATTAATGGCTTCCTAAGAAGAGGAAGAGAGCTCCAAGCTAGCACACTTTCTCTGTCTCATCATGTGATGGCGTGTGATATAGCAGCAAGAAGCCCCTGACCAGAAGCAGAGCAGATGCTGATATCACACTCTTGGACTTCCCAGACTTCAAAAGAGTGAACCAAATAAATTACCTAGTCTGTGGTATTTTGTTATAGCAACAGAAAATGGACTAAGACACTCAAGAATTTGATTACTACTTTCTCTAGACTTCATTAGCTAGAAAGACATACTAAATAGAAATCAAATACCAGAGTTATTGTGTGATTCAAAATTTCCAGGGGACAATCAATGATACATTTCATAGCTATCAGAATAGTCCATGTTGCTTTGACTTCCTGTAAAATTTATCAAATGACAATTTCTTTCAAGAAGAATGCTTAGAGTACAAAGCATTACGTAGGTTACTGCTCATGGTGACAGAACTTCATGGCTACTGCTAAGGATTCTAAACATCAACTGTATTCACAACTGAGTTCATCTATCAAATATATCAAATGAACTTCTATTGGGATTCTATGACACTGAACTCTCCCAGAACCAACAATGCTGTTTTGTAGCAGTTGGCCCTCTTCCTAGTAACAAATGAAGTCCATTGTTGTAAAGATTTACTTTATTTCTTTGTGTGACCATTAAGGAAATTATAAGCCATTGTGAACAACTATAATTTATTTTTTTTTGTAAAAACAATACTGTATTCACTTGCTACAAGAAAGCAATTTAGAGTTTGTTTTGTTTTGTTTTTATTTTAACTAAAGTCAATTCAAGAAATCATGGCAATGAAGAATGGTAATGTGCCATTAAATGAAATTGAAAAATAATAAGTAGTTCATTTTAATAACCAATTCTCATTTCCTCCTCACTGAAATTTTTGTCAAAGCAGTTAACAATGGATAAAATCAATTAACTATATGCTTTATTCTAGCATCCATGAAATGGTCAAAGGGTGGCAGCAGGAAAGAGAAGGATATGATGTTTGAATATTCCAAACTAGACCATAATTGGTGATCAGAGTTGTTTTTATGAGGCACTTGAATTTTCAATATCCTTAAAGTTCTATAAAGCAGACCTCCGTTTAAATACCCCAAAGCACTGGACACGTTTTGTCACAGAATTATAAAACTGAAATAGCAGATACTTTGGAGACTGTGTGACCTTTGGCAATTTACTCAATATCTTGAGTATTGTCATATTTACCAATCATGCTCTATCTACCTCACATGGGCTTGTGCATGGATTGAATTACATGAGAAACAAAAAGTATTTTCAGTGGCCTCTGGCACTTAGTAGGCATTCAGTAAATGGTAAATATGCATGTAATTTTGAATAGAATACTTAAACAACCCTTTCCATTCATATTTACCCTCACATTTTTCACTCCAATCAGATCAATAAAAGACTTGATGTTCTTTCATCTTTGTTATCTGGGTTAATTGTAAAACAAAAACATCTATATGAACTAATGGACAAAATGGTTTCTTTAGTAGGGACATTTGGATAATCCCTTTACTAGTCCTATATTCTTATTTTCTTCAAAAATTTTGCTGATGGACTCTGAATAGTTATTAGACATTTCAAAAGATAGATTTTTAAAATGAGGCTGTCTCTGCGGAAATGGACCTAACTACCCAGAATAATTAATTCTTTATAACAGTCTAATAACAGCAAGAAGGTTCTGCCAAGCTACTTGAAAACTAGCCAGAAAGTTAGCAGGTAAGAGAGTTCCTTTTAGGTTACCAGTTAATACAGGTGTTTTGAGTCTCTGGAACCTTTGTTCTCAGAGGAAAAACATTTCAGTGAATCTGAGAAAGCATCAGGCCAACCATAATGAGTCTGAGACCAGATGCCAGTCATAATTTTAGGCCAGCTGCTACTTCCTTTCGATTCTGAACAAAGACCTACCCTCTGAGAGCATAGCTCTACCCCTGCAGAGGGACTGCTATCATAGAGAAATGTATGAAGCAGGTTCTGGCAGATTTAAATGTCATGCTGGTCTGCAGCTGAACCACAAAGAAATGAGGTCTTAGGTGGGATTGGGATTTGTCAAAACTGTGAGAGAGAAGACAGGCCTGAGAAGCACACCTGGTCAATGATAAAGTATTAGGTTTAGGAAAACAATAGTTTCAAATAAGCCTCTCAAAACCTCAATTAAATTTCATCCCCACCTAACAACATACTAGAATAAATAATACCCAAGCTCTAAAATCAGACAAGAATAAATAATACCCAAGCTCTAAATAAATAAATAATTAATTAATAAATAAATAAATAATAAATAATAAATAATACCCTGCCGCAGTCTTGGCTGGGCACAGAATCACGAGCCACTCAAGCAGGAACAAAACTTTATTTTGAAAAAGCCGCCAATACTTCGTAGGCGCCGGCAAGCCAAACCCGGTCCTCCCACGCGGGCGTCTGCCGGAACCGCGCGTTCTGGGGGGGCCCCCCGGACCTCCCCCGGAATTTCCTCCTATTATCCTTCCCCAACCAATGGGAACTCTCCAGGAGTCCCGTAACTTGAGTCCGGTAGCAGGCCAAGGTGAACAGCAGGAGCCCAATTTGCATATGAATGTAAATCTTAACATAATCATATCATCTCAGTGGCTAGCTGGTGTCACTTTACAAGCAAAGGTGCCATGCATCATTTATTTGCTTGTGGCTCCTAGCAATACCCAAGCTCTAAAATCATCTCTGCTACACAACTAGTTATGTGAGGTTCAGGTTTCATTTTCACCCTCCTTAATTTAAAATAATAATAGCAACTATGTCATAGAAATAGCTGCAATGACTAATTGAGCTAATAATATAAATTCTCAGCATGGGTCTGAAATATAATATGATTCAAGGAAATAGTAGCTGCAATTACCACATAGTAGTCATGTTAGCATAGACAGAAAAACTAAATTCTTTGCTGTGACAAAGAAAATACAAATGTATGTTTCTTTCATATCTATTTTTTCATTCCCTCATTCTAGCAATTATAGTCCATTCACAAGGGCATATAATGGCCCAAAATAACTACACAAATCTCCGGCCATCATAGTATATCCATGTTCCTGGGGGAAGGGAAAGAAAAAAAAAAGTACTCATTCTAACTCTGTGATCACTTTTCAGACCCTTTCCCATTCTCCAACAACTTCCAACATTTTCTACCTACACCTCCTTAGCCAGGACTGAGTCAAGTCTTGCTGCAAAGGAGGATAGAAAATAGAGGATTGTAGCTGTCTGATAAAAATTAGATTTCTGTAAATATGAAGTTGCCACAATGTACCACATTGATTCTCATCTATGATTCATTCTCACATTGCCTTTACTAAATTGATTGTCTCTTCCTTCCATCTGGAATAATTCCTAAAGTATGGACTTTTTCTCTGTTTCCCTCGATTATTCATCATCTCCATGAGGGGTGGTTAAATTAAGTCAGAAGTCAGCTGGAGATTTCAAGACTCTTCCAGTCTAGATAGAGTTTGTTCAAATCCCAGCTTCAATTTTCAAAGCCTTCTCTGAGACTTGCGCCAATTTCCATGGCTTCTACTTAATTGTGTTTCATTTCAAGCTTCTATTATGTGAGTACCCTTTTTTCTGTACTATGCCAAACTCTTTCTTGATTAAAAAAAAAAAAAAAAGATGAGATAGATTGATGAATGGGTAGATTAATCTTTAATAATATCAATCTATGTACCTGGCCATAACTCCCATAATACAATTGTGAGTAAAATAGGCTTAAATTAAAATAGAAACAGGACAATATTTGACTACCTTCTGGAAATGCCTGTTATCTAGCCCACAAGAGGAAACCTTCAATAACCATGTCTCCATCACAGCCCCTTTCCTTAGATCTTCTCTTTTCCTTAGACCTACTCTTCCACCTCTTGTATCTTCCCTTTTCATCTTAAAGAAAAAGTAATTCCTCACATATTTTCACCTAGATTATTGTAATAGCCTCCTAAGTGGTCTCTGTTCTTCCCCTTTGCCCTCCTGTTGTTCATTTTGTACACAGAAATCAGGGGGATTCTTTGAAGACATGTCCATTTATGCCACCCCTCTGCTCAGAATCTTTGAATAGCTTCTCATCACACTCTGAGTAAAAGCCAAAGTCCTTACAGTATGTCCCATTTACCAGGTACCCCCAGTAACTCTCAGACCTTTCTCTTACCACCTCTCACCTTGTTACAGCTCCAATAACAGAGGCCTCTTTACTATTCTGGAACATTTCCCCTCAGCCATTTTCCCCTCTGCTTGGAATGCTCTACCCCAGTTATGGCTAATATGGCTAATTCTCCCACCGCTTTCAGGTTTCTTTCTGCTCAAGTACCAGCTCAGTAAAACCTCCCCCGACTTCCTGCCCTCTGACTTCCCCATTCACCTTCCCTGCTTTTCTTTTTCCCTCCAAAGCATTTTTCTTTTGATAGTCTATCTAACTTGTTCCCTTATTTGTTTTCCTTTCTCTACATACTAACTTATAAAGCTCATGATGAAAGGGACTGTAATCTGTTTTGATTATGGCTCTATCTTCCTAATATCTGGAATACCACAAATGCTCATTAAATATTTGTTAAGAAAAATCATAAAGAGGATTTTTCCTCATGCACAGCATGTTAGCTATCATTTATAGTTTGCAGGCCTCTTCAGACATCTTTTTTATGTCAGTTGGCTTACTTTATATCAAAACATTTCCTTCCTAAAAGCAATGTGCTGCCAGTTATTAGGAAATCAGCTCTTCCACATCATTAAGTCAAGTCCACAAGACCATTGAGGAACTCTACTCAGACCCCATTGTCCAGGTCAAAATTTGCTCAAAACTGTATTATAGTCTGAGGCTGTTCCTACCCAATCCTCCCCCCCTTCCTCTTCTCTTTACATAGAAGTCAGTCCTGCATTTACAGCATTTCCCCCTAGACTCCTGCTTTCTGCTTATCTTTCATAGCCATATACCTAAATAAATCTCCTGTACTTAAAATTTCATCTTGGTGACTGCTATACTGAGGAAGCAATTTAATACAGTCTTTTAGGGATTTTAACTTAGATATACTATAGTCAGCTCAAATTTTAGTTTAGAACAAACTCAAGAGGATCTCATAAAACGTAGTCCAGAACAATGTAAATCAGATTGGAGCCATATGGGGTCCAGGACTTTGTATGGGGAGGAGAAATGCCACAGAAGTTTATTCAAAGTACTGGAAACTATCTTCTGGGACTGAGTACTGCTAGGCCAGGGCACCTTTTGTAGGATCAAATTCTTCATGTGATTGGATTTATCCAGACACAAAAGACAACTTCTAGGTTTTGTATAAAAACCCTAGACATTTGAAGTGATCATTTTGGAATATAAAGTCTTTGAATAACTCTTTTATCCTAAAGTTTACTAAAAAACAATAATATAAATCAGGTTTTAAAAGACTCATTTGGAATAATTTTTGACCCTAAATTTCCTTAAAGTAAATTAATGGAGAAAGTTAATTTTTTTAAAGGCCTAGGCATTGCTTTCATATTTTGGCTCAAAATAAATTATCTAGTTGGGCATAGTGGCACATTGTAATTCCAGCAACTGGGGAGGCCGAGGCAGTAGGATCAAGGGTTCAAGACTAGCCTTTGTAATTTAGTGAAGACCTCTCAGAAAATAAAAAGTGCTAGGATATAGCTCAGTGGTCAAGTGTCCACAGAACATCACCCCCAACAAACAAACAATTTAAAAAAGGCTATAAAAAGTCATACCAAGTAGTAAAGTTGTATGCCCTGTTCATATTCTTCAGTTGGAGCTGTAAGACGTTTGATATGTATAATAAATGGTTTATACAGTGTCAAGTCACTGTTTAAATATTGCTAAACTTTCATGACAGACATCTTTACCTTTATTTAAATACATTTATAGAGAATTTATGATGTTAACTTGTTCCATGTCACAATAGAACGCTTTTTCCAAGTGAAGACTGTGTACATTTGGTTAAGATATGGGTATTTCACAGAATTATGGTAATAATGAGATAGCTACATGTTTCTGTCCTTCAGATGTGAAATTTTATTTTGACTTTTGATTTTTGTCTTCTGAGACAGTTTTTCCATCTAGAGAGAATGTCAGCTCTGTAAGTACAAGAAATAATATAGAAAACACATTTCAAAAGACTCTATAATCTCTAAATCCAAGAACTTGGCTAATTTATTGTTGGATAAAAATTTTAACACAAATGTGAGTAGATGACTTGAAATAACTCTATGTCTATGTCAAATAACCACATGCTAAGTATCTTTTAAAAATGCAAATACTATTTCAAAGGAAACAAGAAAAACTTTAAAACTAGAAAACATAAAAATAACAGACAAAATAAATCAAACACCTTTCTGTATAGTCCTGTTGAATTTTGGAGTTGGTGTGAGGTGTTGAAGCCTGTTTTCACTAAATCGAAGAGATTGTTCCCGAAATATCACAGCATAACTTCCCTTCAGCTTGGGTTAAGTTTTCTTCTCTACCATCAAAACACCATCATTGAATTTCAAGAAGCATTTACGGAAACTTTCATAGATATAAAAGTGTTATGAAATGAATTATGGATGATGAAATTCTTCAGATAGCTTTTACTCTGGTATTAGGTATTATAATGGAGGTAACGTTGAAAGATAAGAAAACCTGGGTGGTATATGCAAGAAATAAGTGGTATTGAAAACATAAATCATCCAAAGAGATATAGGGTGGTATTTCCCATTCCTGTTACAGTACTTTCCATTCTGCAAGAAAACAAAAGACTTCATAGAAATAATATGTCTGATGAAAAATAGGACAGGGACCATGGCAAGGTACAGGTAGGGGAGTATCAGTAAACAACAGAAAATGAAAACTGTGTGAATCTGAGGATTTTGCATCTGTAACTCCTGGATATGATAACTAAATCAGAATCAATCTGTAAATGCAGGTACATAAAGCCTACATGTTATATACAAGAATCCAGCCACAAGCATCTCCCAATCTTATTTCTTAGAATAACCTCTAAAGCATATATCTACAGTATTAAAAATGTTGATAATTCAGAAAGATAATACAAAATAATTACAGATATATGGATATTACAGATATATGGCACATGCCTATAACCCCAATGGCTCATGAGGCTGAGGCAGGAAATCACAGTAAAAGCCAGCCTCAACAACTTAGCAAGTCCCTATGCAACGTAAGACTATCTCAAAATAAAATATAAAAAGGGCTGGAGATTTGGCTCAATGGTTAAGTGCCCCTGGGTTCAATCTCCCTTACCAAAAAAAGAGAGAGAGAAAGAAAGAATGTGACTGGCCCAAGTGTATAAAGGCTTATAAAACCTGATGCTCCTCCAACTAATGCTTACCATGGAAAAGTCATTAAAGAAACTAAAGTTGGGACTTCTTTCACTCATAAGTTCACTTACAGTATTCCAGTTTTACTATTTGTAAATCAACTGTCAAGGATGTTAGCACAAAAAAAATTCAGTAAAGTGATCATTCAAAGTCCTTTGCTGACAAAATTAATTAACAGTCTCATCTATCCAAACTATTCAAATATAAATGGATTAAAAAAAATGTGAATACTTGGAAACACTAAAAATGGGATAGAGAAAATAATGTAAAGGTAAAAGTCAGGTAGACCTTGACTTTGCATATAGCAATAGTATTCTCCAGAAATGGATGTCAACCAAACTTAGAGGAAAATTACATTTTTCAAGACAATGATAATAATTTCCACAATTTCCCAACAATTCACTCAGTTTTCAAACTTTCTACAAGCTGGTGTGAAAACCTAGAAGGCATTTGGAACCATGCTTGTTACACAACAATCTTTGATAATGTTATATGTTATTGTGATGCCACAGGAAATATAGCTTATGTCAGCTCTGTTATTACAATAAACATAGACTGTACTTTGTATCAGTCATAGATCAATATTTGGGTGTGTATGGCTAGTTACTCATAGGAAGGCAAATACTGAGTTCTGGAACTTGTAATCCAGTGATGAGGTAATACATGAGATAATATACAAAATTATAATACACATACTCAACAATAAAAAATTAAATTATAAAGTACAAATCAATTGATTTTGAGAGGGGAGGAATTCAAAGAAGCCTGGGATTCAGAACTTCTTGAAAAATATGGAACTGGCTTAAAGGATAAATCCTTTTAATGAAGATACATTGTGGATGGACATTGGCATTTAATTTGGAAAAAAAATACTCAGATTTTCTTGGAGACTAGTCTTATTTCTCAACTAAATACTGTTAACTTTTTAACCCACTTTGAGCAGTTAAATCAGACTAATATAGGGCAAGTGTATGGGGACATAGGAATGTAAGCTATTTTTTTAAATCAAGAATTGGTTTAAAAAACCAAATATCTTCCTATATATTTGAATTTCTACAAGAGACTTATAAATCAGATTTTTTTTTAGTTTTGTTGGATCATATAGAATATGTCAAATCTTGGGAAAACATGGGAAGTTTTATTCAGGCAAATTATTGCCATGTGTTATACCTTGCAGCAAATTTACTCACATGTTACCTTGTTCTCTCTGCTGTCTGGTCTTGACAGGAAGTCTTCAAAATAGATTTTTCTCTTAAAAAAAAAAAACACCCAAAATCAAAAAAACCCATCATGGTCTTACTCATCTGTAATGATTAGTTACACATAGTACCAGGACAAGGGAGCGCAGACACAGCCAGCGTGCCTTCCCAGAACTTCTCCAAGAGTACTCATCACTGGCTACAGAGAACAGAGAACTGGACATGGGAAGAGAGGGAGCAGACTGAGAACAATCCAAGCAGAAGATAAGAATTATGAATCGAAAAAGAGCTGAAAAGGATGATGGAAAAACTGCATTCTCAACAGGAATTCTTCATGGTGAAGAAATTAAACATGATGCTAATAAAATATACAACTTTATCCTTATTGGCAGCTGAAGTGGGAGTTCCAAACTCATCTACCAACTTGTTTTGTTTTTTTATTAGTTGCTCATGATGATACAATACAGTTTTTTAGGTACTAGAGATCCAACCTGGGCCTCACACACACTGGGCAAGTACTACATCCCCAACCCTATATTTTTGTCCAATGAATACAATGTTATATTTTTTCTTCTTAAAAGATGAAATGATTATGTAAACAAAAATAGTGTATGAAAAGAAGCTGCAATATAGAAAAAGAGCATCGATCTTAGAATGAGGTTTTCCTTGGTATTTTGTTTTCCCTTCTATTAGATATATGATTCCAGCCTCTGCTTTTTCAGGTGTGAAATGGGAATGATAATATCATCACCCATATCACAAGACTGAAGGACTAAAGTAGATAGAATACCAGTCTCAAAAAGATATGTCCAAGTCCTAACCCCCAATATCTGAATTTTACCTTATTTATAAATATAATTAAGAGTGGTGAAATAGTATCACCCTGGATTTGGGGCCCACATTTAATTTCCTGTTGCTATAATGAAACAACGGAAGCTGAGACATTTATACAGAAAAGGAGTTTATTGAGCTCACAGTGTTGTAGGCTAACAGTCCAAGATTGTGTAGTCCATTGGGTCAGCCTCTGGTGAGGGCTCTGTTGGCCGAGTCACAACAGGGAAATGGTATCATAACAGGAGCTCATGTGAAAAGGAAAAATCACAGGGCAAGACAAAAATCCAGAGAGGGATTCAGACCTGCTCTTTCACAATTCATTATGACAAGAACTGAGGAGCCACAAAAACTACATTAATCACATCCAAGGATGCACCCTCAATAACCTAGTTACCTTCCCTGAGACCCTACTTCTTAAATGTTCTACTACCTCTTAATACTGCCATATTAGGTGCCAAGATTCCAGCACATTTAGCCCTTATGGGACACAATTAAACATATCCAAACCTGCATTCACCACACCTGGTGGGAGGCACCTTTCATTGCCTCACATCACAAAGAAATAGTGCAACCACTTTGAATACCTTGTTAAGATCTTTTAGTTGCGAGCAACAAAATCAACTCAGACTATTACAAATAAAAGAAAAAACAACATAGGCATAGAGGAGAAAGCCTCGTGAAGATGGAAGCAAAACAAGTGTCTACCAGACAATGTAGACATCAGAAGCTAGAAGAGAGGCATGGAACAGATTCTCCCTTAGAGACTTTGAAAGGAACCCATCCTGAAAATGCCTTGATTTGGGGCTTCTTGCTTCCAGAACTATATAACTGTATGTGAGATAATAAATTATGATTGTTTTAACCTACATAGTTTGTGATAATTTTTTAGGGCAACTTTAGGAAACTAAATTATACTCAAAGGAAATTATACATTTGAAAGTAGGTATAACGGCTGATAGTGGTCACTAAGTTTTTTACTAAATTTTATTTCAATGCTTTTGTTGTTGTTATTGTTGTTGTTGTTGTTGGTGGTGGTGGTGGTGGTGGTAGTGGTGGTGGTACCAGGCATTGAACCCAAGTGCACTCAACCACTGAACCACATACCCAACCCCTTTCTATTCTTATTTTGAGACAGAGTCTCACTGACTTACCTAGGGCCTTGCTAAATTGCTGAGGCTGGCTTTTAACTGGAGGCCCTCAGCCCCCCAAGCTGAGATACAATTACAGGCATACACCTCCATGCCTGGTGGGAGGCATCTTTCATTGCCTCGTATCACAAAGAAATAGTGCAACCACTTAATACCTTGTTAAGATCTTTTAGTTGCAAGCAACAAATCAACTCAGACTACTACAAACAAAAGTAAAAAAAAAAAAAAATTCTGAAGAAGTGAGCAAGAGTTTTACAAGAAGATAAAAGGCAGTACAAGAGTTGAACACTCAATAAATATGAGATTCAGATTTTTAAAAGGCATTTCTAGATTTTAATCATCAAATCAGAAAGAATGTGCTTCTTCATTTTAGACATATAGGAAAAAGAATCTCAATTGTCAGTGTTACTTTTTTAAAAATTCAAAAGCTTTCCTGAAAAATAAATTGACACAGATCTAGGTTTGTAACTCTTTTATTAGCTTCTAAATAGATCAAAAAGAAAGCCCTTCATCTTTAGTCCTTAAAAACGAACATATTGCTTTGTTTTCCTTCCCATCTCCTTTGGGAAGAGAAGCATGGTTTGAATATTTAGACTCATTTGAATAAAAATGCAACCATGACTTTTGAATTCTAAGACCCAGCATATTTTAACTGGTTTAGGACATACTTCTCTTAGATAAACTACTTACTTTCAAATCCTGTTTCAGGAAATTATCACTTTGAATTATTTTGAGATGCGTCCAAGAATAAGACATTTTTCAACAGTATACTTTATTTGCCTTTGGCAATTTGCTCTATGCTCTATAAAGAATTTTCAATAAGAGAAGAGTTAGTGCAACTGATAGGTTTCCTGCTCTGGAGATTTAAGTGAAAATAAAAATTTAGAACACAAATGAAATAAATTTGATGAAATCCTTCAGACTAACTCTACACCCAGCAGACTTTGCTTGAAAAATATTGGCTTGTAAAAAAAAAAATACAAATATTTTTTAGGAAGGGTAATAAGGCATTGTCTGAAAACCTAAAATACATAAGAAAAGTTTTGAGAAATTTTTACACAAATGAACTTCTTACTTAATATGAGGCAGATGAATTTCTTATCATCATCTAGAACTACAATCATGAGTGCTAGTTTTTGACAGCCACAAGTTAATTAGTATATAGAAATGTACAGAAACAAAACATACTCTATTGTTTTTGTCATAAGTTTGCACAACACATCCCTCAAAGTACTCATCTTTCCTCACCCAACTCCATGGGAGGATGATAATGATACCATGTATTAACAGGGCTTCTTTCAGTTAGAAGTGACAGAGACAACTTTTTTTATTTCTTTAATAAGTTATACGTGATTGATAATTTCAAGTTTTCCAAGAGCAGAATGCTCTTTGATTCATTGTACACAAATGGAGCACAATTTTTTACTTTTCTGGTTGTACCCAAAGTGGGTTCACATCATTTATGCAATCATACAGTACCTAGAGTGATGTCTGTCTCATTCCACCATCTTTTGTACCTCCTCCCCTTTGCCCCATCCAAAGTACCTCCACTCATCCCATGCCCTCCTACATATGGATTAGCATCCACTTATCAGAGAAAACATTTGGCCTTTGGTATTTTGGGGATTGGCTTAATTTGCTCAGCATATTATCCAAATCCATCCATTTACCTGCAAATGCCATAATTTTATTCTCTTTTAATGCTGAGTGATATCTCATGTGTACATATACCACTGTTTCTTTATCCATTCATTTATTGAAAGGCATCTAGGTTGGTTCCACAGTTTGGCTATTGTGAATTGTGATGCTATGAACATTGATGTGACTGCATCACTGTAGTATGCTGTTTTTAAGCCCTTTGGGTACAGACCAAGGAGTGGGATGACTGGGTTAAATGGTGGTTCCATTCCAAGTTTTCTAAAGAATCTGCATACTGCTTTCCATAGAGGTTGCACCAGTTTGCAGTCCAACCAGCAATGTATGAATGTGCCTTTTCTCACACATCCTCACCAGCACTTACTATTGTTTGTATTCTTGATAACTGCCATTCTGACTGGTGTGAGATGAAATCTCAGAGTAGTTTTAATTTGCATTTCTCTAATTACTAGAGATGTTTAACATCTTTTAATATATTTGTTGATTGATTGTGTATCCTCTTCTGTTCAGTTCCTTAGTCCATTTGTTGATTGGGTTGTTTGTTTATTTGGTGTTAATTTTTTAATATTTTTATTAGTTGTTCATGAACCTTCATTGTATTTACTTATTTATATGTGGTGCTGAGAATTGAACCCAGTGCCTTGCACATGCTAGACAAGCACTTTACCACTGAGCCATAATCCCAGCCCGGTGTTAAATTTTTTGATTTCTTTATATATCCTGGAGACTAGTGCTCTATCTGATGTGCATGTGGTAAAAATTTGCTCCCAAAATGTAGGCTCTCTCTTCACCTCACTGATTGTTTCTTTTGCTGAGAAGAAGCTTTTCAGTGTGAATTCATCCAATTTATTGATTCTTGATTTTATTTCTAGCACTGCAGGAGTCTTGTTAAGGAAGTTAGGGCCTAATCCAATATGATGAAGATTTGGGCCTACTTTTTCCTCTACTAGGCACAGAATCTCTAGCCTAATTCCTAGGTCCTTGATCCACTTCAAGTTGAGTTTTGTGCATGGTGAGAGATAAGGGTTTAGTTTCATTTTGATGCATATGGATTTCCAGTTTTCCCAGCACCATTTGTTGAAGAGGCTATTTTTTTCTCCAATGTGTGTTTTGGGTGCCTTCATCTAGTATGTGATCACTGTATTTATATGAGTTTGTCTCTGTGTCCTCTATTCTGTACCATTGATCTACATGTCTATTTGGTGCCAATACCAAATCATTTTGTAACTATAACTTTGTAATATAGTTTAACTTCTGGTATTGTGATACTGCCTGCTTCATTCTTCTTGGTAAGGATTGCTTTGTCTATTCTGGGTCTCTTATTTTTCCAAATGAATTTCATAATTGGTTTTTCTGTATCGATAAGGAATAATGTTGGATTTTAATTGGATTTGTATTAAATCTGTATAGCACTTTAGGTAGTATGGCCATTTTGACAATATTAATTCTGCCCATCCAGGAGCATGGAAGATCTTTCTATCTTCTAAGGTCTTCAATTTATTTCTTTAGTGTTTTATAGTTTTCATTATAGAGGTCTTTTACCTCTTTTATTAAATTGATTCCCAATTTGTTGTGGTTTTTGGTTTTTGGCTTTTGGTTTTGTGAATGGGGTAGTTTTCCTAATTTCCCTTTCAGAGGATTCATCACTGAAGTATAGAAATACATTTGATTTATGAGCATTGATTTTATATCCTGCTACATTGCTGAATTCATTTATTAATTCTAGAAGTTTTCTGTTAGACTTTTTGAATCCTCTAAATATAGAATCATGTTGCTGGCAAATAATGATAGCTTGAGTTCTTCTTTTCTTATTTGTATCTCTCTAATTTCTTATTACTCTGGCTAATTTGAAGAACTACATTAAATAGAAGTGGTGAAAGAGAGCATTCCTGGCTTGTTCCAATTTTTAGAGGGAATGCTTCCAATTGTTTTCTATTTAGAATGATGTTGGCCTTGGGTTTAGCATAGATAGCTTTTACAATGTTGAGGTCTGTTCCTATCATCCCTAGTTTTTCTACTATCTTGAACATGAAAGGGTGCTGTATTTGTAAAATACTTTCTCATATAAACTGATATAATCATATAATTCTTATCTTTAAGTCCATTGATGTAATGAATGAATTACATTTATTAATTTTCATATGTTGAACCAACCTTGTATCCTTGGAATGAATTCCACTTGATCATGGTGCACTATTTTTTTAATATGTTTTTATATGCAATTTGTCAGAATCTTGCTGAGAATTTTTGCATCTGTGTTCATCAGAAATATTGTTCTGAAATTTTCTTTCTTTGATATGTCTCTGTCTGGTTTTGGTATCAGGGTGATACTAGCCTCATAGAATGAGTTTGGAAGGGTTCCCTCATTTTCTATTTCATGGAATAATTTGAGGAGTACTAGTATTAATTACTAGTATTACTAGTATTACTAGTATTACTAGTATTAATTCTTCTTTGTAGGTCTTTTAGAACTCATCTGAGAATCTGTCTTGTCCTGGGCTTTTCTTGGTTGATAGGCTTTTGATGGCATCTTCTACTTCCTTGCTTGAAATTGATCTGTTTAAATTGTGTATGTTCTCCTGGTTCCATTTGGGCAGATCATATATATGCCTTCATAAATTTGTCAGTGTCTTCAAGGTTTTCTAATTTAGTGGATTATAAATTTTCAAACTAGTTTCTAAATATCTTCTGTATTTCAATAGTTTCCATCATGATATTTCCTTTTTCATCATGAATTTTAGTAATTTGCGTTTTCTCTCTCATTCTTTTTATTAGGGTGACTAAGGTTTTGTCAATTTTATTTATTTTTTCAAAGAACCATCTTTTTGTTTTGTCAGTTTTTTGAATTGATTCATTTTGTTCAATTTCATTGATTTCAGCCCTGATTTTAATTATCCTGTCTTCTACTACTTTTGGTGTTGGTTTATTCTTTTTTCTAGGGATTTGAGATGTAAAATCAGGTCGCTTATTAATTGACTTTTTCTTCTTTTAATGAATGAGCTTAATGCAATGAATTTTCATATTTGCACTGCCTTCATAGTATCCCAAAGATTTTGATAGGTTGTATTGGAGTCCTAATTTACCTTTAAGAATTTTTATCTCCTCCCTGATGTCTTCTGTTATCCATATGTCATTCAATAGTATATTAATTTAGCCTGCAAGTGTCAGAGTAGTTTCTATTTCTTATTTTATCATTTATATCTGATTTCATTCTGTTATATTCAGATAGAATGCAAAGTAGTATCTCTATTTTTCTGTATTTGTTAAGAGTTGCTTTGTGGCAAAACATATAGTCTATTTTGGAAAAGGATCTGTGTGCTGCTGAGAAAAAAGTGTATTCACTTGTTGATGGATGGAATATTCTATATGTGTTAAGTCTAAGTTATTGATGTTTTATTGAGTTCTACTGTTTGTTGAGTTTTTGTTTGAAAGATCTGTCCAATGGTGAGAGAGGTATGTTAAAGTCACTCAGAATTATTGTGTTGTGGTCTGTTTGATTCTTGAAGTTGAGAAGGGTTTGTTTGATATACATAGATGCCCCATTGTTTGGGGCATATATATTGATGATTATTATGTCTTGTTGATGTATGAACACCTTAAGAAGTATGATATGTCTGTCCATCTTTATCCCTTTTCACTAGCTTTGGTTTGAAGTCCACTTTATCTGATATGAGGATGGAAACCCTTGCTTGTTTCCACAGTCCATTTGAGTGGTATGTTTTTTCCCCATCCTTTCACCTTCAGTGTGTGAATGTCTTTCCCTATGAAATGAGTCTCCTGAAGGCAACATATTGCTGGGTCTTTTTTTTTTAATCCAGTCTGCCAGTCTATGTCTTTTAATTGATGAGTTTAGGCCATTCACACTTAGGGGTTATTACTAATATATGTTTTGTATTCCCAGTCATTTTGGTTTATTTTCGGTTTTACCTTGACTTGGTTACTCCTTTGATTGCCCTTTCCCTTAGTGTAGTTCCTCCCTTTGCAGATTTTCATTGTTGTTTTTCATTTCCTCCTCATGGGATATTTTGCCAAAAAACCAATAATGAAAGTCCTAGAAAAATCAATATGAGGACATCAAAAATCCTCAATGAAGAACTCTCAAAGTGGCCTCACCAAAAAAAAAAAAAACTAGAAAAAAAATCCTCCTTCCCTTCAATCTCCTTTCAGTATTTCTTAGTAACTAAACTACCCAGGAGCTAGAGGACAGAGAAGCTTGATGATATAACCCTTAAAAATAAGGCATCCAGGGCAATAGAAGAGTGGATAAGAGTGAAAAATGAATCTGGAGGAACAAATGGAAAATATGTGGCACACAGAGTAAGCAAAACAACAAATGTACACTATATATCTCAACCCCTGGAGGTTCATGCATTCATTCAGCAAATATATACTAAGTTAGCCACAGAGCCACAACACTCTAGGGAAATTTCCTCTCAGCCACATGAGAACATGTTGCTACCCACACACACCATGGAAGTACTGGTGCCACCTCTGTTCCCACCAGAATTGGGTGAGTGAGGTATGTGTAGATAACAGACACAGCCTAAGGAATATTGCTCTTTTTAATGTTTCTTTTATTTTATTTTAAAATTTTGGGGTGCTGGGAATTGAACTCAGAGGCCGTTGACCACTGAGCCACATCCCCAGCCCTATTTTGTATTTTTATTTAGAGACAGGGTCTCACCGAGTTGCTTAGTGCCTCATTATTATTGTTGTTGTTGTTGTTGTTATTATTGTCATTTTAATATTTTTGGTTGTAGATGGACACAATACCTTTATTTTTATGTGGTGCTGAGGATTGAATCCAGTGCTTCACACATGTGAGGCAAGTACCCTACCACTGAGCCACAATCCCAGCCCTAGTGCCTCATTTTTGCTGAGGCTGGCTTTGAAGGCACAATCCTCCTGTCTCAACCTCCCAAGACACTGGGATTACAGGTATGCTCCATGCCCAGCTTAATGTTTATCTTTAATTTCACTGGTATTACTTTTGGTGTTGTTTGGTTTGTCCTCCTATTATTTAATATTTCATACATTAATTCATACTTATGTCTTTAAAGTGTTAAATGTATTTATTCTTATTGGTTTCTTTTTATATTCTCTCCCCTTTTTCTCTTTCTCTTCTCACTTTTTCTTCTTATGTATTCTCCCCCCCCCTTTTTTTTGCTTTGTCTATTTTCTCTAGTCATTGCATGCCCCATATATATTAATATTAATTTTTATTTTTAATACCTAAATTTTCAGTATATTCTAGATTATTACTCCCCTTTTCCACTTTTGGATCAATGGAGTTGCAGATAATATATTTAATAAGCTTTTGTTGCCCTGTTGGATATAGTTTGCTCTCAAGTGGTACAGTTACTGTTGATTATTATCTCCTCTAAAATGGTTCTTGAGATTAATCATAGCTTTGAACACATTTAAGAATGTGCTTTGATGGCGAGATACATACCAGTTTGGGTACTTAGCAAAGAGAAATCAAATCACTAAAACAACCCACATATAACAATGAAAGAGAGATCCATCCAAGCCAAAGTATAATTCTCAACATAGAATCTCAGAACATATCAGAAAGCAAGGTAATAAGTCATGTCCAAAAATTCATAACACTTCAATAACTGAACACAGATATTGTAGTAGAGGAAATATGGGACAAATAATTCAAAAAGCATACTATTAAAATAATTGATGAATTAAGGAACTAAGGAAGAAAATACAAGATATGAAAAGCAATTCATTAAAGATATAGTACTCGGAAATCTTAGAAATGAAAAATTCAGTAAGTCAAATAACTAAATCCAGAGTGTCGCCAATAGACTAGATCAAGTAGAAGAAAGGATATCAGGGCTTGAAGACAAGATGAATGAACTAAAACATCCAGAGAGTAATAAAGAAAAAACTTGTAAACTATGAACAGAATATATAAGAGCTCTGAAACAATATTTAAAAACCAAACTTAAGACTCATAGGCAGTGAGGAAGGAAAAGGAATACAGGCCAATGGCATAGAAAATGTATTCACCAAAATTATAACAGAAAATTTTCCCTAATATTGGGAAAGAAATAGACATATAGGTACTAAAGGCATTTAGATCTCCAAATAGACAGGATTGGGTAGAAAAAAAATAGAAGAAAACTCATCCATGACACATTATATTAAAAATGACAAAAATTCAGAATTAAAAATTTTAAAAACAGCAAAAGAAAAGTGCCAAGTCACTTATAAAGGCAAACATATAAAAATAACAGCAGATTTCTCATCAGAACATGGAATGCTATATTTCAAATCCTAAAAGAAAATAACTGCCAATCTAGATTACTATATACCTAGCATAGTTATTCTTCAGAATCAAAAGAGAAATGGAGACCCTCTGTTATTGTTTAGATGTGTGTCCCCCAAAAGCTCATGTGTAAGGCAATGCAAGAATGTGAAATGATAGGTTATGAAAGCCTTAACACAATCAGAGAACTTTAGGTAGGTAGGGTGTGGCTAGAGAAGGTGGATCCCTGGGTGCGTGCCTTTGAGGTAATATTTTGTCTTTGTTGAGTAGAACTTTCTCCACTTCCTGATTGTCATGTCTTGAGTCACTTCTCTCCACCACACGTTTCTGCCATGATGTTCATTCTTACCTCGAACCCCAAAGAATGGAGTCAGCTGTCTGTGAACTGAGACCTCTGAAACTGAAATCCTCCAAATAAACTTTTTCTCCTAAAATTGTTCTTGTCAGGTCTTTTAGTTACAGCAAAAAGCTCAATAAAACATCAAGATGAGCATAATCAAGGAAATTCATGACCACTGAACCAGCATTACAGAATCTTTTTAAAAGAATCCTACACCCAGCAAAGGAAAAAAATAAACACTGTTCTAATAACTGTTTTTAGTGAATACTCAAGCTCTTGCTGGTCCACCATGGATAACTGATTAGCTTCACATATCACCTTATCACAGACTGTGCACAGGGATTCTGACTCTGCTACACTTTGCCTGGCTTCTCTGGCCTTCCTTTGAAATTTCACTGGAAGACTTCATGACCCTTAACTCCAGCATCTTGAATTCCTGCAAAAGTAGCAGCATCTTAACAATGCCAAAGTCTGTCACTAACTTGAGCAGTAGCCAGGGCCCCCTTGTGCTATGGCTGTAGTTTTCCCTGAATGATTTGATAGCTGAGCACAGTGCAATGAATCCAGGTGGAACAACTCACTAGGCATCACAGTATGCACAGGGTTCCCCCATGATGTCTCTCAAACTCATTTGAGTTTTCACTTCTACACCCTTGAGCCTATAGTAGTATGGTCTTGCTTATTCTTAAGCTTCCCTCTAGGCTTCTTTCCTACTATCTCTGTGTAAAGTACTTAGTTTCTCTTTAGTGGTGGTAATCTCTTCAGCAACCACAACTTCTTTGACCACAATATTACATGTGTTTCTTCTTTGGTCAAACTGCAAGTTTTTCAAATCTTTCCTTTCTGCTTTCTGCTCCCAGTTCTCACTATAAACCTGGATAAAAGCTTCCAGCTATATCCATGCCACTGCCTGAAAGTTGTGCTGCCTTGAAATTTCTGTTATCAGATTATTTAGTCCATCACCATTAAATTCAGCCTCACAGAAAGTCTCAGAACATGGGCAAAATATAGAGAATTTTTTTTCCAGGATGATTGCATAAATGGTGTCTAGTCTAATCTCCAGTGGACTCCTTGCTCCCCTCTGAAACTTCACGAGCATAGTATTTACTGTTTGCATTTCTTTAAGCATTCAAGGCTTTGAGATTTCAGCAGAAGCCTATTGAAATTTTCTAAGTCTTCTTCAGTCAGTGTCTTCAAATTTTACCAACTTCTCCTGCAAACCAGTTTCAAAGGCTTCTAAACCACATGGTGAGATTAGTCACAGCAATGATACTACTTCTTGGTATAAATTCCAGTGTTAGCCAGTTTTTCAATGCTGTGACCAAAACACCTAATAAGAACAACTTAGAGGAGGAAAAGTTTATCTTGGGCTCACTGTTTCAGAGACTCAGTTCATGGTCTGCCGCAGTCTGGTTGGGCACAATTCAGGAGCCACTTGTCAAAAGAAACTAACTTTATTTTTAGAACCACACACGCCAAACAAAACAGCTCCTCAAGAAAAACCCTCAGAGCCCAACTGCCACCACCGGCTTCCCACAAGCCTCTCTCCCCAACACCAGCCTCTCCACCTCCCACAATCCTCCTGCTCTTGAGGCCGATTGGCTGGTTCATGTGGGCGGAGCCAAAGCAGACCCCCAGTGAGCAGCTCCGTGGTCTGAAAGGGCAGGGGAAACAGCCCAATGAGCATCACCGCAGAGGAGCCAATCAGCTAGATGTTGCTGGGGCCGTTGTGAGCCAATCATCAGCCGGCAGCTGGAAGTTTGCTGGCAGCTGGAAGTTTGCTGGGGCCCCTTTGGCTGTGGCTCTCAACAATGGTCAACTGACTCCATTGATCTGAGTCCCAGATGACAATGATACATCATGGTAGAAAAGGCATGTGGGAGAAAATTTGCTCAGCTCCTAAAAGCCAGGAAACAGAAAGAGGTGCCAGGGACAAAATATAAATTCCACAGGCATATTCCAGTGACCAACTTCCTCCAGTCACACTATACCTGCCTACAGTTATCTCCCCATATAGTAGTGCTTTCAAACCATTAATTCATCAAATGGATCACTCCACTGATTGGGTTATAGCTCTAATAATCTAATCATGAGCTTTTCACATATCATAACCAAATCATAACAGTCACTATTGGTATTGATTAGTAAATAAATTGAAATGTGGCAAGATTAGCATTAAGATATTAATCAGGGGGCTGTTGCACTATTCCAGTCAACAAATGGTGGTAGCATGAACAAAAACACAGAGTGAAAATGGAAAACACTTTCATCTAGGACATTTGAATGTGAGATGCAAAGAAGCCAGTGTAGTGCAGATGCCCTATGGATGACTGGCTATGTGGATCTGAGTACAGTAGCAAAATGTGGGCTTGAGTTGTATATATATGAAGGAAAAGTACATAGTGATGGAAATCATAGAAGAGACATTTGAACAGGTGTCAGGAACAATACTGACACAAGACACATGAAGAAAGACTGAAGGAACCATTAAAAAAATGAAGATAATAAGACATTTTGAGAAGTTTAGCCGTGAAGGAAAAAAAGAATGGTTTATCATAGTAGTTAAACAACACAGGGGCTAAAAATCATATTATTAATATCTATGTTTAAATTTGGGTTCTGCCACTTACTATTTTACAAAGCTGATCAAATAACTTAATCTCAAGATCAGCATTCAGATTTCCTCAACTCTAAAATAGGGCAATTACCTACTGAATAGGGTGGTTCATGAACTAAATGAAATTTATCATACTTTCAATTATTATGTACACATTTTGCATAAAGTAGGATATTCAAAGTGAGTGTAACACAATTCACAATAGCTAGACTGTGGAACCAACCCAGATGCCCTTCAATAGATGAATGGATAAAAAAAATGTGGCATCTATACACAATGGAGTACTGTGCAGCAATAAAAAATGACAAAATCATAGAATTTTCAGGGAAATGGATGGCACTAGAGCAGATTATGCTTAGTGAAGCTAGCCAATCCCTAAAAAACAAATACCAAATGTCTTCTTTGATATAATGAGAGCAACTATGAAAAGAGCAGGGAGGAAGAGTAGGAAGAAAAGATTAACATTAAACAGAGACATGAGATGGGAGGGAAAGGGAGAGAAAAGGGAAATTGCATGGAAATGAAGGGAGACCCTCATTGCTAAACAAAATTACATATAAGAGGTTGTGAGGGGAATGGGAAAATAAACAAGGAGAGAAATGAATTACAGTAGATGGGGTAGAGAGAGAAGTTGGGAGGGGAGGGGAGGGGGGATAGTAGGGGTTAGGAAAGATAGCAGAATACAACAATTACTAATAGGGCATTATGTAAAATTGTGGATGTGTAACCGACGTGATTCTGCAATCTGCATTTGGGGTAAAATTGGGGGTTCATAACCCACTTCAATCTAATGTATGAAATATGATATGTCAAGAGCTTTGTAATGTTGTGAACAACCAACAAAAAAATTAAAAAAAAAAAAACAAAGTGAGTGTAACAGCTTGTCAAGATTGGTTAGGTGGAAACCCAGATCTTGGTTCACATTCTTTTTTTTTTTCTTTTCAAATAAAATATATGTAATGGTTTGAATTGTCAACTTGATCAAATTAAGAGATGTAAAAGATTAAGAGGCTATGGGTATGTCAGTGACAGTGTGTCTAGGAATGATTGGCATGTGGGATAGCCAACTGAAATGGAGATCCTTCTAAGTGTGGGCAGCACTGTCCAATAGGATGGTGGCTTGGATGGAAAAAGTTGGAAGAACAAGGAAGCAGCAGCAGATGCAAGTTCTATTCTTGAATGGGCTTACTTGCTTTATTATTTGATTGCTGCTGTGATCTTCTGAGGATATTGGACTCTCGCTTCTTCAGTCTTCCAAAGTGGACTCTGCCAGTGATTCTCCAAAAGCCTTTGATCTTAGACTAGTGTAAAACCATTGATCCCTCTTTTTCTGGGGCTTCAGCCTCTTGGACTGTACAGCTACTGATTCTTCCAGCTCTCCAGCCTGTAGACAGCCATTGTGGACTATCCAGCTTCTGGTTGCATAAGCCAACCTAATAAGTCCCCTTTTCATAATTGTACTTCCAGTTGATTTTGTTTCACTAGAGAACCCTAATACATTTTCTAAAAAATAAAAAATAAATAAATAAATAAATAAATAATTTCCCTAAAACACTCAGACAATTGCAGTTAAGTGGCACTATAGTCTGCCTAATTTTCTTAATCATTTTACATTTTTTATTGGTTCATATGGTTGTATATGATGATGGGATTTTGGTTCTGGTTCTTTCTCCTCTGGCTCGCTCACTCTTAGGTAAGTGTGTATATTACCTGACCAAGTCAAACAAGGACCTATCTCATTGAACAGTTGTAAGGATTAAATATGTAATCTTCCAAAGGTACTTAAGATAGTGTGGTGTTTTTTTCATGGTTTAGTACATGTAAAAGGCTTTGTAAAGTGTTTTACAGATTATAAATATTAATAATTATCATAACTATCAGTACTGACTAAACATCAGCATCAATATTGGCATTAAAAATTCAGATTCACGTCAAAGAGGTGTTAAAATGAAACTACATAACAGGAACTGGGCCTTAAGGAGTAACACAGAGGATGTGAATTATCAGAAAATCTAACTGAATCTGATTGAGTGAATTCCTCAATGTCAAAGATTCTTTTGATACAGTTTCAAGTAAAAGAAAAAATTTAATTAAAGTATTATTTGATTCTCCTCTTTAAGAGAAAGCACCTTTGAAGCTCAGGCAAATTCCAGCTAGGCCTGAGCTGGAATTAAAGGAGGCTAACTGTTGAAGTCAAAAGTTTAGGAGAAGCCAGAGGAGCTCCTAAGATTTATACTGGACAGACCAAATAGTAGCTGGCAGAAAAACAAAGCAAATAAAACAAGAAAGTGACCAATGGGATATGGAAAATTCAAAACCCTGAGAAAACCATTTAGAAAAAATAAGTAGGGGAGAGTAAGAGAAAAAAAAATTTGAGATATTTGATGATAGTTGACATAAAGGTTATAGAATATCAAATGCTGAAATTTGCAGAACCTTACTATGTGCCAGGCATAATCATAAGGATATATATATATATATATATATATATATATATATATACACACACATACATGCATATACAGATATAACATCATATATCACATGTAAGACAATGCAAGAATTTTCAGAGGTGAAATGATTAGATATGAGAGGTGTAACCTGGGCAATAACTGTTGACAGTAATTGTTGGCAGGTAGGTTGGGGCTGCAGGAAGTATGTCACTGGGGGTATGACTTTGGCATTATATTTTGTCTCAAGTGAGCAGAGTACTCTCTGATTCCTGATTGTCATGTCCTGCGCTGCTTTCCTCCACCAGGCTCTTGTGCCATGATATTCTGCCTCACCTCTAACCCAGGGCTATGAAGTCAGATGGTCATGGATTGAACCTCTGAGGCTGAAATTCCAAATAAACTTCTCCTCCTCTAATTGTTCTTCTCAAGTATTTTGGTCACAGAGATGCAAGGCTGACTAAAACACATTCCCACAATTTCTCCCCACATATTAGTTCAAGTTCTTCGAAGAAACAGAACTAATAGGATATATGATATATGTAAGAGGGGGCTTAATTTGAGAATTGGCTCATGAATGCTGAGAAGTTCCATACTATGCTGTCTACAAACTAAAAACTCCTGGAAGAAGATGGTGTAATTCAGTTAGAGTCCAAGGCCTTTGAGAACCAGAGAGCCAAAGTTGTAACTCTCAGTCAAAGACTAACACAAACTGGCAAGATACTGATTTAAGCCAAGGAAACAGAGGCCTAATAAGGAGCAGTGATGTTCCAAAATAAAACAAAACAAAACAAAAAGATAGATGTCCCATCTCTAGAAGGCCTCCTACAAGGTCCCACCTCTTGAAGGTCCTCCAACCTCAAAACTACCCCACTGAGGATGAGGCTTCCATCCACTGGGGAACAAACCACATCTGAACCACAGAGTGTTCTTTTTCAGTCTACTGATTAAAATGCTAATCTATTCTAGAATCATCCTCAAGACACACTCAGAAATAATGTTTTACCAGTTATCTGGGCATCCATAAACCTAGTCAAATTGACACATAAAATATCCTAGCATAAGTTGCTCCTAAAGTAACTGGTTTCTTTAATTTTCTTTCCTCTTTCTTCTAAACTTTTTTTTTTATTGTTGTATTCTTTTGACATCCCACCTGCTCTGGGAACCAAAAACACTTTTCGTATCTGCCCTGGCACTGATCATATTTCATTATGTATTATTATCTAGCTTACATATGTACCCCCTAGCCTTATCCCACACATTCAACATGCTAAATAAGGATTGTACTTTATTTACCTCTGTAACTCTAATGTTTTATTACAACTGGTATTAACTAAATGGCCACTGGATGAAAGAAATAAGTATTATTAATGCTCTCCTAAATTCTAATTCAGTTTTGAAAAGAAAACAAAGGTCAATTTTTTCCAAAGAATGTTATTTATAATTTTGAAAATGTTGAAAACTATCCATATACCAAAGACTACGGGTATGTTTAAAACACATGTGTGCATCTGCACATACATACAAATGTACTTAAAACATTTCAAAATATACAAAATGTACCTTAAACATCTCAATAGTACAGCTAAGAGGATTTTTAGGGTGGTAAAATTATTCTATATTTCAGTATAATGGTGAATACATTTCATTTTACAAAAAATCTCCAAAATCCATAGGATATACAATGCCAAGAGTGAATCTTAATGTAAACTATGAACTTTGGGTGATAACTCATCAATTATAGCAAATATACCTTTCTATAGTGGAATGATAATGGTGGAAGACATTGTATACAGGTCAAGACATGGGTATATAAAAACTTCCTGTACTTTCTGCTTAATTTTTGTGTGAACTTAAAGTTATTCTAAAAACTACCATATTTTTAAAATAAATAAACATTACAATGTACCAATATGATGAAAGCATGTGTTCAAATGATACCATATTTTATGGAATGGAAATCATACTCTAAACTGTAATTTATATACTGTATATAGTTGCTTAGATATTAAACTATCATAAATTAAGGAAAGTTGAATTAATTTTACTTCTTATATTTTCCTTTAAAGTCACTGCATTTCACAGAAGGAAGGGAAAGATAGGAAGAATATAGGACAGAAAGAAGGGAGAAAGATAGGAAAACAAGTATGCCGCATTTCTATATGAGAAATTCAGATCAAAACTCTTAAGAATTATTTATTTAGGGACCCATTCTTAACCTCCATCCCATTATTATTATGATGATAGACTTGAAATGTACTTTCAGAGAGTGTTCTATTATTTTTGCTTATAAAAATTGCTGTGGTTTGGATCAAACTAAAAAAATAAAGTCATCTTTCTCATGCAAAGAGATACAAACTTCAATATTCATTTCAATCTGGGTGCATCATAGAAAGGACCCATTATCTATTACATGAATACAAGCCAATAAAAATAGTTATAGGCTTGACTGAGTTGACTCACATGCAACTGCAAAACTCACAATCTGTTCTGCATGCCTTCAGTCCTACTAATATAATGAGTCTACATATACACAGCAGTTTTTCAGTATGTTCAGAAGCAATTAACAGGAATGTTAGTAACTTATGGGTTTGATAAATCTGTTTTAAAGATACAAAAAGTAAATGACTGAATGGATTTAACATTGCAAGGGAAACTCATCCAAAATCAACTATAGCCAAGATTAATATTAAAAATTGGGTAAACAGACTTTTCAAATCACAATATTTGTTAACATGCCATGTTGGTATAAATCATTTTTTATTTCTGGTTTAACATTTTCTCAAAATAATACGTACAGATCTTATTGGTAGTATTCTTTAATCAACCATATGTCTCGTATATTTTTATAATATGTGATAGAAAAAAAATCCATAGATCTGTTTATTCCTGCTTTCTCTTTTTACTTGGAAGGAACAGGAGAAACTATATTTTTTAAAGAACAGCATATAGGGGATCCAACATGGCCGCCGGCGAGGAAGCAGCGATTCCAATGTCTCCACATTAACGGGATCAGAAAGACCCATTGGAACAGCGGCAGTCTACCTACTGAGGAACTTCTAGCAAAATTCCGTTAAGAGGGGACCTGCCGGGAATTGGTAGGTTTATTAGAAGTGTCAGTATGTCCCATACAAGTGGATCTTGGCCGGCCACACAGGCGCGGAGGTCCAGTCCCGCAGCCAACAGCTGCTTCTGCAAGCGGCCAGCGGCCCAGAGCGACGTGGCCCGCCCGAACCCGCAGACGGCACCCGCCATCCCACCGTCCCGGGGAGGCCCTGCTCTCGCTCTGCGAACGGCCACCACGCCTGCCAGGATCGTAGCCACGCGGCCGCAGCTGCCCGGCTCTACAGGCAGCACCCAGCGGCCCGGCGCAGTGAGAAGTGTCCCCGCCTGGACCAGCAGACAACCCGTGACCTCCCGGCTCTACTAACAGCCCCGCCCACCCGGCGAACGGCTCCCCCCCGAGACAGCGTGAAGGGAATCTAACCAACCCTTTACGAAATAGCGAACTGGGAACTAAAACCAGAGATTGTGTCAGACCAGAGACAAGCCAGTTCCACCCCTCCCTTCAGACACTCCGGCAAGGAGCCAGGGGCCCGCCATAGCAGAGAGGGGAAGTCACCAAAGTTCGGCCAAAGAGATTCCTTCCCAGCGGAACCTACTTTAGCAGGAGTGTGACTCCCACCCACACCAGATACAAACAACCAGGAAACTTCAAAATCTCTCCGTGGGCGTGACCGTAAGGGCCAAAGGACTCTCGACCCCCAACTCCCCTACTGCCAGTGACGAGGGTGTGACTGTAGGGGCAGAGGGAAGCAGAGAAGACTCCCCACCCCCAAATCCCCCAACCGCGAACTGAGAGGGTGTGACGGTAGGGGCGGAGGGAAACAGAGGACACTCCAGACCCCCAACTCCTCCTACCGCCAGCAGTGTGGTTGTGACTGTAGGGGCTGAGGGAAGTAGAGGGGATCCTCGACCCCCAACTCCTATTACCACCAGCAGTGACACCAATGGTCTTAGCTGCCAGATTCCGAAGGTGTGCCCACCAAAGGGGTCCGGAAAAATTAAACAATTGACTCCCAGACCACAGCTCCACAGCACTGGGGCTTAGATGAATGACAGAGAGAGTGCTCAGTAGTTAGGGAAATAGAGCACTCGGTGGGGCTGAAAGTGTAACCAAATCCTTGGGGAACTGCCTCCGGTGAGCAGGACCTGGCTGGCTGGCAGGAGGAAGGGGAGGAGGAGCCATAGAAGTGAAACGGCTCTGGACCAACAGGATTGAGAGACTCCCAGGAACCGCCTTACAGGGATTGCTGTTGACACATTGAGGGCAAAACTCAGCCAGGAGGGCACAGCTTTGCCTACGGGAAGAGAAGAAAATGGATCTCTAAGACCTAATTTTATTTCCTATTTCATTTTAATTTTTTCTCTCCCTTTTCCCTCTCTCTCTCCCCTTCCAAGTTTTACTGCTCTTTCCATTCTCCTCTATGCTATCTATCTCCCTCTCCTTCTTTCTTTTAAAGAGCACCTACCTTCCCCTTCCCCCCAACTTTCATCCCAAGCATTACGTCCTCCATTTTGCATAACTGTCTAAATACAAATAGGTGTGCGCCCTCCCCCCGCGCCTGCAAGGTAGCCGGACCTGCAACCCACCAGCAGGTCAGGCCCAGCAACCTGGGAGTGGCAGAGCCGCCCCACGCGCCTGTAAGGTAGGCGCACCTGCTACCAACCAGCAGAACAGGCCCAGCGGCCTGCCGATGTGGTAGGCACAGTGCCCCAATTGGAGGAGGAGCAGAGCCCCTGCCCGCGAGACTTTGCAACTATACAAGAGTAATACAAATATATAGGGGGAAAATTCAACAACACAACAGTCTCAGTAAGCAGAAAGAAACGCAAACAGTATGAAGAGACAAGGAAAGAAAGGACCACAAGCAATGCAGGTCAACTCAACATTAGAAGAGGTAATATCTGCAGCAGATGGAATGTCAGATAAAGAATTCAGGAGATACATGCTTCAGATGATCTGGAGTCTCAAGGAAGACATTAGACAGCAAAATCATACAATGAAAGATCTCCTCAACAATGAAATACATAAACAAATCCAGGAAGCAAAAGATCAACTATACAGGGAGATAGAGGTTATAAAAAACAAACAAACAGAAATCCTAGAAAGGCAGGAAGCAATAAACCAACTTAAAAACTCAATTGAGAATACTACCAGCAGAGTAGAACACTTAGAAGATAGAACATCAGACAATGAAGACAAAGAATTTCAACTTGAAAAGAACATAGACAGCTCAGCAAGTCTGCTAAGAAACCATGAGCAGAACATCCAAGAAATATGGGATAACATTAAAAGACCAAACTTAAGAGTCATTGGGATACAGGAAGGCACAGAGCTCCAAACCAAAGGAATGAGCAATCTATTCAATGAAATAATTTGAGAAAACTTCCCAGACTTGAAGAACGAGACAGAATCCCAAATCCTAGAAGCCCACAGGACGCCGAATGTGCATAATCATAAGAGATCCACACCTAGACACATTATAATGAAGATGCCCAACATACAGAATAAGGAGAGAATTTTAAAAGCTACAAGAGAAAGAAAGCAGATTACATTTAGGGGTAAACCAATCAGGATAACAGCTGATCTCTCAACACAGACTCTGAAAGCTAGAAGATCCTGGAATAACATATTTCAAACACTGAAAGAAAATGGGTTCCAACCAAGAATTGTGTATCCAGCAAAATTAAGCTTCAAGATGGAAGATGAAATTAAAACCTTCCACGATAAAAAAAAGTTAAAAAAATTTGCAGCTAGAAAACCATCTCTCCAAAAAATCCTTGGCAAAACATTACAGGAAGAGGAAATGGAAAATAACAATGAAAACCAACAGTGGGAGGTAGGACAGTAAAGGGGGGAAAAAATAATCAAAGAGGAAAACAAACCATATTCAGTAACATAAATAAACAAATATGGCTGGAAGGATAACCCATATCTCAATAATAACCGTAAATGTTAATGGCTTAAACTCACCAATTAAGAGACACAGGCTAGTAGAATGGATCACAAAACATGACCCAACAATATGCTGCCTACAGGAGACGCATTTGATAGGAAAAGACATACATAGACGAAGGTGAAAGGTTGGGAAAAATCATATCACTCATATGGACTTTGGAAACAAGCAGGAGTGTCCATACTCATATCAAATAAAATAGATTTCAGGCCAAAGTTAATCAAAAGGGATAAAGAGGGACACTACATACTGCTCAAGGGAACCATACACCAACAAGACATAACAATCATAAATATATATGCCCCAAACAATGGTGCAGCTATGTTCATCAAGCAAACTCTTCTCAAGTTCAAGAGTCTAATAGACCACCATACAATAATCATGGGAGACTTCAACACACCTCTCTCACCACTGGACAGATCTTCCAAACAAAAGTTAAATAAGGAAACTATAGAACTCAACAACACAATTAACAACCTAGACTTAATTGACATATATAGAATATACCACCCAACATCAAGCAGTTACACTTTTTTCTCAGCAGCACATGGATCCTTCTCAAAAATAGATCATATATTATGTCACAGGGCAACTCTTAGACAATATAAAGGAGTAGAGATAGAATGCATCTAATCTGACCATAATGGGATGAAAATGAAAATCAACGATAAAAGAAGGAAGGAAAAATCATGCATCACTTGGAGAATGAACAATAGGTTACTGAATGATCAATGGGTTATAGAAGACATTAAGGAGGAAATTAAAAAATTCTTAGATATAAATGAAAACACAGACACAACATATCGGAATCTATGGGACACATTGAAAGCAGTTCTAAGAGGAAAATTCATTGCATGGAGTTCATTCCTTAAAAAAAGAAAAAAAACCAACAAATAAATGATCTCATACTTCATCTCAAAATCCTAGAAAAAGAAGAGCAAAATAACAGCAAAAGAAGTAGAAGGCAAGAAATAATTAAAATCAGAGCTGAAATTAATGAAACTGAAACAAAAGAAACAATTGAAAAAATTGATAAAACTAAAAGTTGGTTCTTTGAAAAAATAAATAAGATCGACAGACCCTTACCCATGCTAACGAAGAGAAGAAGAGAGAGAACTCAAATTACTAGCATACAGGATGAAAAAGGCAATATCACAACAGACACTTCAGAAATACAGAAGATAATCAGAAATTATTTTGAATCCTTATACTCCAATAAAATAGAAGATAGTGAAGGCATCGATAAATTTCTTAAGTCATATGATCTGCCCAGATTGAGACAGGAGGATATAGACAACCTAAACAGACCAATATCAATTGAGGAAATAGAAGAAACCATCAAAAGATTACCAACTAAGAAAATCCCAGGACCGGATGGGTATACAGCAGAGTTTTACAAAACCTTTAAAGAAGAACTAATACCAATACTTTTCAAGCTATTTCAGGAAATAGAAAAAGAGGGAGAACTTCCAAATTCATTCTACGAGGCCAACATCACCCTGATTCCTAAACTAGACAAAGACACTTCAAAGAAAGAAAACTACAGACCTATATCTCTAATGAACCTAGACGCAAAAATCCTCAATAAAATTCTGGCGAATCGGATACAAAATCATATCAAAAAAATTGTACACCATGATCAAGTAGGATTCATCCCTGGGATGCAAGGCTGGTTCAATATATGGAAATCAATAAATGTTATCCACCACATCAATAGACTTAAAAATAAGAACCATATGATCATCTCAATAGATGCGGAAAAAGCATTCGACAAAGTACAGCATCCCTTTTTGTTCAAAACTCTCGAAAAAATAGGGATAACAGGAACATACCTCAACACTGTAAAAGCAATCTACACTAAGCCCCAGGCTAGCATCATTCTGAATGGAGAAAAATTGAAGGCATTCCCTCTAAAATCTGGAACAAGACAGGGATGCCCTCTCTCACCACTTCTGTTCAACATAGTTCTCAAAACACTGGCCAGAGAAATTAGACAGACGAAAGAAATTAAAGGCATAAAAATAGGAAAAGAAGAACTTAAATTATCACTATTTGCAGATGACATGATTCTACACCTAGCAGACCCAAAAGGGTCTACAAAGAAAATATTAGAGCTAATAAATGAATTCAGCAAAGTGGCAGGATATAAAATCAACATGCATAAATCAAAGGCATTCCTGTATATCAGCGACAAACCCTCTGAAATGGAAATGAGGACAACCACTCCATTCACAATATCCTCAAAAATAATAAAATACTTGGGAATCAACCTAACAAAAGAGGTAAAAGACTTATACAATGAAAACTACAGAACCCTAAAGAGAGAAATTGAAGAAGATCTTAGAAGATGGAAAAATATACCCTGTTCATGGATAGGCAAAACTAACATCATCAAAATGGCGATATTATCAAAAGTTCTCTACAGGTTTAATGCAATGCCAATCAAAATCCCAATGGCATTTCTTGTAGAAATAGATAAAGCAATCATGAAATTCATATGGAATAATAAAAGACCCAGAATAGCAAAAACAATGCTAAGCAGGAAGTGTGAATCAGGTGGTATAGCGATACCAGACTTCAAACTATACTACAGAGCAATAGTAACAAAAACAGCATGGTATTGGTACCAAAACAGGCGGGTGGACCAATGGTACAGAATAGAGGACACAGAAACCAACCCACAAAACTACAACTTTCTTATATTTGATAAAGGGGCTAAAAGCATGCAATGGAGGAAGGATAGCATCTTCAACAAATGGTGCTGGGAAAACTGGAAATCCATATGCAACAAAATGAAACTGAATCCCTTTCTCTCGCCATGCACAAAAGTTAACTCAAAATGGATCAAGGAGCTTGATATCAAACCAGAGACAAGGCATCTGATAGAAGAAAAAGTTGGCTACGACCTACATACTGTGGGGTCAGGCTCCAAATTCCTCAATAGGACACCCATAGCACAAGAATTAATATCTAGAATCAACAAATGGGACTTGCTCAAACTAAAAAGTTTTTTCTCAGCAAAAGAAACAATAAGAGAGGTAAATAGGGAGCCTACATCTGGGAACAAATCTTTACTCCTCACACTTCAGATAGAGCCCTAATATCCAGAGTATATAAAGAACTCAAAAAATTAGACAATAAGATAACAAATAACCCAATCAACAAATGGGCCAAGGACCTGAACAGACACTTCTCAGAGGAGGACATACAATCAATTAACAAGTACATGAAAAAATGCTCACCATCGCTAGCAGTCAGAGAAATGCAAATCAAAACCACCCTAAGATATCATCTCACTCCAGTAAGATTGGCAGCCATTATGAAGTCAAACAACAACAAGTGCTGGCGAGGATGTGGGGAAAAGGGTACACTTGTACATTGTTGGTGGGACTTCAAATTGGTGCAACCAATTTGGAAAGCAGTATGGAGATTTCTTGGAAAGCTGGGAATGGAACCACCATTTGATCCAGCTATTCCCCTTCTGGGTCTATTCCCTAAAGACCTAAAAACAGCATGCTACAGGGACACTGCTACATCGATGTTCATAGCAGTACAATTCACAATAGCAAGACTGTGGAAGCAACCCAGATGCCCTTCAATAGACGAATGGATAAAAAAAATGTGGCATTTATACACAATGGAGTATTACTCTGCATTAAAAAATGACAAAATTATAGAATTTGGAGGGAAATGGATGGCATTAGAGCAGATTATGCTAAGTGAAGCTAGCCAATCCCTAAAAAACAAATGCCAAATGTCTTCTTTGATATAAGGAGAGTAACTAAGAACAGAGTAGGGAAGAAGAGCATGAGAAGATGACTAACATTAAACAGGGATGAGAGGTGGGAGGGACAGGGAGAGAGAAGGGAAATTGCTTGAAAATGGAAGGAGACCCTTAGGGTTATACAAAATTACATACAAGAGGAAGTGAGGGGAAAGGGAAAAATAACACAAGGGGGAGAAATGAATTACAGTAGAGGGGGTAGAGAGAGAAGAGGGGAGGGGAGGGGAGGGGAGGGGGGATAGCAGAGGATAGGAAAGGCAGCAGAATACAACAGACATGAGTATGTCAATATGTAAATCAATGGAAGTGTAACTGATGTGATTCTGCAATCTGTATACGGGGTAAAAATGGGAGTTCATAGCCCACTTGAATCAAAGTGTGAAATATGATATATCAAGAACTATGTAATGTTTTGAACAACCAATAAAAAAAAGACAATCTGCTCCACTTTTGAATAAAATGCTGACTTTTCTTAAAAAAAAAGAACAGCATATAAATGTGTGAACATTTTAGAATGTACTTTTTAAGTATATTTCAAAATATACATATAATATTTCTTCCTTACACCAATTTAAAGTCACCAGGGTTTCAAATCATTTCCTTGCAGTACCACTCTAAGTAACAAGGAGTTAGTAATTACTCATTTACTATCAGGATTTCTAAACCCGACATTTTCTTTTTCAAAGCACAGACTGACAGATTGTCAAGCTTTCATTGCAGACCTCTGCAAGATTCTAGCCAACTGTCTTGCTAACACAGCTATCCCACCTGGGGCAAGGGGACAGAGAAATGACCTCTCTTCATGGACCTTCTTTAAGTACGACTCTGCAACAAACTAAAATAATGAGAGAAAATTATGGAAAATTGAGATCAAAATTTAAGAGGCTATATTAGCTCACAAAAATGGAAGCCCAAACTGCCTAACTCAAATATTTTAGAAAAGAAATTTTTTAAATTAGAAATCTAAGCTTGAAAATGCCTATTCACAGAAAATCAATCACAACACTTCTTAAAGTACACATATTTTAAAAAGATGCAATCATTCAGATTATCTATTCGGGGACAAATAGAAAATAATGCCTTCAAAGAACAATTATCTGTTCTTAGTAATAGACCTTGGAACCAACTGCCTTAAGTGATTCCATATGGGATACTACTGAATAAATAGTCTATAGATCATTCTTGGCCTACACTCAGAACCCATATCACCTGGGTCAGATTTCCTGCTTTTAGCCTTCCCACTGTAGAAAACATATCCATGTAATATGTTGATATTGTGCTGATTACTTACAAAAATGCCAAGCAATGTGCAAAATGATGGTAATTCAAAACAAAGAGTTATGGACCTCCCATGAAGGAGCTTAATGTATGCTGAGACCAAGTGAATAAACAGTTCACTGTACACAAAATCAGATCCAAATATGCAAAGCTTTTTGATAGAGGAATATACATGTTTCTCTTCATCAGAAATCACATCCTACCAGCACAGTATCAGGAAAGATCAAGAAGTTGCATACTGACAATTAGACCAGGAAAAGAAAAATGTTTCTGGTAGATAAAGCAGAAAAGGAAAACAAGCAACGATAAGGAGAAAGCTGGTGCTCATAGAGAGCCACCTGGGTCACCAGATCATACAGGCTAGAACTGGAAACTTTTCATGAACAGACCTTCTCCTGAGAAGGGGAACTGCTTGAGGAACACTGCTTGAGCAACAAGCTGTGAAAGGGAACAACACAGCAACATACATAGGTCGTGGACTTGTGGGACGTATTTTTTGTGTTTTGATTTTTTGCAGGGTTCAGGAGGGGTCTTGCAAGAAGAGGTTCATTGAAGAGATCTGGGAAGCTGAAGTTCAGGAGGGTGGCAGGTATTGAGTCACAGAGACGTGAGAGGAAGCCTCACTGCCAGGTTAAGATGGGCATCAGAGTGTGGCATCAGTGGGCATTGACAATCAGACAGTAACAGCTCAGTAAGATCACTGCCAACAGGAAGAACAGGTCAGCATGAAAGGTATATGGCTCTGCAATGGAGCATAGCTAGACTGTGGGAGCACAGTCAGAAAAATAAAGATAAATATGAAGTTATGAAAGAAAGAGCCATATACCAGTGATTTTATCTCCATTTTATTTCACACTGCCTCTTTCCCTTCTGACTCAAACCCCTTACCAAAAATAGAGAGAGAAAACTCAGAATATACACCCTATTAGACATTATTGAATAAGTAGAAGTTAATTATTGTTAAACTTGAAAAATCCCCTACAATGACTGGATTTGAAGACTAAAAGAATGAAGTTTCCTCACACCTCAGATAGAGCCCTAATATCCAGAGTATACAAAGAACTCAAAAAATTAGACAATAAGATAACAAATAACCCAATCAACAAATGGGCCAAGGACCTGAACAGACACTTCTCAGAGGAGGATATACAATCAATCAACAAGTACATGAAAAAATGCTCACCATCTCTAGCAGTCAGAGAAATGCAAATCAAAACCACCCTAAGATACCATCTCACCCCAGTAAGATTGGCAGCCACTATGAAGTCAAACAACAACAAGTGCTGGCGAGGATGTGGAGAAAAGGGTACACTTGTACATTGCTGGTGGGACTGCAAATTGGTGCGGCCAATTTGGAAAGCAGTTTGGAGATTCCTGGGAAAGCTGGGAATGGAACCACCATTTGACCCAGCTATTGCCCTTCTCGGACTATTCCCTGAAGACCTTAAAAAAGCATGCTACAGGGATACTGCCACATCGATGTTCATAGCAGCACAATTCACAATAGCTAGACTGTGGAACCAACCCAGATGCCCTTCAATAGATGAATGGATAAAAAAAATGTGGCATCTATACACAATGGAGTACTATGCAGCAATAAAAAATGACAAAATCATAGAATTTTCAGGGAAATGGATGGCACTAGAGCAGATTATGCTTAGTGAAGCTAGCCAATCCCTAAAAAACAAATACCAAATGTCTTCTTTGATATAATGAGAGCAACTATGAACAGAGTAGGGAGGAAGAGCAGGAAGAAAAGAATAACTTTAAACAGAGACATGAGGTGGGAGGGAAAGGGAGAGAAAAGGGAAATTGCATGGAAATGGAGGGAGACCCTCATTGCTATACAAAATTTCATATAAGAGGTTGTGAGGGGAATGGGAAAATAAACAAGGAGAGAAATGAACTACAGTAGATGGGGCAGAGAGAGAAGTTGGGAGGGGAGGGGAGGGGGAATAGTAGGGGATAGGAAAGGTAGCAGAATACAACAATTACTAATAGGGCATTATGTAAAATTGTGGATGTGTAACCGATGTGATTCTGCAATCTGCATTTGGGGTAAAATTGGGGGTTCATAACCCACTTCAATCTAATGTATGAAATATGATATGTCAAGAGCTTTGTAATGTTGTGAATAACCAATAAAAAATTAAAAAAAAAAGAATGAAGTTTATTCATTCTGTCTTTTAGCACCATCTGTACCTTCCCCCGCCCCCCACTACATTTTCCTCTTTCTCTCTCCCTACTTCTGGCCCAAGGCAACCATTCACATTTCTCTCCTTAATAAAAATAAAATATGAGCAAATTGCAGAGATTGGAATACATTGATTTAGGTGGAAACAAAGTATACAGAAATAAGAAGGAAGTCAAAGAACACAGGCATGGAGGAAAGTATGAAATAGAAACAAAAGGAGGACCAGTAAAGAGGGAAGAGATGGGGAATGGCAAATCACAGTTTGTTTTATTTTTAAGAAGACTTTTTAAAATGAGAAAGTGAGGGATTCATTAGTTACATGATACAGTAGTCGACAAATCTCAATTCTTCTCATTTTTTCTAAGCGAAAGTTCAAAGAAATGACAAACTCTTATGGAATCAGCACATATCCCAAAGACTAAAAATGAAGAAGAGATAGGTCTACATATCAAACCTACACAAAGATGCACATTCTCTGATTCAATGGACATAAGCCTATGACGTTAACAAAGCATGATAAGAAATACTTTAATTTCTTCAAACATTCAAGGAGGAAGGGTGCTTAACCACAGTCTCCACAGGAAAGAAAGCTTTAGCAGTACTACCAACCTCCCATCCAACCACAGTTAAGGTTCTGCCATCTCTTCAAGAGGGATCATTTTCCTCTGTGGCTCACCCAACAGACTCATATTTGGCAAAAGCAGCATGCACCTGAACAGGTACAGGGATGCCTAAGGTTTTCTTTGCAGGGAGTCATCTCGCCAACCCACCCTCAGTGCAAGTCAGGGCTTAAGACGCAACTTGATCTGACAGCTAATGTTTACTTTGAGCTCACTACATGCAAAGCACTCATTGATGTGCATTGTATTTATGACCTCATTTAATCCTATTACTGCCCAATGAGATAGGTACAATATTATCCTTCTTAAATAAAGAGGATTCAAGTAATTTGCCCAAAGCTACACAGCCAGTGACTGGAGAAGCCAAGATAGGATCCCAGCAATCTATCTCCAGAGACTGTTCTTAGCCTTTAAGCTATTGCCTATCTCTGCCTAGCCTGTGAGAAGCAGTTTGTAGGTATATGTCCAGTGGGAAGCATAATGGAGATTAAATATACTCAATTCATCTGACAATAAATTAAACTTGATACAGTATGAAATTTTCTTTAAAGTTTTAAGAAAATAATGTAATCTATTTTTTTTGAGATAACTTTAAAATAGTCTGGCCTAAAAGTAGAGTAGACTGACTACAGTGTGGCAAACATAGCCTGGGGCAAAAACTATTTAGCATGCCCATTTTTTTAATTAAATTAAATCTGTGAGCTAATTGGAATCTATGCCAACAAGTGCAAACTTAGAATTAGTTCTAGTGTTACAAAATAACTAAAAGAGTCTGAAGGTCCCCAATGCATGGAAATGATAAGTGTTTGAGGAGAGAGAAATCTTAATTACCCTGATTTGATCATTACACATTATGGACATGGATAGAATTATCATGCTGTACCACATAAATGTGCAAAATATTACATATCAATTAAGAAACAATGTTTTAAAATCCTGATTAATCTATTTGTGATGACTTCACATTTATTTTTAAAAAAGTAAAAATAAAAGTTTATCCCTACTGTGTTTTATGTGATTACTTCTATCTACAGTTTTCCTTGAAAAGTTTATACATTTCGTTCTCGTACAACAACCCAATTTAAATTTCAGCTTTTCATTATTCCTTGTAAGCAAGCAAAGTCTCGTGTTCCTAAGTTCTCGGCAAAAGAGAAGAAAAGGCATTGAAAACAACAATTTCTTAGTTTTTTTTCTCAGTCTGAAAGTAGGCAAGGCCCATGGAAAACCTAATCAACAAATCAACAAATCCAGCAAAAAGAATCTTTCCTGGTAGAATGATAGAACAGTGTTTTGGTCAGCTTTTTTTTTTTTTCTTTGTGACCAAAACATCTGACCATTTAAAGAATGAAAGGCTTATTTTGGCTCCTGGTTTTAGAGGTTTCAGTCCACCATTGACCAACTCCATTGCTCTGGGCCTGAGTAAGGTGAACATCAGGTCATGGTAGAGGAAAGCTTGCTTAGCCAATGGCAGCAGGGAAGCAAAAAGAGAGAAAAAAATAGAGAGAGAGAAATATTACCTGGGGGAAAGATTAATACTTCTAGATCATGCCCCCAGTAACCTCCAAAGAGGGCATGCATCCTACCAGTCCATTCATCCATCGATGGATGAATCTACAAATGAGGTCAGAGCTCTCATGATCCAATCGCTTCCTAAAAGCCTCCACCTCTAAAACTTGCTGCATTGAAGACCATGCTTTCAAACATGAGATTCTGGGGGACATTTCAGATCCAAAACATATAACAAGCAGGTAATTACTTTTGGTGGTTCTCTCATTGGCCTCTGCCTAGAGTTTTTAGTTTCTTGAGTAATCCCAGCCCTTCCACCTTAAAGCCTTTTTCCTTGAGGGCTCCCCCCTGTCACTCATCCCAGTCTTCATTTATAATAACCTTCAACTTGCTGCTTCAGTGCCATTAACTCTGAGGTTTTCCTGGGTGACTTCATCCCAACAAAACCACTCAAAACAATGCCACCTCCCTTACTCTTTGTGCTCTGATAAGCTTGTCATGATTATATGTTAGATAACTAGTTTAAAATATCTGTCTCCCCACCTAGACTAAAAGGCTCATGAACTAAGATACCATGGCCTTCTTGGTAAGCTCCTGACTGTGCCCTAGAACCCAGAACAGCACCTGGACTATGATTAATGCTCACAGCAAAGTTTACCTGTATCTGTGCATTTGTTTGAGGTGTGATGTCATTATGGAAACATGTATATTGTTATGGTTTAGATGTGCAGTGCCCCCCAAAAAACTCATGTGCAAGAACATTCAGAGGTGAAATGATCAGGTTGTGAGAATCTTAAAACAATAAGTGAATTGATCCCCTGATGGATTAACAGGCAGTTAACTGAAGATGGATAGGGTTTGGCTGGAGGAGGTGGGTCATTACGGGTGTGACTTTGGGGTATATATTTTATATCTGGCAAGTGGAGTCTCTCTCTTTCTCTCTGCTTCATGATCATCATGTGAGCCACTTCCCTCCTCCACACTCTTCTGCCATGATGTTCAACCTCATCTCAAACTCCAAGGAATGAAGCTGGCTGTCCATGGATAGAGACCTCTGATATTGTGAGCCCCCACATAAACTTTTCCTTCTCTACAACTGTTCTGGTAAGGTCTTTCAGTCACAGTAGCATATATGCTGACTAAAAAAAAATATTGGTACCAAGAAGTGGGGTCATTGCTGTAACTAACCTGATTGTGTGATTCAGAAGCTTTTAGATAGAGCCTTTTGGAATTTGTGGGAGTGTAACCAAAAGCTGGGTCCTTGTCCCCAGTGACAATTCAATAATGAGAACATGGTTCTAAGAAAAAGGAAAAAGAAGTTTATTGCTTTGCTAGTAAAGGAGAAACAAAGGGTACACCTGTCCCAGAGGCTGACCATCAAGAAAACAGAGGGCTTTTAAGGAAACTCTTCAAAGGATACATTCCAAGATGTGCCCTGACTGGGGGTCCAGAAGGCACCCTGATGGTATGTTAGAATTCACTTGTTAATTTGGGAGATATTCACTTCCTAGATCTTTTGGCAGATATCTCCTTCCCAGGAAGCACAGATAACTCAAAGTAATCTTGTTACCCAGCCCCAGGTTAGGAAGGGGAAGAGGGAGAAGAGGAAAGGAAAACATGTCCCTTTATAAAATAAGCCTCAGAGCTATATTCAAAAGGTGAAGTGGACCACTGTTTACAGCAGAAATTTTGAGATGCTTAGCAGTGCAAGCTGGAAATGCTTTCAATTGTTGTAACCAGAGCTTAATGGACAATTCTGGTGGGACCTTAAAAGACCAGAATGCCAATAGGAGTGTGCACAGTAAAGATTAGGATCATAAGGTTTTAGAGGAAAAGGAAGATGCTATTGGTAATTGGACCAGAGACCATTCATGTTAAATCTGGCGGAAAAGTTGGCCACATTTTGCTCATGTCCTGAGACTTTCTGTGAGGCTGATTTTAAAAGCAGTGGACTTCTTAATCTGGCAGAAGAAATTTCTAGGCAGCATAGCATTCAGGAAGTGGCATTGGTATTGCTGGTAGCTTTTAGCCAAGTTTATTTTGATATTCAGGAGCAGAAAGAAGAGCAGAAAGATTTTAAAAACTTGGACTTAAAAGGTGGGAGTAAAACGGGGGCTAAGAAAGCTATGGTTGTTAAAGACATTACTGCCACTAAAGAAATTCTTAAGACTTTGCCCAGAGACAAGAAGAAAGATGGTTGCGGGCATCTCAAGAGCTGGCAAGATCACACCCATCTCAGACTCAAAATTCTCTTGAGAAGAGACTAGTGGGGCATCCTTCTTGCAAAAGAGGACCTAGGAAGTTTTTTACAATGTTCTCAGCCACACAGACACTCACAGGTTGCTGCAGACATAATCCCTGAAGGCTTTACTACTGCTCAAGATGGCAGCAGACCTTGGCATCAACCACATGGTGCTGGTTCTGCAGGCATGCAGGATGCTGGAGTTAGGGGATCATGGAGGATTCCACCAAGATTCCAAAGGAAGGTCTGGGAGGTCACACAAAGTGTAACAGGATCAGAATTCCTGCAGGCAGCCCCTGAGAGGGCAATGGGTAGAGATTGAGGAGGAAGCCGAAACTGTAGTAGAGACCCCCAAGATTAAGAAATGCCAGTACAGAAGAATGACTGCTAAGGAAAGTTACAGGAATCAAGCATAGACAAGCCAACAGAAAGGCCACTTGGGCTACTATCTAGAAGGCCACAGGGGCAGAGTTACTACAAGCCCTTTGGAGAATATCATAATGCTACATGCTCCAGATGCCAGACACAGAACTACAAGACATTTTTTGTCCAGCTGGATTCCATTCTTTGGTCCCATCCCTTCTTCTATGCCCCTATTTTTCTGAATGAAAATGTTTGCTTTGTAACTTTATATATAGGATACTTGTAAATTTCTTTTGATTTTTACAGGAGCTCATGATACAAGCTTCCCTGAGTCTCAGAGGAGACATTAGACTGAACTTTTAGGTAATCTTGGAATTGCTGAGACTATGGGAACTCAGTATTGGCATCAGACCAGTATTGGCATCAGATCCACATTTTAGGTCAGGAGCCATTTTTATCTAGGGACTCCTAAGTTTCAATTTAGGAGCCATTTTATCTAGAGATCCTGAAGCAATACTGCTTAGCCTCCCATAAGGACATGTGCCTACTAAAGGGTCAACCCCATCCTAGTCCATGAGGTAACCCCTAAGCATGCTGGTGAAATTCCTCTTGGGGGCTATAAAGCTGCCCTGTGAGTGCCAATAGGCTGCTGCTCTCCTTGGAGGGACAGCCTTATCAGTTTGTCCTATGCTCTGATAATAAATCTCTCAAGTGGGATCCCAGTGTGTGGTGTGGTCTTTGGATTTTTCAATTGTCCTTTCACTTAGAAATGGACAAAACGTATTTTACAATGTCAGATGCGTGTGAGCTTTTGGGGTCTGGGCAGAATGTTATGGTTTAGATGTGATGTTTCCCCAAAAAGCTCACGTGTGAGGAAGTGCAAGAACATTCAGAGATAAAATGATCAAGTTATGGGAGCATTAATCCAATCCATGAGTTAATATCTTGATGGGATTAATTGAGTGTTAACTGAAGATGGGTAGTGTGTAACTGAAGATGTGAGTCATTGGGGGTGTGCCTTTGGGGTATATATTTTATATCTGGCAAGTTGATTCCCTTCTGCCCCCCCTCCCACTTTTCTGATCACACATGAGCCATTTCCCTCTACCACAGTTTTCTACCATAATGTTTGTTCTGCCTCACCTTGAATCCTGAGGAATGGGGCAGGCAGTCTATGGACTGAGGCCTCTGAAACCATAAGCCCCCAAATAAAATTTTCCTCTACTACAATTGTTCTAGTCAGGTCTTTCAATGACACTATTAAAAAAGCTGACTAAAACATGTATCAAAATTATAAATTACAGTCTGAGATTGTGGCTCAGTAGTAGAGCACTTGCCTAGCATGAGGCACAGGGTTTGATTCTCAGCACTGCATATAAATAAATAAATAAAATAAAAGATCCATCGACAACTAAAAATATTATTTAAATAATAATAATAATAATAAATTATTACAAGAAGTATAAAAAATGGCAAATATTCAATTTGATTTCCAAACTGTTACATGAGACATCTTATCCTATCACTATCAGCATAAGAAAAGATACCCAACTGTATTCAGTTAAACAATCATTGTCACTGGTGAAGGCTGGATAGTACAAAAATTTTTATTCATTATTAAGTTTGCAAATAAAACATTACAAATATAGCCAAACTGGATACCATTCTGTGATGCAATTGGTTTGAAACCTTTAGTCACAGGTTTTAATTTTATGGTTGCTTGATCATCTCCTATCATTACCCCATACCCACAGTTAGTGTATTTGCCCCAGAACAATGAATATTAAACTATCTTAAGCATCAAGGAATGAATCATCCAATTAAGAGTTAAATAACTTTCTAATTATTTTCAAACTCAAAAAAAATTCAATCTTTCAGAATATAATCAACTAAGGGGAAGGAATGTGCTGAATGAAAAAGCAAAGCTATTGGGGCTGGGGATGTGGCTCAAGCGGTAGAGCGCTCGCCTGGCATGCGTGCGGCCCGGGTTCGATCCTCAGCACCACATACCAACAAAGATGTTGTGTCCGCCGAGAACTAAAAAATAAATATTAAAAATTCTCTCTCTCTCTCTCTCTCTCTCTCTCTCCCTCTATCACTCTCTCTTTAAAAAAAAAAAAAAGCAAAGCTACTTCAATCACAATGAATGTTTAGAAAAGAAAACAAGTATCTTCAGGAAAAATAATGGCAATAACTAAAATCAATCTATTTCATTATTTAACATATTCCATTATAAGTTGGATACATGTTACACTTAAGAAGGCAGGTACTCATCTTATTGAGCCTGTTATTAACTTCACACATTAAAAGTATTCTCCCTTAAAATTCTAGTGAAAGTGAAATCTCTCTAGTGAAACATTCAGAAGTGTACAATTTTTCATCTAAAATGTCATTTCATTTTATTCTTTAAAAATCAGACTATCAACTATATATACATATATACTTTATTGAATATTACATTGTTAAGCATAATCTAATCATCACCCTCATGAACCATTTTTTTCCTGGCCATTTTCATTCTTGTTACTCCAGGTATAATCACTTTTTCTGTTTCTTAAATAGGCCATATTCCTTTCTACCTTGGTATTAGTGCTCCTTGCTAGAATTTTTTCCTCAATTCTATCCCCATTTTTGTCTACTACTTTTTCAGTTTGAGATTAGCTTACGAATCACTTTGTTAAGGAAATTACCTGGGTTTCTCAGCCATGTCATTGCCCTAGATTTATCTTCTCAGGGCCCTCTAACCAAGTATACATAACCATAACTTTTAAAATAATTGTTAATGATTGTTCATCATCTGTCTCTAAAAATTCACGAACTAAAATCCCTAGTAAAGAATCACTAGAGATTCTAGAATTAAGATGTTATACCTTTTCCTAGAATTGTTTATAAACAACAAGGGGTGTGAGCAATGAAGCCTATGTTAGAGCCCTGAGATTTTCAAAATGAAATACTTCACTTACATGTATGACACTTGTTATGATTTGGACGTGGTGTCTTCCAAAAGCTCATGTATAAGATGATGCAAGAAGGTTTAGAGGACAAAGGATTGGGTTATAAGAGCCTTAACTCAATTCGTGAATTAATCTCCTGATAGGATTGATTAAGTGGTAACTGAAGATGGGTATGGTTTGGCTAGAGGAAGTGGGTCATTGAGTTGTGGCTTTAGGGTCTATATTTTGTATCTAGCTAATGAAGTCTGTCTCCCTCTGCTTCCTGATCATCATGTGAGTCACTTCCCTCTGCCACTCTTCTGTCATAATGTTCAGTCTCACCTAGGGCCCTAAGGAATGGAACTGGCTGTCTATGGACCAAGACCTCTGAAACCGTGAGCCTCTAAATAAACTTTTTCCCCTGTACATTTGTCCTGGTCAGGTCTTTTAGTCACAGCAGCACAAAAGCTGACTATAATAATACCCTACAAAATAAAATATAGCATTACATATCCTAAGCCTTTCAATGCAAAGTTGATCCAGGACTATCAAGCAGGCCATTCTCAAGTTCCCAAAGTGAGTCAAGTGCCGGCCACTGCTGATTTTCCCAGTGCACTGCCTCCAGCTTCCCTGGTCTCCATCCTGCAAAGGGGAGAAAATGTGCCACCAGATACTCTCTGATTACCCTTTGGGAGGAGGATATTCCATCCTACTTCAAAGACCATTTCCTTCTTTATTCGAAAAAAAAATCTTCTTACTTAAATCAGAATAATGTTCCACTGCACATTCAGGTAACTTTCACCACTGAAACCTCAAACTAATGAACACTTCAGCTCAGCTAAAGAATAGCCATATGTAGTGATCAAGATCTCATAATGAGACAGGGAAACAAAAATGTATTTTAGAATAAGTATATTCTCCTAGAGTTACCTTGCTACTGACTAGGAACTATTCAGTGAAAGAAATTCTAGACAGAAGTCAGTCCTTAAATTCTAGTTCTGGTTATGGCATTAGCTATGAAACCCAAAATAAGTCATTTAAACTTCCTGTGCCTCTTCTCTACTCAAAAGTGAAAGGGATGGAATAAATGATTATTTAAGTCCTTCTGAGGTTTGTGGTTCTACCTTAATTTTTAAAATAAAAGAAAAACAACTTGTTTCCTTGGTCCCTATACATTTAGCTGAGAAGGAAAGGGCTGTCTTCAACACAAGTTCCCCGGCCGCTTGTTACATCTGCATTATTATATTTAGTTTGTTTTTGGTAGCTTCATTTAACAACATAGTTTCTCAGAATCACTTGCAAATTTACATTGTAATGGCCCTTCAGAGCAATTATGATATCAATAGAACCATTATGATTTCAGTGCCACCATAACATCTTATAGGCACTAAAGATAAAATTTTTACGAGACATACTCAAGCTACTGCACAAAGCAGCATTTTTTTACATAAACATAAACAGTTGAGCCTTTCAAAAATATTCTTAGTTTAAAAAACTAAAGGACACTGACATACACCAGACTCTCGTGCCAGTGTGGAAAGAATATGTCTACTGAAATTTTTTATATATGTTTATTATACATATTGGTCTGTATGGCTACTCCAGAACTGCAAAAATGTTTTAGCCTTTTTTTATTCACTGCTTTGAACCAGAATTATAAGGATGTAAACCCAAAAAAATAGATAATCTTCATGTTCAACTCATTAAGTGACTGGAACAATAAACAAATGGATGTTTTAGATTTGACAATATATTTTTCTGAGATTTTTCTGATTCCTAATTGATATCTAACTGAAATATCCTCTCCTAAGTTTAATGTCACAGAAAAGTGTGTGTGTGTGTGTGTGTGTGTGTGGTGTATGTTACCAATAAAGAAAAACTCTGGCTCTTTATGGTCTTTGTTGTAATGAGTTAAGGAGTGAATGAAGAAAGAATAGTAGATCTCTGAGTCACTGGAGAAGAAAACATGGAGATATGGAAGGTAAAAATCAATAACTAAAACTCAAAAAATTAGACAATAAGATAACAAATAACCCAATCAACAAATGGGCCAAGGTCCTGAACAGACACTTCTCAGAGGAGGATATACAATCAATCAACAAGTACATGAAAAAATGCTCTCCATCTCTAGCAGTCAGAGAAATGCAAATCAAAACCACCCTAAGATACCATCTCACTCCAGTAAGATTGGCAGCCACTATGAAGTCAAACAACAACAAGTGCTGGTGAGGATGTGGAGAAAAGGGTACACTTGTACATTGCTGGTGGGACTGCAAATTGGTGCGGCCAATTTGGAAAGCAGTTTGGAGATTCCTGGGAAAGCTGGGAATGGAACCACCATTTGACCCTGCTATTGCCCTTCTGGGACTATTCCCTGAAGACCTTAAAAGAGCATGCTACAGGGATACTGCCACATCGATGTTCATAGCAGCACAATTCACAATAGCTAGACTGTGGAACCAACCCAGATGCCCTTCAATAGATGAATGGATAAAAAAAATGTGGCATCTATACACAATGGAGTACTATGCAGCAATAAAAAATGACAAAATCATAGAATTTTCAGGGAAATGGATGGCACTAGAGCAGATTATGCTTAGTGAAGCTAGCCAATCCCTAAAAAACAAATACCAAATGTCTTCTTTGATATAATGAGAGCAACTATGAACAGAGCAGGGAGGAAGAGTAGGAAGAAAAGATTAACATTAAACAGAGACATGAGATGGGAGGGAAAGGGAGAGAAAAGGGAAATTGCATGGAAATGAAGGGAGACCCTCATTGCTAAACAAAATTACATATAAGAGGTTGTGAGGGGAATGGGAAAATAAACAAAGAGAGAAATTAATTACAGTAGATGGGGTAGAGAGAGAAGTTGGGAGGGGAGGGGAGGGGGGATAGTAGGGGATAGGAAAGGTAGCAGAATACAACAATTAATAATAGGGCATTATGTAAAATTGTGGATGTGTAACCGATGTGATTCTGCAATCTGCATTTGGGGTAAAATTGGGGGTTCATAACCCACTTCAATCTAATGTATGAAATATGATATGTCAAGAGCTTTGTAATGTTGTGAACAACCAATAAAAAAAAAGATAAAAAAAATCAATAACTAAAAAGATTTTTAGGGCATTTAGAGAAAGAAAGCTCAGAATTTAGAAAACAGAGTTCACTACCATAAGAAATGGTAGAGACTGAGAAATACAGCTGAGCTTTATTATTGTAATACCACTTTGGTATGCTTTAAGAGACTCAATGAATATTTTATTGGTTTTTAGAATATTTTTCCAGTGACCTGGTTATATTCTTGATGGATAACACCTCAAGAGTGGGCCTTAAAGCTACTTAGATTTATTTAGTTATGTTTATATTTTGCAAAGGAATAAAAACCAGTTAGTAAAAGGCTGAGTTCTATAATTCACTAGGTTTCTGGAGGGATATTGTTCATCTCCCCTGACATTCTGAGTTTCTAGCCAGAGTAGGCGGTCAATAAACACTGGTAGAAAAGATGGATGAATGGATGGTTTCCATATGTATACACAGTAGATAAGGCAACTAAACAGATATTGTAAACAAAACTAAAATGTTACTGGGCATGGTGGTGCACACCTGCAATCCCAGTGACTTGGGAGACTAAGGCAGGAGGATCGCAACTTTGAGGCCGATCTGAGCAATTTAGACAGACCTTGTCCCAAAGTAAAATAAAAGAACTGGCATGTATCTCAGAGGTACAGCCTATTGGGTTCAATTCCCAGAACTAAAAAGAAGAAAAAGAAAGAAAAAGAAAAAAAAAGCCAAAAATGTTTTTTTTCCATTTGTCTCAAATTTAGATGAAAATTATTCTATGTTTGAATTATAGCAGCTAATTCTGAATTCACTGGGTTTGATGATACATGCTTATAATTACAGCAACTCAGAAGACTGAGGCATGAGGATTACAAGTTTGAGGCCAGCCTCAGCAACTTAGTGAGACACTGTCTCAAATTTGAAAAAAAAAAAAAAAAACAGAATATAGCTCAGTGGTAAAGCATCCCTGGGCTCAATCCCCAGTGCCAAAAATAAGCAAACAAATTTTCTCAGTTACTTTGCTTTTTATGACTTAAGCAAATGCTTAATTTCATTAATACCTTGTATATAAAATTTTTATTAAATAATAATACAATTCAACACAAATAATGACTTTGTCAGGTAGGTCTAAAATTCTTCTCCTTCTTGAGTAGATTACAAAGAATGGGTTTTATACAAATCATGGAGCAGAGAAAGAATCAAAAGCTCATCTTCAATTATGTCTAATCCTGAGTTGCCCTTGAGACAAAGTAACTTTCTGCCAAAGGCAGGGGATGTTTTACATCTTTATCATAATTTCAGGAATTACCATATGGCCTGGAATTATTCACTATGACAATGATCAAACACAGGTAAGTTTGGAGGGTATTAAGTGTATAATTTTATCCAGCTTTCTACCATTTTCACCATATCTCAACCTATATTCTGACCAAATGCAACATATGCAAACTTTCCCTTTGATATCCATTGAAGACATCACCTGTTCTCTCCTCCTACTCCTTTGGAAGTTTAGTACCCTGCCTGTTTTGTTACCTTACTAACTCCATCTAGGCCCCATGCATGCTCTCCCCACCTTACATGGCAATTTAAGAGTAAACAGATACATGTCTTGACATTTATTCAAGTTATAGTCCTTAGCTAAGAATAGAGTAATACACTTGGAATTATTAGAGATCTTTTGTGTTTTAACCTAATTAGTAATATATTGTGGGGATCAACTTGTTGGTAGCTAGGATGTAGTCTGACATCTTCATGTCGCATTATCTTTCATTTACTTATGTCGAGGATATTCCTATACACACCTTAATATCTCTCTGCTACTAATACAGATTCCTAAGAAGTTATTTGTTCATTTAAAATGCCCAAAATGAGGGCTGGGGGTATAGCTCAGTTGGCAGAGTGCTTGTCTCACAAGCCCAAGGCCCTGGGTTCAATCCCCAGCACCAAAAAATAAATAAAAATAAAATAAAATGCCCAAAATGTCTTAAGAGCAATCAAATAGCTTCATACAACCTCATAATTCAAACTGACAGGAAGAACAATAGTTTGTGAACATTTTTTATAAACTACATTACATACTTGAAAGCTTATTGATTTATAATAGTAATATAAATATTACCACATCAAAATGTGTTCTAATAAAAAGTTGAAACTGATTTCCAATTCTGTAAATTATTTATATATTAATGTGTGCTAAAACATTTGGAAAAAAAATTTGATCATTTTATTGTATTCATTAATACTTTCCCTAAGAAACACACTTTAGATTCAATGACACACAGAGGCTGAAAGTGAAGGGATTAAGTTAAAAAAAAACAGTGTCTCTAGAGACAAGGTTCATTAATAAAAGAGTCAATTCAATGGATAAATATAGCAATTTTATATGTATATATTATATACAATATATATTACATGTATATATAAATATATACATTTTATATGTATGTTTATATACATATATTTATATATAATATTTATATTTTATATGCATATATAATATTATATATTTATATTTTATATGTATATATCATATATATTTAATATTATATTACATATAGGAAATATTATATTAAAATATGTAATATAATATATATTATATATATAAAATCAACATTAGACCCACTTTCAATAATAGAAAGGACTTCAAAACAGGAAATCATATAGAAAAAGCATACTTGAACAACACTATAGCCTAAATAGACCTAAGACATATACTGAAATTTACCAATAGTAGAGAAATACACAAATCTTTTCAAGCACACACAGAACATTCTCCAGAATAGATGAAAATCATACCAAGTACATTTTCAAACCATGAAGGAATGAAACTAGAAATCAGTAAAGTAAAATATTGGAAAAATTCACAAATACATAGACATTAAATAGCACACATCTGAACAACCATAGGATTGCATAGGAAATCAAAAAGGAATTTTTAAAATATTTAAAATATTTCATGATATATTAAAAAAAAACTTCCCAAACCTTATTACTGGCACAAGTAGTAATAAGAGGGAAATCTGTATAAATAAATGACTATATTAAAAAGAATAAACATCTCAAATAAATAATCTAACTTTAGATATTTAGAAACTTGAAGAAAGAGAAAACACTAAACACAAATTTAGGAGAAGGAAGAAATAGAAAACATCAGAGCAGAGGCAAAAATAAATAGAGAATAGAAAAATTTGACAAAATTGACAAATCCTTAGCTAAACTCAGAAAAAATGACAGGAAAAAATGAAAGAATAGACATTACAACAGATGTCTCCAAAATAAAGTGGATCATAGGGATTGTTATGAACAAACATATGCCAACAACATGGATAACCTAGAAGAAATGCATTAGTACCTAGAAGAAAAGAACCTACCAAAAATCAATAAGAAATAGAAAGCCTAAATAGACAAATAACAAGGAATATTAATTTAAAAAAAATCCCAAGAAAAAGCTCAGGATGAGATGATTTTATAGCTTAATTCTACCAAACATTAAGAATCAATACCAATCCTTCTTAAACTCTTCTTTAATAAAATAGAAGTTAAAGAAATACCTCCAAACTTATCTTATGACCTTAAGGCCAAGGTCAAAGAGACTACAAGACAAGAAATCTACAGGCCAATATCTCTAATAATATTGATACAAAATCCTCAGTAAAATACCAGCAAACTGTATTCAACAACACATCAAAAAAGATTACATATCATGACAGTATTTTTCCAAAAGATCTAAAATCAGTATGTTACAGAGAGAGACAGCCACCTCAGTGTTTATAGCAGCACAATTCCATAATAACTAAATTATGGAATCAACCCAGATGCCCATCAATAGACAAATGGATTAAGAAACTGTGGTATAGGGCTGGGGTTGTGGCTCAATAGTAGAGAACTTCCTAGCATGTGTGAGCACTGGGTTCAATCCTCAGCACCACATAAAAATAAATTAAATAAAGGTATATTTTTCATTAAAAAAAAAGAAACTGTGGTATACACACACACACACAAAATGGAGTTCTACTCAGCCATAAAAATTATGGCATTTGTCAGTAAACAGATGGAAATGGAGAATATCGTGATAAGTGAAATTAGCCAAGCTCAAAGACTCAAAGGTCAAACATTTCTCTCTCATATGCAGAAGCTACAGTAAAGGGGGAGGGAAGGATAAGATAACAAAGAATCAATCAAATTAATAGACGAATGAAAGAAAGTCTAGTAGAGTAGAGGAAGGAGAAGAGAAAAGGGAGGGAGAACAAGAGGGAAAAGGGAGGGGGGAGATTATGAATGGAAATTTATTTCCGTGCATATATGAGTTTGTCAGGATGAACCCAACTACTATGTATAACCATAAAGTTCTAATGAAAAAAATTAAAAGAACATATATTGTGACAAAGTGGAATTTATCCCTGGGAAGCAAGATTGTTTTATACATATTCCATATATAAACCAATGTGATACACCATATCACAAATAAAAGAAAAACAACACATGACCACCTAAATAGATGCAGAAAAAGCATTTGGTCAATTTTAACATCCTTTCATGATAAACCTCTCAACAAAGTATTGAAGGAAATTTCTTCAACACAACAAAGATCATTAATGAAAATCCCACAGCTAACATCATAATCAACGAAGAAAAACTAAAAGATTTTCCTCTAAGATCCTGTGTAGATGGCAAAGATGCTCACCTCTGTTCAACATAGGTTAGGAAGTCTAGTAACAAAACACAAGGGAAAAAAAATTAAAAGAAGCCAAATCAGAAAGGAAGAAGTTTAACTATCCTTGTTTGCAGATTACATGATTCCATATATATGGAAAACTCTAAAGGCTACAGATACACATACAACATTTTGAGATTTATAAATTAACTCAATAAAACAGCAGGATACTAAATCAACACCCAAAGTCGGTTACACTGACAAAAAGTTCTTACACCAACAAAAAACTATCTGGAAAAAAAAAAACTTGAGAAACAAAACCATTTACAGTAACATGGAAAAGAATAAAATACTTAGATATAAATTTAAACAAATAAATAGAAGATTTATACTTTGAAAACTAAAACATTAATGAAAGAAATTTTGAAAGACATAAGTAGAAAAATATTGTGTACTCATAGATTGGAAGAGTTAATATTGTTAAAATTTCCAGTTTATCTGAAATCTTCATTTTAATGCCTATTGAAATTCTAGTGACATTTTTCACAGAAATTTTTTTAAATCTAAAATTTTTATAGGATCATAAAAGACTCATGATATCCAAAACAATCTTGAGAAATAAACACAAAGTTGGAGGCACTACACTTTATATTACAAAATTATAGTCAGCACAACAGTATGGTATTAGCATAAAAATAGACCAATGAAACCAGAGAGAACTCAGAAATAAACCCAATACATATGATCAACTAATTTTGCCAAAGCCACCAAGAATACATAATGGGAAGAGGAAATTCTAAATAAATGGTGTTAGGATACTGGGTTTTCACGTTTATCTTACGTTTTATATAAATTTCATCTTTATCTTATGCCTTATATAAAAGTCAACTCAAAATTCATGAAAGAACTAAACATAAAGTTTAAAATTGCAGGGGCTGGGGTTGCGACTCAGCAGTAGAGCATTCACCTAGCATATGTGGGCGCTGGGTTCGATCCTCACACCACATAAAAATAAAATAAAGGTATTGTGTCCAACTACAACTATAACAAAATATTTTTTTGAAAAAATTAAAATTGCAAAGTAGAACTCTTTGAGAATCCAGTGTTATTTAAATGCTATTTATTTTTTCAAAAACACTACTCACTATGTAATTATATACTATTCTTTAGAATTTTTGACTTCTTGATGTTTATGTTTATCTAGATCAATTCATAAAAAAATGAATTCTATATTGAAAAGAACATTTCTAAGGTAACCTTTGTTTTAAAAAACTGGCAAACTGGCTGGACATGGTAGTGCATGCCTGTAATCCCACTAGCTAGGGAGGCTGAGACAGAAGTATCACGGGTTCAAAGCCAGCCTCAGCAATGGCAAGGCACTAAGCAACTCAGTGAGACCCTGTCTCTTAGTAAAATACAAAATAGGGCTGGGGATGTGATTCAGTGATTGAGTGCCCCTGAGTTCAATCCCTAGTACCCACCCCCCTAAAAAAATTGGTAAAGTGCCAGGTGAATGCCTGTTAAACCACTGACTTGGGAGGTTGAGGGAAGAGGATCATAAGTTCAAAGCCAGGCTCAGCAACTTAGCAAAACCCTAAGCAACTTTGTAAGAACCTTTTATGAAAGTTAAAAAATAAATAAAGGAAAAATTTGGAAATGAGGTCCAGTGGTTAATTGTCCCAGGGTTTAATCCCTGATGTTCCCCTAATGGTAAAATAAATATCATGCAAATTATAAAAAAAAATAAAATAAAATAAAATTGCAAAATTTCTAAAAGAAAACATTGAGGAAATCTCCTTGATATTGAGCTTGGCAATGATTTTTTTGGAAATCACGCCAAAATCCCAGGCATGAATAGCAAACATAAACAAGTGGAATTATATCAAATAAAAAAATTTAAAAACCTTTTCAAAACAAAGCAACAGAGTAAAGAGAAAACCTACAGAATAGGAGAAAAAATCTAAAAACTATATCTGATAGGAGTTAATATTTAAAGTATTTAGGGAGGTTCCTAAATACACTACTCAAAACTAAAAAATTAAAAATAAACAATGGACTAAAGATCTAAATAGATATTTCTTTAAAGAAGACATACAAATGGCTAACAGGTATATAAAAAGGTGCTAAAGATGACTAGTCATCAGAAAAAATGAGACTCAAAACCATAATCATATATCACTTCACAACTGTTGGGATGACTGTTGTCAAAAAAAAAAAAAACAGGAGATAAAAGTATTGGCAGGGAAGTAGAGAAATGGAATCCCTTGTTCTCTGCTTATAGAAATGTAAATTGGCATAGCCCTTATGGAAAACCGTATGGAAGGTCCTCAAAAATTTCAAAAGAGAACCCTTCTGTAACCACCAATCCCTCTACTGGGAATGCATCCTTAAAAGGGAGAGATTACCATTTTCAACAACATGGATTGTTGAAAGACAGAGCATTATGCTAAATGAAATCTTCTATTGTATGCTGCAAATGTGCTAAGAGGGTAAAAGTTCATGAAGTGATTAATTTGTTTAACTATAGTAATTATTTCACTATGTATATGTAAAACAAAGCATCATGCTCTGTACCTTAAATACATATAATAAAAATAATAATTTCCTAATATTTTTAAAATTTATTTATTCTAATTTATTATACATGACAGCAGAATGCATTTGAACTCATAGTACATATATAGGGCACAATTTTTCATTTCTCTGGTTGTACACAAAGTAGAATCACACCAGGCAGGGTGGCTCAGTGGGAGAGCGTTCACCTAGCATGTGAAAGGTGCTGGGTTTCATCCTCAGCACCACATAAAAATAAATAAATAAAGGTATTGTGTCCAACTATAACTAAAAAAATATTAAAAAATAAAAAGTAGAAGCACACTATTCGTGTATTCATACATGTACTTAGGGCAATGATGTCCATATTATTCCACCATCTTTCCTACCCCCATTCTCCCTCCCTCCCCATCCCTTCCCTTTGTCCTATCCAAAGTTTCTCCATTTCTTCCATGCTCCCCCCAGACCTCCATTACGGTGGAAAACATTTGGCATTTGGTTTGGGGGTATTAGCTTACTTCACTTAGCATAATATTCTCCAACTTGATCCATTTTATCTGCAAATGCCATGATTTTAATCTCTTTTAATACTGAGTAAAATTCCACTGTGTATATATACCACAGTTTCTTTATCCATTCATCTACTGAAGGGCATCTAGGTTGGTTTCACAATTTAGCTATTGTGAATTGTGCTGCTATAAACATTGATGTGGCTGTGTCCCTGTAGTATGCTGTTTTTAAGCCCTTTAGATATAAACCAAGGAGTGGGATAATTGGGCCAAATGGTGGTTCCATACTAAGTTTTCCAATGAATCTCCATATTGCTTTCCAGATTAGTTGCACCAATTTGCAGTCCCACAAGCAATGTATGAGTGTGCCTTTCCCCCCCACATTCTCACCAACACTTATTGTTGTTTTTATTCTTAATAGCTGCCATTCTGACTGAAGTGACATGAAATCTTAGAATAGTTTGCATTTGCATTTCTCTAATTGCTAGAGATGTTGAACATTTTTTCATATATTTGTTGATAAACTGTATATCATCTTCTGAGAAGTGTCTGTTCAGTTTCTTGGCCCATTTATTGATTGGGTTATTTGTTTTGAGGGGGGTTGAGATTTTTGAGTACTTTATTTATCCTATAGATTAGTGCTCTATCTGCTGTGCATGTGGTAAAAATTTTCTCCCATTCTGTAGGCTCTCTCTTCACCTCATTGATTGTTTCTTTTACTGAGAAGAAGCTTTTTAGTTTGAATCCATCCCATTTATTGATTCTTGGTTTTATTTCTTATTCTAGAGGAGTCTTTTTAAGGAAGTCAGGGCCTAATCTGACATGAAGATTTGGAGGTTTTACAGTTTTACCCTATAGGCTTATAGGGTCCCTGCAGGGTTCCAATACCTCTTCTTTGAGGGGGAGATCAATATTAACAGATACCAATACAAACAATATATAGTCTTAAACCAAATATCTCCTATTAAGTCATTTACAGTTTTGTCACAATATACAGAAATGATGAGTTCAATTATTATCTATGATATAAACAGTAGTTTTGTTAAAGGGTCTACAATTTCCGATGGTGGACAAAGAGAAAACTGAGGATAGGGTGTAGGATGAGATGTTAAGGAGGTAGGAGGTAAGGATATAGAGTTATTAGATCTTAGGAAGCATGAAAGAGGAATCTAAAGAAGTTAGCTAGTAACAGGAGAAAGGAGAGAAAGTGATTTTGGGGAGACAAGTGATTTAGGGAAGACAATAGAGAGAGTACAAAAAACAAACAAACATGAAAAACTAAAAATGTAAAAATAAGAGATAAAAGAATATACAACACAACTGTAATATACTATTCATACATCCTAGTCCTCATTATCCTAATCCATGAAAAGTACTTGGTTTCACAAATGTTGGGGATATGAGGGCTAGAGAAGAAAGAGAGAGAAAAGAGAGAAAAAAAATCTTGAAGGAAAACACAAGGATTCTTTTTGTTGGAGTTCAGTATCTTTCCTGCTTCCCTTCTAATCCAATAGGTGGGGTGGTCTATTGTGTGCTGGTATCTCCACCCTCAGGAAGGTAAAGGTTATTGGGGTGGGAGGGTTGGTCTTGGGCGCAGAGCTCCTGGAGGTGGGGTATAGCACTTGGAGATCCCTGATGGAAGACTGCACCCCAAGGATCTCCTTTGGGGCCCACTGGTGTGATGTGGGCACCTGGTCTTATCTCCTTATATCACCCATAAACCTCATAATTCCTGGTCTCTGATTTAGTGTCTTAACTGTATATCACTCACCCCCTCCCTTTCTACTTCCCAATCAGGAACCTTTCTCTGCGGAGGTCTTGTGGGCTGCACTCTAGGGGCTAGTCACCCATTGTGGAGAGCTGTTTTGTATTGGGCAGTTCAGGACCAGGCTTTGAAGCTACAGATCAAATAGTTGAAGAACTGTGCTGGGTTAGTGGGTGTGGGACTATAGGTACCTTAATATTGCTTCTAGGCCCCCAGCCAGTGTCCCAAGCTGGGAGTTACTCCAACTAAAGATGACAACAAAGGTGTCCCAAAATAGAGGCAGCTGCTATCAGAGATGGGTTGTCAGATCCCATCAGGCAGTGGCATTGGGCAGCATGTTCAGAGATGCAGTTCTGTGGCATGCAGTGCTATGGCTAGTGGCTGTCTCCAGATCCTGTCTGGTGTCCCCAGATGCAGGCTATCACATATAGGGGACTATGGCAGTGGTTGCAGTGTCCCGAGATGGAGGCAACCTGAGTAGCCCCACATTGATAGATGGGAGTCCACATGGGAGTCCCATCTGGAGGTCCTGCGTGTGTGCAGTGGCGGGGGGGGGGGGGGGGGGGGGGGGGGCAGGGGGGATCCTAAGCTGTCCCTGAGACCTGAGGACCTGCGTGGGAACAGCAGCCAGGATTCTTGTGCAGGAGCAGCTATTGGGGGTCCTCTAATAACTTGCAGATAATCGGTATTCCCACTGCTTGAATCCCAGGTGACAGAGCAGCACAGAATGCAGCCTCCCTCTAGCCTGTCATCTTTATATTATTAATTTGTTTATTCATTCCAACTTTCACAGATAATTAAATAATCTTCATCTTGATTTCTGCTTATTTCAGATAATTATGTTAGTGATTAATCACATATTTTCCAAAATTTGTATACTAAAAAAAAAAAATTTCTTATACCTTAAAACCAAATGAAATGCTTCACTGGAACTGCTTAATTTGACTACCTACAAACTTAACAAAGAGTATAAACATTGATCTTTTGCATTCGAATTGAACTGCAACTACTCCAATTGTCTTCTCAGAGAAGACGCCTAAATGATAATCAAGTTCCTCAGGCGGACTCTGAGCAAGGAGGTCAGTCTCAAAAAACCTTACAGGCTTCTGAATTTTTTCCTTGACTAGCCTTATAGCTGCCAGGTTGAGGGAAGTAAAAATAGTTCTGTGGTTATGATTGCCAAATTATTTAAGCTGTTCTGACAATTACATATGTTTCATGTCTTTTCATTTTTTATCTTATAGTATTGATTTTTATGCTACATTCATCTGAAACCACAATCCTTTTAAATGGTATTGGGAATGAAAGTTTTCTTGCCAGACAGGTAAATATAGATATCAGACTGATCATGTCTTAACCTAAATAACTATTTCTGAAACTTTGTCCCAGTAGCCTTCTGAGAGGATGGATAAAGGTAGAGTCAAATATAATCCAATTTTGTAGCCAAGAAGAATCCTCTATCCCCACTATCTTACAGTTAAGCCTATTTCTTTATCCTATAGGTATGAAAGGAAATTACATCCAGTTTACAAATGAATTCCACTTTGGGGGGAAAAGAAAGCAAGCAATGCAGTGAGAAAGGCAGCTTTTGAAACCTCTGGCCAGAATCAGCCTTAGCATAATGTTTTACGATTATAATTTAAATGCCTCTTGGAGGGGAAAGTTAGTGTTATTTGAGGACTGGATGTTATTTGTGTCACTGTTTGCAATTTCTCAAGTTCACATAAAGATTCAATCTCGGGCTGGGGATGTGGCTCAAGCGGTAGCGCGCTCGCCTGGCATGCGTGCGGCCCGGGTTCGATCCTCAGCACCACATACCAACAAAGATGTTGTGTCCGCCGATAACTAAAAAATAAATATTAAAAATTCTCTCTCTCTCTCTCTCTCTCTCTCTCACTCTCTCTTAAAAAAAAAAAAAAAAAAAAGATGCAATCTCACCATCTTTATACCATTTGAAATGGCATAGTAGCATCAACCAATTAATTTTAGGTGATTTTATAAACCAAAAAGAGGCACCTATAGAAGTTATAGATTGATTAATTTGCTTAACTGTAGCAATTAGTTCACTATACATACGTGTATCAAAACAGCATGTTTTGATTATTATTTTTTATTTATTATTATTTTTGATTATTATTACACTTTAAATATATGTAATAAAGTTGGGTGTGGTGGTAGATGCCTATAATCCCAGTGGCTCAGGAGGCTGAGGCAGGAAGATAGCGAGTTCAAAACAAGCATCAGCAATTTAGCAAGGCCCTAAGCAACTCAATGACAACCTTTCTAAATAAAATATAAAAAAGGTCTGGGGATGTGGCTCAGTGGTCAAGACTCCTGGGTTCAACCCCGGGGTGTGTGTGTGTGTGTGTGTGTGTGTGTGTGTGTTATATATGTTATATAATATACATATACATATATATATATATATAACTTTAGTATAAAAATCATAATTTTACTGAGATTTCATGTATATCATATATGTGAGAGATATAGATGGTGAGCCCCAATGGCATTTCCAAAGGTTCTGTGAATACTCATTTCCATAACAATGTTCACAAGTAATAAAACCATGGTGAAGTATTAAATGAGACTCAAAATACCAGATGAATTGCATAATACCTCTTGGTAATAACCTCTGCCACCCCATTAAAGATCCTTAACAAAAGGAGAAGTGAACCAGTAATGGCCTTCAAGTCTAGAAAAAGGAGGAACAGGGAGATTGAATTTAAGGAGATAAACTCAAAAGCAAACATCTACTAGAATGGAATTAAATAACTAAAAAATTAGGTAAAGTTTCAAAATAAAATTCTCATTTTTTAAAAATGAAGTAGCAATATCACTGAAAAGATTTCATCTAGTTCCTGGATTCTACAATATTGAATTCCACAGTGCCAGATTTTCCACGACAATATAAGAGAAGATTTAAAGTAAGAATTGAGTTTTTATCTTCTAAATAGCCCTAGAAGAGGTTATAGAGCACTTTTAAGACATCATTACTATCAAGTCCCCAAACCTAGTCATATTTCTAGCAGTATGACAATCTTTTCTGATTGTTCTGATGCATGACCCAGTTCAATTAACATAGCACTCATTATTTCATTGCCACTATAAAAATATAAATGAACAGTCAATATATGCATATGGTATCTCTTGAAATTTGAGTAAAATATAAAAGCAAATATTCAAAAATAGGATTAAAAATGCTCATTGCTGGGATGGGATCGTGGCTCAGTGGTAGAGTGCACTGGGTTCAATTCTCAGCCCTGCATATAAATAAATGAGTAAAATAAAGGTCCATCAACAACTAAAAAAATATTTTTTAAAAAATGCTCATTGCTTCAGTATTTGGACACCTAAAGAAATAATGTCCTGGCCTCGTTTTTGTATTTAAAATTAGTAAAGTAGCTGGTGATAAAGATAGTGCATCTCTCCCTCTTGTGTCTTTCACCAAATAATTCTTCAGTTGATTTTTTATTTGGGTAATTCATCCTTTATATTTATATCAGTTAATTAAAATGTTTTAATTCATCAAAGAATTTTATACAGTGAACACAAAAACTACCCCAACAGTATCAAGAAGAAAGGCCTCTGAGTATAATGATTTTCATGCATCTTGCCTATCATTTTGAAGTCATAATAGCAATACATGTAGATTCAAAGCCATTCTTTTCTAAGAGAAAATGGAGACCACCTTCAATTCCAGTTGCAAACTGCTGAGGAACTTAACTTTGTTTCATTAATATTCCTTCTTAACAGAAATTCTAATTCACAGCAGAGGTCCAAGCTAAGGTCAGCAATTATGATGGCAAAGCAGCAGAGACTATTAATGACAGGCAATATTGTAGCTGCATTAATGCCCAGTGACAGGGTTCATGTCAAGCTGTTAAAAGGCACATGGTCTGCAGCAAGCAGCTTTCTAAAATTATCTGAGCATTCTATTACTTCACATTAAAAAGAACATATGATAAGATATACACAGGCCTGATAAATGGAGAAAACTCCTTCTGTCCAACAAATAAACAAATAAATAAACCCTCAAATTGCTAAGCAGTTTGCCAGAAGAGGATCATTTTGAAGAAAAGAAGATATTTGTATATAAAATCTAGGTAAGAAAATTGGGAGACTAAGAATAATACTGGTTGGATCGAATCAAAATATCTGTGTCCACAGAGACATTCCTTAAGAAGAGCGTTTCCAGGAACAGATTCAACTTACCACTATTCAACTTAACACTATTCACCATGATTAGATTGGAGATATCTGCTTAACACAAAAACTACTATATTTCTCAGTTTGAAAAAGGTAAAACAAATTAATACTTTTTGTACCTCAATTTCCTCATCTTCCAGTGAAAACACTTCCTACCTTTTCAAAATAAAAGTTAAAGAATCAAACAAATATATAATATAGTAACATCACACTCTTCCCAAGTATTCTAAGCCACTTTTATGTGCAGATGTATTTCCCAAATTTTCAAGCACATGAAGTAACAAAAACAAAGGCAACTAAAAATGAAACAACTTCAGTGATGTTGTATCTGTTAATTTCACTAATCAGGAAAAAAAGGGCAACTACTCCACAGGAGATAATTTCATTTATTTAAAACTAAATCAAGTAGCAAAGACTAGGAGGAGGAGGAGGAGGAGGGAGAGTGGGAAAAAAAAGACAAAGAAGGAGAAAATGAAGAAGTAAAGAAAATCAAATGTGGAATAATCTCAGACTGAATACGTGTAAGTGGTATAAAGCTAAGGCAGTCAAATTCCAGATGACTGAATAGTTTCCAGTTGTGCCCAAAGTTTTGTCACTGAACACATAAATGCATGCCTGAGAATGCTGACTGACCAGTACAATGACTTTCAAACTGTTAGCACCATGAACCAGCTTTCTGTTTGGTTTTAAATCTAGAATCAAAGAATTTAGTAGCAGAAACAAGAAGAAACATTTAAGTATTATAATGGTCTCCAGTAATAGTTTGTCAGGTTAGGTTGAACAATCTGAAATTGCTTTTTATTTGGCCAAAATGGTAAATATTGGCAATTTCACATGATTCAAATTTTAGACCACTGTGTTTTTTTCCCATTTCCCAATGCTCCCATCTCTCTCTCCTCTACAGCAGGTTAATCTGCATATTGATCAAGAAGCCCTGTACTCTGCCACTGAGCACAAGTTCTTATCATAGGTACTTCTCCCTGTTGCTTCTCTGCATTTTAGCCAATTCATCTCCATGTGTTCTACTGGCACCTCAGTTTCTGCATCTCTCCTGAATGTCAGTATTTCTTCAGACATCTAAAGCTCTGATCACTATCAATGTACTTATCCTTCCTGTACCTATAATTCCAATCCAAATGTTGCTATTGAGCTCAGACCCATGCAGTCAGCCACTTAAAGGGGATCTGCACTACACTGGCTTATTTGCATCTCACATTCTGAAAGTCCCAAATGAAGTCATCTCCTCAAACCCTGATGCAGCCCCAAGTTATCCCTATCTTAGTGATTCATACTATTCAATTCACAGGTGCCTAATGCAGAGACTGGGGGATTGGCTTTAATTTTGTTTTCTTTTGTCACTCAAATCCAACTACTATAAACCTCAAATTACCTTCCAAATTCTCTGATGCTCTTCATTTTCACTCTATTGCTTTGGTTCATGCCTCCACCATCTGTTGACTGGATTATTGCAACAGCCTCCTAATTGATATCCTAACTCTAATCTTGCATCAATCAGTACCAATAGCAACTTTGAATATATGCAAATCTAATTGCTAAATAATCAAAGAACTCATGGTCCATCTTCACACTGTCACTGACCTTTCCTCTTACCTCTCACCATTTTCCCATGTCACAGTCTATATTCCAACAACACTGAGTTATTCAGTTCCCTGAAGTCATTCCACTCTCCTTGGAAGGGACTTTATACATATTGTTATACTCAATAAAGCTCACTGCTTCTGGGGAACAAATGCAAGAAAGAACTTTTATTTTGGGGTATAATAAAAAACAATCCCAATCCCAGGATCCTAAAGTAATGACATTAGTAGTCATAAAGTCCTGGGACATATATTCTCAACAGGATAAATACCTCCCCCAAAGTGGGAAAAATAGGTTGTTGAAGCACAAAACTAAACACACACACACACAAACCAAAACCCCAATGGTTCATTCATTGTAACATCTAACTGGCAGCAATACAAAAATACATGTTCAATATATCTGTGGTGCTAAAATTTCATGAGGAGAGAAAGAGGGATTACAAGTGTCTTAAAGGCACCTTATTGGTTGATATGAAAATAAAAATATTGAGGAAATACTATATTTGGTGAAAAGAAGGACACTCACTTCCCCCTAAGTCCTGTCACCTGTCACATATACACACAGATTTTGAAGGAAAGGCAAAAATTCTGACAATAGCTAACCCCTAAGGCTCAATATCAACCCTTACTTTAAGCACAAGGCACAGTTATGCAAATTTTAAACCTATATTGCACTGAAGGCAACTACAGAAAAAATAAATTCTAATTTCAGCTCAACTTCTAACTAGTTTCATTCAGTTGCCATTGATTCCTAAGTAGAGACAAGCTCAATTCCACGCATAAAAATTATTACACTCAGTATTTTTTTGTGCTATAGAATGCCCAAAATTTAATCAAATATTATGAAACAAAAAAATTTTCAAGTGATAAAGTAATCAACAGAATCAGATTCAAAGATGACCTGGTTTTGGATTTATCTCATGTGAAACTTAAAGTAACTATGAAAACAAATTAACATATCTACCAAAAAAATTAATGACTTGCATTCATAAACGGGGAACTTTCAGCAGAGAGAAATACAATAAAGAAACAAAGTGTTAGAAATAATAAAAATGGTATCAGAAAGTAATTCTTCACAAAGCCCATCAGCAGACTCAACATTGCTGAGGAATCCAGAATTGGAAGATTAATCAACATGAATTACTCAAATTGAAACACAGGGAGAGGAAAAAAGAACAGCCATAGCAACAATAACAAAAAGAACAAAGCATCTTAGAGCTGTGGGAACAAAGTAAGAATATAATATACACATAAATGGAAACCTAAAAGGTGAAGGGGAAAAGAATGAAACACAAGAGGTATTAGAAGACAATAGCTGAGACATTTACAAAATAATAAAAGACATCAAACCACACGTAGTGGTCAGCATTTAATCCCTGTGGCCAAAATATCTAACAAGAACAATTTAGAAAGGAAAAGTTTGTTGTTGTTGTTGTTGTTTTTTCATGGTTTCAGAGGTCTCAGTCCTTGATCCACCAACTCCATTGTTCTGGGTCTGAGGTGAGGTAGAACATCATGGTGGAAGAGTTTAATGGAGGAAAGCTGCTCAACTCATGGCATTCAGGAAAGGTGGGGCAAGGATGGAACAGGGAAAAGATAAACCCTTCCAGGGCACATTCCCAATGACCCACTTCCTCCAACAAGGTGATCCATTCAGGTATCAATGTATTAATTCAGCAGGTGGATTAAGCCACTGATAAAGTCAGAGCCCTAATCATGGCTTAAAAGCCCCACTTCTGAACCTTGTTGTATTGGAAACCATGCTTTCAACACATGAGCTTTAGAATGGACATTCCAGATCCAAACCATATCACCACAGATCCAAGAACTCAAAAGCAGGATATATACAACATTTTGTTGTTGTTGTTTAGTTATAGATGAACACAATATCTTTATTTTACTTACTTATTTATATGTGGTGCTGAGGATCAAACCCAGTGCCTCACACGTGCGAGGCAAGTGCTCTACCACTGAGCTAAAATCTAGGCCTATAAACAACTTTTAAAACCTGAATGTACCATATTCAAAACACTTAAAACAGAAATAAATAGAACATGTGGAAAATATCTCAAGAAAGTATGCGTTTTACCTAGAGGAGCTGTGCTGAGTATAACTGATGACTTACCAGAGAAAATACAAGCTGGCAAATAAAAATGCTCTTTTTTTAATTTATTTATTTATTATTGTACTAGAGATTGAACCCAGAGCCTCACACATGCTAGGTGAGCACTCTACCATTAAGTCCCCACCCATGCCCACCTCTCTTTTTTTTAGATATAGTGTCTCACCAAGTTGCTGAGGCTGGCCTCCTCCCTAAACCTTCCAAGTCATTTCAGTTACAGGCATGCACCACCAGGCCCTGATAGTGCTATCTTTAAAGTTCTGAAAGAAAACTTGACAACAGAAAATTCTATATGCAATAAAAATACCTTTCAAAAGTAAGGGTAAGGGCTGGGGCCTTGGTAGATTTGGTAGAGTACCTGCCTCACATGTACAAGGCCCTGGGTTCAATCCCCAGCACCACACACACACAAAAAAGTAAGGGTAAAATAAATACATTTTTCAGACAAAGGAAAGCTGAAGAATTCATGGCTGCAAACCTGAACCACAAGGAATATTAAAGAAATTTCTTGCATAATGAATATGATAATAAACAGGTACTTGAAAGAAATGAAGAGTTCTCAAATTAGCAGAAAAAAATAAATTTTTCAAAAGATACTTCTTTCTTATTTTCAATCATTTTAATGGATAGTAGTTCCCATTTTTTGCTTTAGACAGTATTTTGAGTTTATGACATATATAAACATAAATAATTTGCATAATATATGACAACTATGGCACAGAAGATACAAGAACAGAAGAGGAAGTCTGCAGTTATAAGATTCTTATATAATAGATGTACACTGTTCTATAATAAATTATAAACATGATAAGTTAAAATTAGCTATCTAAAGCCCTATGCTACCCAATTAAACATAAAAAACAGAGGTATAAGTAAAAAGTAAAACAAGGACATAAAAAGGAAATTAAAAATGCTTAAATAGTCCATGATTTGACAGCCAAAAAACAAAAACAAAAAAAAAGGAATCGTTGGAACAGATAAAAAGCAACTAGCAATTTCCTAGAAATCACACCAAAAGCACAATCTATAAAAAAATAAAAATAAAACCTTTTTCTTTGCACAAGATACAATTAAGGCAGTGGAAAAAAACAAATAACAGACTAGACAATTTATCTGAAAATCACATATCCAACAGAGGATTTGTATACAGAATATGTAATATTTTCTCACAAAAGTTAAAACAAAAAAAAAGTCATCATTTTGAAAATGGGAAAAAGACACTTCCCTGAAAAGGAAATACAGAGGGATAGAGCAAGACCTTCCAGCAATTGTCTCCCAACACAAACATCAATTTGAACAATTACTCACATATGGAACTATCTTTACAAGAGTTAAGGAAACCAGGTAACAAATTACAGTAACTGATTTTAGTGTAACAGAAAGAAAAATTGAAAAAGGCAGGAAAGAAGGAATTTCACACATCACCCTTTCCAGGCAATAGCAGTGTGGGAGAGACATCTCCCACTTGGAGATGTTCATGTCACAGACTTGAAATCCATCATCAGGCCCCCAATAGGAAACTCCAATATCAGGCAGAGCACCACAGTCCTCAGCCCATGGTCAAAGACTATAGACCTGCCTCAGTGCCGGGTGGAGTACATGCCCCCAGCAGGGTGGCCTTTATTCTGGTCAGCATCACTGCTGGCTAGGTGCAGCAGTCTCAGGTCACACACAAACCACAGCATCAGGCAGTACATAACAGTATGGTCTTGTTCCTACATTGAGCTACACAGGTCTCAGTGGACTGTGAGCAATGGGCATGCCCTAGAGTTGCAGAGTTGGAAGCCACTCCACCCCTTCCCCAAATTCAAGTATGGAGAGACCAATTGTCCATGTAAGTGGAGAGGCAAATGGGCACCAGGTAGTTGCTGGTTACTTTTTCAGTCCACTCTAAACAATACACCCCCTATGTATTTGGACAGAGTTGTACTTGAGGCAGAATCTAGTGCTGAAAGAGTGTTAACTTGGGCTAGGGTTGTGGCTCAGTAGTAGAGCACTTGTCTAGCATGTGTGAGGCACTGGGTTCGATTCTCAGCACCACATAAAAATAAATAAAGGGCCACCAACAACTAATAAAATATCTGTTTTTAAAGAAAAGAGTGTTAACTGCAGACTCAAAGGAAACCTGGACTTAGAAGACTATGTAGTGTTGAAACAGTGGAAGTAACTGCAAACAAACAAACAAAAAAAGTAGCCTGGTTAGAAATCTAGAATAACAGGCACAAAAAAAGATTACAAAGCCTGGAATAAATGCCTAATCTTTCCAAGTATAGATGGCATCATATGTCAGTAAAGATTAGGAACTTTCAGGGAAACATGACCTTCTCTAATCAACAAAATAAGGCAGTAGAAACTATCTAACAACCAATATGTGGGACGTCTTGGACAGAGAATTCAAAAGCTCTTTGAAGGAAACCCATCTGGCCCCATTTTTTTCTCTCTATATGTGTCTGTCTGTATTTTCTTCATCCCCTATCTCCTCTTGTCCAATTTGTTTTCCTGAATTAACAGCCACAGCTGAGAGATGAGAGGGCCAAGGCAACAAAGAACCGCAATAAAACACAGAGAAACAATTCACTACTCTAACACAGAAACTTAGCAGAATGATTAACTTTTTAAATCAAGCATAAATCTTTGAAGTAAAAATTACATTAAGTGAAATTAAAAACATGACAGGAAGCCTTAACAGCAGAATAGATCAAACAGAAGAAAAAAAATTTATGGGTTCAAAGTCAGACTATTTGAAAATACACAGTTGGAGGAGGGAAAGAAAAAAAAAGAATGAAGAAGAATGAAGTAAACCCTGAGAATCTGGAGATAGTATTTAAAGAGCAAATATCAGGATTTGCGGGGTACAACAGGGACTTGAGAATGTCAAATAGGTAGGAAGCTTATTCAAAGAAATAATAACAGAAAATATCACAAACCTAGAAAAGAACACAAATATCCATGTATAGGAAGTTCTCAACCAACTCTATCCCAAGACATACTGTAATCAAGTTTCAAAAGTGAAAACAGGGAACTCTAAAAGCAATGAGGGAAAAGAAACAAAAAAATACATAAGGATGTTTTAAATTCATGTGACAGCATACTTCTCAGAAGAAACATTACAAGTCAGAAGGAAATGGAATGCAATTTTCAAAGTGTTAAAAGGTCCTTGTAAGAACCAAAATGAGCATACATTCAGGAAATCCACAAAACACTGAGGAGTGGGGGTAAGGTTTGTTCAGTTATCTGACAAATCTTGATTTGCATCCCTCAGAGGTGTACCAAGAACAGCAGTAAGTGCCTCCAGGAGTAAAAACAACATTTAGTGAGCATTTAATATGTGCCAGAATTTTTCTATGTATACTACATCTAACAATTCATAAAATAATAATCCTAAAAGGTAGCATTATAAAGAGTATAAAATGCTCCCATGAGCACAACAGAAAAATGCAGCACATGAAAAGAGGGTTAGAGTATTGTGTAGCACTGAAATATTTTTGAGTTAATGATTGAATCCTTTTGAAAGTACTGGAAGACTTCTTACATGCTACACTCTATTCTATTAAATAAAATATACAAAATTATCATACATATGATGCTTTGGGGATGCAAAACTGCATAATAAATATTTTAAAGAAAGTAGATTATTTGGTATGGTAGAAGATGATTTTGCTACAGAACAAAAATGGGCAAGGATAAATATCAGGAATAGGTTCAGAGCAAGGAACAGTTTAAAATTTTAAGTTTTACCATTTTAAAGGTAGTAGGGGTGGCCACATTAAGACAATGATGTGTATAAAGACTGGAAAAAATGCAAGCATCAACTCTTTGTCAACTTGGGGAGAGCTTTCTGGCCAGAGAAAATAAATGATATCTAGGCTTCATACTGAGCATAGTTAATATAGTCCAGTATATAGCAAAGAGGAGGGTGCGGGGGGAAAAAGGAGATGAGGTCTCAGAGGTGATGAGGTCAGGTACAGAAGTTGGATTTTGCACCACTGTGAGAACCTGAGTTTGGACCATGAGAGAAAGTGTGAGTCACTGAAGGGTTTGGATAGAATGACTTGATCTTACATGCAGGAAGGATGTCTTGCTGCTCTGTTGAAAATGAACATAGTGATTGTATCACATTTTCTGTTGTGCTCTTGGAAGTATTTTCTGTTTTTCATCGCTTCCTTTTAAGACGATTATTTTGTGAGCTGTTGGACATAATGTACATAGAACAATTCTGACACATGCTAAATGTTATTTCAGGGAATGTATTATTATAACTAATCCCAAACTCAAAAGAAAAGCTTACTATTCAAAGATGCTTATATTAGAGAATAGTTAAGAAATCACAGCATCTTCAAATACTGGAATGTATTTGGGAATATGTTGGATGATTTTAATCAGAGCTATAAATATTAGAGATTATTATTGAAAATTGTTGGAATCAAAATAAGTTTTCAGTAAATTTAGGGTAGAATGCATGAAAAATCAGATGTGAGAGGAAGGAAGGCACTGCAGAAATTTTACATTGTTAAACATTTGTATAAAAGTGAGGTTCAGCCAGGCATGACGGCGCTTGCCTACAATCCCAGCAATGGGAAGCTGAGGCAGGTTTACAAGTTTTACAAGTTTGAGGTTATCCTCAGCAATTTAGCAAGACTCTGTCTCAAAATAAAAAATAAAAAGGGCTCAGTATGTGGCTCAGTGGTATAGCACATCTGGGTTCAATCTCCTATACCTCAAAAAATAAATAAATAAATATTAAAAAAGTGAAAAAGCCTTATATAGATGTTCAACCCAGTAGGGCTCAAGTGTCAGCAAAAAATTGAACTAATACACCTTTTGTCCCAAGATTGGACTCTTTATTCTACCTATATTTTGAAAGGAAAAAATCATATGTAAATGAAGTAATTGCTAAGTAGAAGTGGAACAGTATGTTCTAGTTAATTCTGTTTTAGGGAAAGTTCTGGGAGGAACCCACTAAATTGGTCAAGTAAAAGATTCTAAATGACAAAATGGATGTGTTTGGGTTTTAACTATGAGGAATTTCACTGTGACTAGGTATTTGGGAATCTCTTAAATATGGTAGACCCATTGTGCCTATTGTTGACTTTGGTCATAATCAGTATAAATAAACAAAAACAGTTTTTGTATTCATAAAATATATCTACCTACATTATTACCAGAAAGAGTCTTTTAGCTGGAAAAAGCCAAAGTTCATTTTTCTGGAAGCTTGGATAAATTAGCTTGGAAATGGCCCAATTGCAGTATCCTGCTGTTTAGATTATTCCCTCTATTCTTGCTAATACCCAGAAGGTTTGACTCTGCTCAGAGTGGATAGTGGACATTAAAACAGATTAACAAAATATTATGCAAGCATCATATATGTTCATGAAGAATTTGCAATAAAACTGGAAAGTACTTATATTAAAAGCAGGAAATTTTACATATTCATCAGTATCTTGATAATGTAAAAAATAATAAATAGAAAACTGTGGTTAATATTTTTACATTATCAAGAATTTTTCATTATTGTTGGGTGATAGCAATGTAAAGGATTTTTCTTACTTTACATCAATTTTTTTCTATAAAGTGAATATATTTTTACAAATAAGGGTGTGAAGAATTTCTGGGACTCAAGAGTAAATAACAGCAAGTAAAGCAGTTCCCTTTAGAAAGGCTCATATCTTTCTGACTATGCTTCATTACTATTATTAAAGTTCAACTGAGGGCTGCAACAGAGAAAATAATTAGAAAATTAGTGAATTGTGCTTCTGCTTATACCTCAATCCCCAAATGCCTAATCAACCTTATTAAAAGTTGCTTTTGATTAAAAATAAGCAAAAAGCTAATTTATGCATTTTATTAGTGTTCTCCCTCCATACAAATGTTTCAAGGCCCATAAGAAACTGAGACAAGTTTTTCCTCTTTCTTTTCACTAACTTTTCTCAATATGAACCTCTCATTTCAGATAGAATGCATGTCATATGAGCTCTCTAAAATTTAATTCAGAAAAATAACAGATGCTGCCATCTGCCCTTTCCTATATCCCACTATTTCCCAACAAATAAAAAAGCAGAGGGTAACCATTACTGACCCTAATAGCTAGAATTTATATTTGTGCTCCACATTCTACCCTTTCTCTAAGGACTTGGAACTGTGTGCTTTTGAGACCTAAATGTTCCTCAAAGATAAATTGTTGTATTTCTGCTATTTCTTTCATCAACCAAGAGATGTTTAAAAGAGCCAACAGACCCAATTCATTTTATCTTCGAGCAACTGTCTTCAGATGTAGGAACCATGGAGCATGCTGTGCCAAACCTGTCTCTCCCCATATCCCTTAATTTGACAATTAAGCTGTGTATCCATTATCACCTTGCCCTGAGGGCATTCACTGGCTGATTTCTTTGTGATGTCTTATAAATCATCTAATTAAAATAGGTTTCTGAGGCAATCAGCTTCTGAGAATGATCTCACTAGGTTCCTGAAGTTATTCCAGGAACAGTTGTGGCATACAGATCTTGAAAAGTTTCACTGTGCAGGGTTCAGTAAGAAGCAATTTTCTGGGTCAACCACTGATCCTAGTACTCAAATCATTAGATTAATTAGTAGCCATAGAATCAGTGAAGTAGGACTTTTTTTAAAAAAGTAACTAATGATTAAAAACTATCTGAACTTGTATCATATATATTAAAATGGTAGAATGTAATATATATAAATCAAGACATTATATTTACCTAGAGACTTGGAATAAGACAACTTCTGAGACAAAAAAAAAATCAGAAGCAGAAATTGAAGGGTCATTAATTATGACTAAAACTCTATAGCAACTTAGAATGTACAATTGGTAAGTATACTATTTCTTAAAATGACAAAGCAAAAGAACACTCTAAGTTTTGTGTAATGCTGTCTTTACTGTTTTTTCGGGGGGAAAAAATTGCCTCTAACATTTCTCTACAGTTCTGCATATTTTGTCCATATTCAGTAATTTCATCTAGTATCAAATCTTCCACTGCTATTTTTGCCACCCCCAGGAGAGGAAATATAGAACTTGCAAACTTTGACCCCAATCCTCTACTACAGATTTCAACTCTAAGCGAGGACCAGAAAGAAGAGATAAAATGATATCACTGTCAGACCACAAAACACTGCCGCAGGGTGTCACATTTTATCAGGACAACCCTATCTTCTTAGTCCTAGAACCAGAAAATCCTCCTAAACAATTAACTTTAAAAGGTTCTTCTGTGTCTTCTTAATATCTTTCTAATTCTTTCAGAAATTCTTTTAACCATTGCTGAGAAACCTCCTTAAAGCTTTCCTTATTAGAGCACAATAATCGATTCAGGGAAAATAAAAGCATCAACTAATTTACAGGAGAGATTTTAGACTTTGCTTTTCCCCCAAGAAGCTTTATTAGCCTGTAAAACATGATCAAAAGCTGTAAAAGAATCTAAATCCACCTATTAATAAAGGATTTTGTATTGGCATATTCTGGAAGCCTTGTTTATTCCACAAATAAAGTTATCCATTATGTGCGTCTGTTGCCCAGCATCTCATTAACTCATCTTGCACAGGCTCATCTAAAATAGGTCCTTCTGCTTTCTCTTTACAATTCAGAGTTGTCCTTGATAATGTTTCCCAGTACCACAACTGGAGATCTACCACATTTTGAGATCAAAGGGAAACAGTGAATATGTAAATATGGTCAGAGGGAGTACCAGGAAAATACTCCTCCATCTCTGTGACATCACTGCCCTGTGCCACACAGGATCAAATATAGAGCTGGCCAGGCCTCCTGCCCTCAGGGAGCTTAGAGTACCACCTATCTGAAAAGAAAAGACAAACAAAAAACAATACAAACAGCATACACCGAAACTCTAAAGTTGATCTTAGAGTATATAACATTCTAATTTGAAGAATAGGAAAGTTAATAAATATCAGTGTCTGCAGGACAAGTCTCAAAAAACTAGATGTGCCTAAAGATAGCTAGTTTGTAGATAGAGTAACTCAGAACCAAGAAGCACCTCAGAGAGGGTCAACAGTGTGCTCAGCACCATGAGATTTCTCTGCCCAAAGCCAAGGGTACTTGGGAAAGTCCTGGAGTAGCTTGAAATAGGTAACTGCTAAAGTAGAAAGCGTAAGATTCCCGTCACTATTATTGGATGATAAATTTCCCTAAAACTTAGTGGCTTAACACAACTGTTTTTCTAAACTCATGGATTTGTTGGGTCAGAAATTTGGATAGGCTAAAGTGAAGATGACTCATCTTGCTCCAGGATGACAGTGGCCTCAGCTGGGAAGACCTGTAAGCCACCACTTGGGGTCATCTGAAGGCTCATTCACTGTGTTCATCTAGGCTGGGATGATTTGAAGACTAGGAGTGCTGAACGGAACACCTGTATGTCGCCTGTGGCTTCCTCATAGCATGGCAGCCCAGGGAAGTTAGATATTTTACATGGAATCTCAGAACTCCCATCAGGAAGTTGGGAGAAAAAAGAAAAATGCTGCATCATCTATTGACCCAGTTCTATGGTTTGGATATGGCTCGTATTTGTCTCCCAAAGTTGCATTTGCAGGAAGCTTGGTCCTTAGTGTGGTGATGTTGAAAAGAGGTGGGACCTGTAAGACATCAGGCCTACAGGGAGATAACTAGATCACTGGAGGCATCACCCCTAAAAGAGACTAATGTAGTTCTCTCAGGACCCTGGTTAGTTACTGTGAGAGAAAGAGAAAGCCTGGCTCCTAAATCTTTATGCTTCCTATTCCAACATGTCACTTCTCTCTCTCTTACACATTTCTACCATGACACTGTCAGCTATACTCTGATACAGCCAAAGGAGCCTTCACTAGAGGCCAAATAGATGTGGCCACCTGATCTTATACTTTCAGACTCCAAAACTGTGAGCTAAGTAAACCTATTTTCTTTATAAAATATATAGTCTCTCAGGCATTCTGTTATAATAACAGAAAAAGGACTAAGACACTCAGCCTTGGAAATTATGTTGTGTTCCATCATACTCGATTGTCAAAGAAGATAAAAGCCCACCAGATTCAAGAGATGGTATCAAAGACCTTTCCTCTTAATGGAAGAAGTGACGAAGAATTTCGAGTTCATGTTGTAGTACCAACACAAGGCACTGAGTATTTTCTCCCACATTCAAAATTTCTTACAAGTTAACAAATCTCCAAAATACCCATGACAGGAAAAAGACTAGAAAAATGTTTAAGGCTGCATGACCTCATGCCTTCATTCTCCCATAAACAGTCCCAATTCATTACATGTTACTCCAACACAATTATGATAGTTATCCTTTCACTCTCAAAAGTGTCCTGTTGAATAAGTTATTTAATCATCCCATGTGATGTAAAATGTCCTAATTCAAAAACAACGTACAAAGTGAAATTTGTACCCTCACCTTCTGAATAATTCACCTTACTCTGAAATATTCAAATTTATTAATTATATGAACTATTAAAAATATACTTTTTTTCTTTATGACCAGTTTATTTTTATAATTGGTAATTGATGTAACCATTTTACACATTTATTAGATACAGTGGGATAATTTGATCCATGTATACAATGTGTGATGATTAAATCAAGGTAATTAGCATTTCCATCTTTTTAAACATGTATCATTTCTTTGTATTAGAAGCCTTAAAATCCTTTTAGTTACTTATAAATATATTATAAGTTGCTATGAACTATAATAACCCTGCTGTTCTATAAAACACTAGGACTTATTCCTCTTTTTTTTTTTCATTCTCCTTCCCTGCACCCTTCCTAGTCTTTATTGATGACCACTATTCTACATTGTGCTTCTATATGGTTCTTGTATTTCTACATCTGGCTTATTTCACTCTATAAAGTCCTCCAGTCCCATCCATGTTGCCACAAATGACAGTTATTTCACTTCCTTTTGTGGGTGAATAATATTCCATTGGATATATATGCCACATTTTATGTCCATGTATCATCAATCAGACACTTGATTGATCAAATGCACCTGTTTTTGAGAAACATGCCAACAGTCTTACCAGTGTGAAGATACCAACCAGTATCTGATGGTAAAAATGGGCAGAACCAGAAATACACAATTATAAGGTTCTCTTTTCTACTTTAGGTCTCACAACAGGTAACAGGGCAGAACATAAATCCAGTTCTGTCTGTTCATTTAAGAATCAATATGTCTATGTTAATCATTGTAGAGTTCTCAATGTTGCAGAGTAGCAACCGCTCCATGTTTTCACAAAGCTTTAAGTGTTAAAATACCAAGAAAGATTTATACAACTAAACTGTACATCATATATGCTTCAAAGGGAGATTTTTCTAATTCATCTTTGAGAATGGACAAGTCAAAGAAGAGTCAAATACTTTTTTCATTTTTAAAAAAGTATTATAGGGAATTTTCTTATGGAGCTTATTTTAGATGGAAAGTTTTGTCTTATTTTGCTTTGTTCTGTGTTTATGTTGCTGAGGATGGAACCCAGGGTCTCTTGTGTATGCTAGGCAAGTGCTCTACCACTGAGTCACACTCCCAGCCCCTACTTTTTTAAATAGTCACTTAAAACACTGAAACTATTTTGTTGCAATTTTTTAAGCAAAAATGTTTACTTTGCCAAACAGATGGCTTATCCCTCTTAGACATTTTTAATACAAACCAGATTAACTAACAACTAACATGCAGATATTTACAACTCAATATCTTCCACCATTTTGTTTTTATTTCTAACAGAATTTGCTAATGTTGAACTATTACCATCTTCAACAACAAAAATAATAATAAGATTCATCAATGATGGAAGGTAAAGGGAACATCATGGTTTATATGGAACTAAGAAACATCACAATAACGATGGTTGCTTAGTGGTCAGCTGTAAAATCCTTACCATGCCAAAAGTGGGGCTGCTATAGTTTGGACATCATCTGTCCCCCAAAGACTCATGTGCTGGAAGCTTGGTCCTTAGTGTAAAGGTATTGAGAAGTGGTAGGATCTTTAGTGATAACTAGGGACTCTACCTTCATGAATGGATTGTCTTTCTCAAGAGAATGGGTTAGGTACCTTAGGAGTGAACTAGTCTCATGGGATGAGATTTGTTACTGGTTTTATAAAACCTCATGTGTGTCCTCTTCGGCACACATCAGCAGGTTACTTTCACATGTGGACCTGTTATGTGATACCATCTGCCATGAGGCCCTCAGCAGAAGCTAAGCAAATGCTATCACTATGCTCTTGAACTATGTGCTAAATAAATTTTCTTTTACAAATCATCTAGCCCCCCATATAACAACAGATAATAGCAACACAAAATGGTCTCTAAGACTGAGAGGGACCTCCTCCTGTCTACACTGCAGTAATGGAAAGTTTCTCACCAAAATACCTGTTTAAGGATATTCTATTAACAGGTAATTCATTTATCTTCTATCAGATTAAATTGAACAGATTCTTTTTATGTTGGGAGTAGAAAGAGAAGACATAGGCTCTACCTACCTTAATCTGATTTTACTGCTCTTATGTAAGAAGGGCTTCATACCAGTTAATTCTGGACACAGTTATCAAAAGTTTAAACAGTAGTAAAGAACTATTCCAAACTTCTCCCTAGTTTAATATCCAGAATGAACCACACCTCACATTACAACTCTCATCTGATCTGTAAATCTATTCCATGTATAGCTCTATGCCAGGAGTGCCCAAGTCCACTCCCAGGTGCAGTGACCTGTTAGGTGGACCTCATAGAACTCACAGCTATCATGTACAATAACAAATAATACAAAGCAAAATCAGTGAAAGGAAGTTTGTAAGGGGGCAGACCTAGAAAAAACAAACAGGTAAAAACTTCTCGTAACCTCATTTCTATATCACATAGAGCAATATGATCCCCCTACCATTGAATTGTGACACATGAAATGTTCACTACAAAGGAATTCCACTAGAGACTCAGTGCCCAAGGTTTTTGCTGAGAGCTGGTCAGGCAGGCATGTGGAGAGAGTTCAGACAAATTCAAAGCTTTGAGTGTGGCATACCAAAATTCCAGATTTTCAGAATAAGAGCCATATTGTTTGCATAAACAGTTTAGGCACAACAAAGCATCCTTATCAGTCAAGGAACAGTGGAGCACCCCAATGCCAGCCAAGGGCTGACCTTGCAACCAGGCCTTCCTCAAGACAGACACAGGCTGACTACCTTAACATTTTTTGTACAGCATCCCTACTACCTGAAATCTATATGTTTGACTTAATTGCCTTTACCAAATCCACTGCCCTGGAAGATTCAGGCCATCTAAATTTTTGCAGACTCCTATATGCCTTTTCCTAAGGATTTCAGCTGAATTTTTCTGTTGCTGGTTTTGTGTTGGCTGCCTGACCTCACCTACTTGGTAATCAAAGAGAGAGAGTTTTGCACTCTTTCTGAATCCAGTATTCAAGATATAATGATGGCGGAGAGCCAGTACAAAAGATCCTACTCGCATTTGTGACAATCATGTTCATGTCCTTTAGGTCTTTTCCAGAGCTGACCCTCTCCATTATCACTTCTAGGGGTGCTTTTCCCATTAAAATAGTGGTGCCAAATCAGACAGGATTATTTTAAAATTCAAACCACGTCCATATGATTCCCATCAGAGAATAAACAAACATATCACATATTTATTTACTTATGCAATTCTCCAAAAATTCAACTCTAAAACAAAGAGGTTGCTTTGGCACCTGTTTCAAATTACTTATCAGGCCCTTATATAATCTTCTTCCCTTATGAGAAGGTGAGCAAAGATTGGAATATCTCATCATACTCTACATAAAATTATCCTTCAGGGAATTTCCTAGATGTTCCTAAATCTGAAAGCCAGAAATGAAACTTTTATAAAGCTCTGTGGCTGCAGAAAAAAAGAACCTTTGGCAGAAAGTTTTCTGCATTTCTGAAATATCATTTGACGTTGTAATTTTGTACCAATCTAGTATTCAGGAATATCTACATTAGTGTGGTTCAAAATTGAATCCTTGTAATATTAGATTTTTGCAACACAACATCTATAATTCCCCCCATTATCATGAAATTCAAGTTGCACTTTAGAAACTGTTTCTCCCATAGATCATTTTTAATTCAATTTAAATTAAGCAAATGCTCACTTCAGCAACTAACGCTCTCTTAAGGACACTTAAATTAACGATAATTATTTAAACATTCATATACTCATATGCAGTTCTCCTGATTTATTCTCCAATCAACATAATTCAAAATTACATCCATGGAGAGAGACTTAATTCACATCTTTTATATGAGGAAAAAGTATTTATTTTGAGGATTATTTTCTTAAAGGAAAATTAAATTATTGAAATTGACTTCTAAATTCATCACTCTTTATCACATATTCACAAGGTATTCTCTGTAGCCTTGGGTAAAGTTAAAAACACAAAATATTTCATATAAAAACAAAAAAATGCCACACTCAAAGCTTTGAATTTGTCTGAACTCTCTCCACATGTCTAAGCTTCTTCAGACAAGAATCATAATCTATTGACAAGAACTATGAATATTAAAAAAGAATATCTATATAAGCTGTGAATGCATCCGCTAAATTATAGAGGGTGACACTGTTATTGGATTAATATTACAAAAAATAAAATTGACAAATCATGATCCTCTCAGGTTTCCATTAGTCTTATTGGCATCTTACATTAGAGTGACAGACTATCTTACCTTTGCTATTAGAACCAACATGTTCCTTAAAGGGCAGTTCATCTTTGTGGCCATCACAATATCCAGCATGGTGCTTTGCACAATATAAGTGCTCAATAAGTATGAATTGAATTAATAGAGAAATTAAAAATAGAGTTATTCATTATTCTCTTCAAAAAACCTAGACAGATAAATTAAAAGGTACATCTCCCTCAAATATCTGACAGCACTACACAGAGTTTCATTTCAAACACTGACTGGCCAGAGAACAGTATCACTGGGCTTTTGATGCAGTAGATGAAAAATAAGGAAAAGGAAAACTGAGGCAAGTCTCAAAAGGGAGTCTTAGGGTCAGTCAGTATAAGCAGGGAAGGAGATCATTGATGTAATCTGAAAACCTAGAATCAAATGCATCAAGAAGACCAACAATTAAGACCTTAGAAAGCAAGTTAAGGCCAGATAATACATAGGCAAAATATCCTTATCTATATATCTCTATCTACATGTATGCAGTCAAGAGCAAAATCATTTGAGATTCATCAATAGAATGTAAAATATAAACATGATATTTCCCACTACTTTATGTTTTCCCTCTTTTGGGAAACTGAACCTTGCTTGCTTTCATAGAAACCCTTCTTATAAATTTGAGACATTGTGCAGGAAAATATTTTTTCTCCTGCAAACACAGTATCACACCCAGATACAGGAATTTCCATAGTAACATCATTTGAAGTATTATGTAAGTAAGATAAAGTATGAAAGGTTTTCTACCATTATGGACTCAACATAGTGTAGCCAAGGAATAACCTAAGCTCTTGTCTTCCCTCAAAGTCCTATTGTCTACAATATCTCTTGTTCTCAACATTAAAACTCCTACATTGAGTCAGGACAGTGTCTTCAGGTAGCCCTTATAAAAGTGCACACATTTCTTAAGAAGAGTAAAATAGTAACCTATTAAATGGTTAATCAAGCTGTAGTACCTCCATACTATGAAATGCTATGCAGCAATAAAAAGAAAAGTATTGATAAATTTAACTTGAATGAATCTAGAAAATCAGGATAAGTGGGGGCTAGGGAAAACAAACTCAAAGGTTATATACAGACCATAACATATTTATATATTCTATTTATGATTTTTTTTTTGGTAGGAGGAATTGAACCCAGGGGTACTTAGCCACTGAGCAATATTCTCAGCACCCCTCAGTTGTTTTTTATTTATTTTTATTTTTTTCATTTTAAGACAGGTTCTCGCTAAGTTGCTTAGGGTCTCACTAAGTTGCTGATGCTGGCTTTGAACTTGCAATTCTCCTCTTTCAGCCTCTTGCAATGACAAAATTATAGAAATAGAGAACAAATTAGTGCTTTTTGAGTATTAAAATGCAAGGCTTTTTATTTATTTTTTTTTTAGTTGTCAGTGAACCTTTATTTTATTTATTTATATGTGGTGCTGAGAATTGAACCCAGTGCCTCACATGTGAGGCACTGGTAGGGGGAGGTACATGGGAATAATGGAGGAACTTTGTTTTGGGCAAATGGTGGGTGGGGAAGTATTATGAGGATAAGAAAGATGGTGGAATTTGATGGACATCATTACCCTATATACATGTATGATTGCACAAATGGCGTGTCTCTACATCATGTACAACCAGAGAATTGAAATGTTTCACTCCATTTGTGTATGATGAATTGAAACTAAGTAGAACAAATAAAAAATAGGAAAAAAAAGAAAAATTGCAAGGCATTTAGGGGTGGGGAGATATGGAGTAGTTTTAAAAGGGCAACACAATGGATGTGTGTGGTGATAAAATTCTTGTATCTTGACTGTGGTGATGCCACAAATCTATACATGCAATAAAATTTTACAAAACTAAACACACACACACACACACAAGTACAAGTAAAACTGGACAAGCTCAATGGGTTATGTTGATATTAAATGCAAATATGATATAATTTCATGCAATCATTAAGAATTGCCTCAATTCTCCTCCTTCCTACTGTACTATTATTTTGCAAGATGCTATCATCAGGGAAAATGGGGTGTCAGGAGCGGCAACTGAATTATGGGACCTGAACTGTCCTATGACAGAGCAATGCTCCTCTGGAGAACTCTCAGTGTGAAGTTGCCAATGAGATAGCCCGGTCACTATGGTGACACCCTGTTCAAAGGGGAATTCTGTGCCAGCCTCAGAATTAACCTTGGGTTCAAATGCCAACTGTCCAGAGTTAGAAAATTATGAGCTCAAGCTGATAGTCCTAATTGGGCTGCTTTACCCTCAACTTCAGTTCTATTTATCTTGATGAAACTTTCTCACAAAATCCTTTTGATGTTAAAACCTATATAATAAATGTGCAAGCTAGTTCATGGTTCTTCCCTACCAGGATTGTTAGCCTTTTCTCTATTTTTGTGTCTATTTGTCTTTTCTTAATCCCCCTCACCACCTGGTCTGATTAGCCCCTAATAAACTATCATGCAGCTCACGACAATGGCATAAGGATCTCCCTGTGTTATGCACATGAATCCACATAAATTGAAATAAAACATTGAATTTTTAAAAGTATTAACCCATTAATATGATTTGGTTTTTAGATATAGTAGCTCTTTCCTGAAAGCAAGTTGTAGAACAGAAATAAGTCAAATTAGTATTAGAGACCATGTAATCTAGCAAAATGGGCTCCATAGTTAGAAAAACCTCTGTTCGGTGCCAGATCTGCCATTACTACCAAATTATATGAGCTCTCAGAACCTCAGTTTACTCATCTTTAAACCAGAAATAGTAAAGCCTATTTTGCAGAACTCTTGTGAGACATAAATTAAATTACCAGTGTGTGGGGCCTTTGTTGACACTCAGTAAATGAGAGATTTTATTCTTAAAAGATAAGCAATAGACAGGTAAATCTCTGGAGTTTCTCCAAGAATGGTAGGCTATACTGGGAGAGGTCCTAGAAGATCAAGGCAGTTTATTGGCAGATTCTGGGGTACTATGAAAACAAAATCATGTGCAACATCTAACTCTTAATTCCCTCAGAAATTCTCTCCCTAGATAATTTTTTTTGGCCACCTTTCTCACTTCATCCAGGTCAGTTCAAATGTCAGCTTATTGAAATGCTGAACTTGACTGAACTATATGAAACAGCTTCATTGTTGCCCATTTCCTAACTTGATCACCACCTGGCAGGTGACAGATACATAAGATATATATATATACACACACATTAGATAGATAGATAGATATTTCTGTCATTCTCTCCTTCTCTCTCTCTTCCCTCTCTCTCTCCCTCCCTCTGTCTCTAATCTCTCTCTCTCTCTCTCTCTCTCTCTCTCTCTCTCCCCCCCCCTCCCTCCCTCCCTCCCCCTCCCTCCCTCCCTTTCCCCTAAGCCTCAATCAGAATGTAAGCTACCTAAAAGCATAAACATAGCTGTAGGATCTAGAACATTGCTGACACAGGGCATGCACTTAATAATCTTGATTTCCGAATAAACTTTTGCTTACTGAAGCCTAAATAATATTCCAGGTAGTCATTTTTCCAAGAATACAGCAAGGTAGAAAGAGGAGGAGGTAATTCAACAAAGAGAAAAAATTACCATCACTGTCCTCCAAAAGAAAGTAATTCTGCATTCATTTTCTTCCCCTAGACTCTTCTTTCTACACATCATTTCATTCATTAATTTAATATAGATCTGTGTGAACAGCAATCAGGACTTGAAGTATCTGTTATAAACATTTTAAATGTTTAAAACTGTCTCTTCTGAGATTACCCTTGCTCTTTAGTAGAATCTACGTTGTCACTACTCATTCCCTGGTTCTTAATGAAAGCAAATGGGCACGTCAAACATTTGTGCAAAATTATAAAGCAGGCCCTATTCATCCTTGGTACTAGTCTACTCCCTCCATCAGCTTTCCCTTCATCCTGCATCACAACATGATCATTCCTTGGCTGCCCAAGCCAGTGGAGCATTTTACCCAGGCCTGAACTATGACCTATCCTATGACCATAACTTTTCTACATTTTATGACTCCATGAATGTTAGCATCCTTCAAATTACACCAGGAAGAAAATTACATACCTTCCCTTTTTCTCTACTGCTAAGCCTTTTACTAGATCTTTCCTACTTAAACTTATCCAAGTACAGCATAAGCATTCTAATTGAAATTAAGTCACCCAGAGTACTATAAGACAAAGATGTACAGAATTACACTACCAACTTCTGATTAACTTCCTTTCTGGTGATTTGCAACCACCACATTTATCTAACAGGAAATAATAAAGTTTAATCCCTTTTACTGTTACTTATATATTGCATTCTGTCTTACAAAAGTTCAAATGAAATTTCCAACTCTAGTGAAATATCCTACCATCATTTATAGAAAGGCATGCACAATTCCATTTCAAACAGTAAAATATTAGCAAAGTAACATCAAGTTGGTTGTAACTTATCTATATACAGCAAACCCATGGAAGCAATTCTTTTTGCAATTAATCCTGCCAATACAAATTTTAGATGCTGGCTAAAATTCTTAATAAGACAAGGCAGCTTCTACTAAAACAAAATCCAAAGCTAGTGGGAAATAAATGTAGACATGTTGCAAAGGGAAAATGTTTTGCCCCTAACATTTATTTTTAACATTTCTAGAAAACAAAAGCTCTTCTACAAATTTATTAACAGCAGGTATTTGGGGAATGGGTAAAGTTTTTTGTTATGCATTACAAACTTGACATGCTAAGGAAACAAAAAGTTAATGTAAAAGACAATCAGAGGGGCAGTGGGTGTGTGAGGCACTGGGTTTGATTCTCAGTACCACATATGAATAAGTAAAATAAAGGTCAATCAACAACTTAAAAAATTCTAAAAAATAAAAAAGACAGAGTAAAAGCTATTGAGTGCACTCTGGTTTTAAAATTCATTTCATACAGAATAAGTCAAAAAACCAAAAGGAGAAACTGAACTTCTTAATAACTAAGTTGTTTTACAGAAACTCTGTATCCAAAAAAATTAATCTATAGATGTTCAATATGGTCATGAGTCACCAAAAGAAGAGGGAAGCAGAAAAAGAACCGCCCAGCTAGTTCACCTGCTAAACAAAGACATTTCACTTTGTTTGAATATTTTGACAGTTAAAACTTATGAAAAAACTTAGAAAATGGGGATTGAACCTACACAGTTTACAAAGCCCTAAGTAAATTAAGTGCTAAATTTATAAATGCTTCTGATGCTGCCTTTACTTTAACGTTTCATAACAATGCAGTTTGTACTTACTATCCACAAACAGACTGGCTGTAGCTATAAGAGGCTAAGAATCATAACCCAGAAAAGTACGTCTTCATGACATATTATAGTTAAACTTCCAAAGGACACAACAAAGAAAAAATATTAAAAGTGTAAGAGAGAAGTGCCAAGGCACATTTAAAAGTAAACATATAACAGCAGACTTCTCAGCAGAAACTGTAGGGCATAAAATGATGTATTTCATGTCTTGAAAAAAATAAATATCTGCCTAGGTTACTGTATCCAGCCAAGTTACTCTTCAGATTTGAAGAAGAAATAAAGACCTCCCAAAATAAGTGTAAACTAAGTGAATTCATGATTACTAAACCAGCATTACAGCATTACACAACCCTTAAAGAATTGGGAAAGAATAAATCTCACTAGAAGAGTGGAAAAGAAAATGAGAATTGGGAAAGAATCAAACATTATCAATACAGTAAACCATTGAACATTAGCAATCAACCACAGGTGATGCTAGCTTGAATAAAATTCTGAGAAGCTGTGCTTGGGTTGTAGCTCAGTATAGAGCGCTTGACTAGCATGCATGAGACACTGGGTTTGATCTCCAGTACCACATTAAAAAAAAAAAAAGACTAAATAAAATTCTGAGAAACTAAAGCCACATGTTTTCCCTCAATACTGAAGCTGTTCCAGAGGCTCTGAGTGCAAGCAGGCCAGAGATGGGGTCCATTAGGATTTGCCCAGCATTTATTTTCACCAGACCACCACTAAATTCCAGTCTGAGGCAATGTCTACTGCTAACTACCCTAACCTACCTCCAGCAAATGGAGTCATGCGCCACATTATGCAGCCCAAGCTTGGGGTAATGTTGGTGAATGTAGTCCTTTGTTCACCCAAGCTGACCCTAAGTTGAATGATGCCTGAGACTCACGAGAGTCTCAAACCACAAGAACTTGCAGTCTCAAGGTGCACTAAGACTTACCTGTTGGTAATGTAGGCTGACCCATAAGTTCATCCCGTTGTGGCATAGATCTCTGCTTGGTACCAGGGAACTTCTAGAAGCCCACAGGTGAACAGTGGCATAGTGACAGCTGTGCTGCATGAAGTTGGGGAACCAATGTTAGAGGGAGTTCCTGGCCATCAAGGCCAGTTTTCAAGCTCTGTTCCTCACTGGGCGGAGTCTTGCCCCCCTTCTCCACAAATGAGATTAAAGAAGGGAAGGTGGAGGCAGTCAGCCACCTGTGGTAAAGCAGCTCAAGCCCCGGATACTGGACGGCCTGTAGAGGTCATGGGGATCTGCTCATCACTGGTTTCACCAGGGGAAGCTTGATCCAGGGTTTAATTATCTATGGTTTGGACTCAATTCTTTCTCCTTCCCCCAAATAGGAGTCCTCCTACCAGGCTGCTTAAAATAGGGGGAGGAGGAAGAAAGGCAACTTTCTCTTTCCTGTCTTCTCCATACCTCTTTTTATTTGGTTACATTAATAGGCACTATGGCCTCTTACCTTAGCGGTTATGAAGGTGGTTTGCTATGTGAGCAGCTGTTCAATGTTTTGTCAGAATATGATCTTCAGAGGTTCTTACTCAGCTGCCATCTTGCTCCGTTCATCTTTTCTTAAATGAGGAAAATCTGAAAACAATCAGAAGAGTGTAACAATTTTGTTAGCCAAAAGCTTAGCACTCAACGGGCATGGAGAATCCTAAGATAAATCTAACTACATGACAGCAATGAATACCTACTCTTGAATAAATCATTCCAGATTTTGTAAAAGCCAGTTTTCCATAGTGAATCTATCACATAAAAAACATAGGACAAGAAGCTTACAGGTAGTTGTCAAAAGTATTTAAATGCCATGACCAAAGTTGGCTTTTACTATTACTGAGAAAAGAAAAAGGGAGACAAAGAAATTAAAACCAAAATAAGAGTTTTAAGACAGGGCATTACGGTAATAAACATGCATTCCTCTTACATTTGACCTCTGCCCTTAGGCAGGTAATTTACTCTCCATCCTACACAGTGTCAGAGTTACTTACATTTCTCTCTGACAGATGAGTAGACATACTCAGTTTTCATCATCACTAACAAGTTAGAGTACATAGAATTATTTATTAAAGTAAATAGGAGTGTAGACAATGTTCTCCAACTTTGTGTTCCTACCAAAGCAGAAATGAATTGAAGGTGTCAGGAACAAGAAGGCGTTTAGAAACAAATAAATGGGGGGCGGGGAAGAACTTGATGGGAGTCCTTTAAAATCCAGCTCAAAAAAAGCTACTATCAGTTCCATGTACAAAATTCTCCTGCTTCTTCCTCTGATCCATCATCCATTTCCTAATTTATCATCTCTAGCTAGTTTAAGGAATTAAAGCATTCAACCAGGACTCCAGAATACAGACTTCTAAAATACTACAGATATAATTTTTTAAAGTAATCAGTTCTCTTTAAATGATTCCTTACATAATAATGACGGCGGAAATTATCATCTGTTGCATACTCTGTGGCAAGCACTGTACTAAGGCTTTCAAAATCCTATCTCACTGAATTCTCATAGCAACCTTATCTAAGGCAGCACTACCATCCCCAATTTGCAGATAAGAACAGTGAAACCATAATCATACTGAAGGTGAGCAACCTGTGACCCAGGGCTAAGCCTTGCTTTCTTTGCTAGAGTCTTTTTGTATTGTGGTCTCCTTTGAAGGGAGGGAAGAAGAGAGAACTGCAGAGGGTAAATGCCATGGTGGTACCGGATGAGTCTAGCCTTCTGGCATTGACCCTTAGGAATTCCACTTCCCGTAAGTGTGGGTTGGGCCTAGTGGCTGGCTTCTTCTAAGATTATGATGCAGAAAGACAGTGGCTTCTGTCTTTCCCATTCTGAGGAATAGGTAGGAGATACAAGATAATTGATGATAGCTGGGGTGGAGCTAAATTTTTCTGTGTGGGAGAAAAGAAACTGGGAGGCTGGAGAAGAAGTAAGATGGAAGTTACAGGGAGAGGAAAAGAGAGAATACCCAGTGGAAGGAAGATTTTTTCCTAGAGAAATGAGCACGCTGACAACATTCCCCCAATCTTTCCTAAAATTGAAGCATAATTTTTTTTCTTATTTTTTTGTGTATTAATAAAATTTAAGTGGAGACTTCAATGAAGGAGATAAGGGAAATATTGGCATACTGGTTAAAAATAAACAGCTATATGATACTAATCATGTAAAATATAATTTATTAATTATGCATTTTTATAAGGGTCGTATGGATTTCATTTACCTGGGTCTGGATCCTTGTCTCCCTTCCCCTACTTGCTAACTGGATGACCTTGGCCAAGTCATGTAGCCTTTCTATGCCTCAATATCCTCATCAATAAAATGGGGATAACAAAACTACCTATCTCACTGACCTGTTTGAAATTAAATAAGCCAATACTGTAAAGGGTTTATAACAGTGCCCAAAACCTATTAAGAACTGTTATTGGGCTGGGGATGTGGCTCGAGCGGTAGCGCGCTCGCCTGGCATGCATGCGGCCCGGGTTCGATCCTCAGCACCATATACCAACAAAGATGTTGTGTCCACCAAGAACTAAAAAATAAATAAATGTTAAAAATTCTCTCTCTCTCTCTCTCTCTCTCTCTCTCTCTCTCTCTCTAGAAGAAGAAAAAAAGAAAATTAAAAAAAAAGAACTGTTGTTACTGCTGTTAGAGAAAATATTACCTCCATGCCTCCAAAAATAAATGTTAAATTAATATTTAATGAACAATGTTTTAAAGGGGCATTGAATTTTTGGCCTGCTTAAAATATGCAGTATCACAATTATCCCAAGACTTTTCCATCTGCTCCCTCATTGCTACCCCTCCCTACATTCATTTTTTAGTTAATCCAGCTTCAATGTTAAAGAGCACATTCCAAAGGGTTTTCTTCAATAACCTGCTTTTCCTTAACCTTTCACCCCTATTTTCCACAGGCCTCACTTAGAAATGCTGGGTCCCATTTTTCAGTGACCTGTCTTTGATTTATTTGCAATGTATTCTTAAAAGAGATTTTCCTTTCCATGACCCTAGATGCATAAAGCTAATCTTTACCCAAAGCACCCAGGGGCAATCCAATATATAACCATAGGAACCTCCTACCTCTCTCCTGCTATAGAAATTCTAATGCCTCTAAAGAACCAAAACAAATTGTAGAGCATGATGTGTTGAGGTAAGCAACCACAGGAGAGTGCTGGAATTCAAGAGCAAGGAATGGGAGACTGTGACAAAATCCAGAGACTTGGGATAACAGAATAACAAGAGAAATAGAATACCCCAGTACCTATTGCCCAGCACCACAGTTGGTAAAGAGGCAGTATTCTGTTGGTGGGGGTATAGATGAAAGAGTGTTCTAGTGAACTCTTAGCAAAAAAAGTCATCATCTTGCAGAGATACAGCCTAAGTAGATTAGAGATCTGTAAAGGTGAGGTGAGTTTCTTATGGGCAGAAAAAGCAGTACTAGGGAAGTCTATAGCAATGAGTGTCTACATCAAAAACTTAGAAAGATCCCAACTAAATAATCAGGTGATGCATCTCAAGGTCTTAGAAAAGTAGGAAATGATCAAACACCAAACCAGCAGAAGGCAAAAAAGCAATAAAGATCAGGGCAGAAATAAATAAAGAAGACTAAACAAACAATTCTAAGGGTCAATGAAACAGAGACGTTTCTTTGAAAAGATAAATAAAATTAACAAACCTTTAGAATTCTAACCAGAGACAAAGAGAGGACCAAAATTCATAATATTAAAGATGAAAAAGGAGAAATTACTACTAATGCCAGAGAAATTCAAGGGACCATTAGGGATTGTTTTGAAAAAATATACGCTAATAAAAATGGGAAATCAGGGCTGGGGTTGTAGCTCAAGTGGTAGAGCGCTCACCTAGTATGCATGGGGCACTGGGTTCGATCCTCAGCACCACATAAAAATAAAATAAGATATTGTATCCACCTAAAACTAAAAAATAAATATCTTTTTAAAAAATGGGAAATCAAATTTATGGACATAATAACCTGCCAAAATTTAACAAAGAAAATATAAAAACTTAAAATAGATCAATAACAAATAAAGTAAGTGAATCAATGATAAACGTTTACTAACACAAAAAAGCCCAGGACTGAATGGCTTCACTACTGAATATTATCAAACTTTTAATGATTAACTAACATTGGTGCTTCTCAAACTATTCCACAGAATTGAAAGGAAGTGAAACCTTCCAAACTCACTCTATGAGGCCAGCATTACCCTGCTACCAAAACCTGACATGGGTGCAATAAAAATGAAACTATAGATCAGTTTCCCTGATTGCAAATCAAATTCAACAGCACAGTAAAAAGATCATACCCCATGACCAAGTTGGCTTTTATTCCAGGGATACAAGGGTGATTCAATATAGGCAAATAAATAAACATAATTCATTTCATTAATAGAATCAAAGATAAAAATCACATAATCATTTAATAAATACAGAAAAAGCATTTATAAAATCCAACATCCCTTCATAATAAAAGCCCTAAATGATAAAAGCCCTGAATAAACTAGGTATAGAAGGATCATATTTTCATGTAATAAAGCTATATATGACAAATCTGTAACCAATAGCATATTGAATGGGACAAAATTAAAACAATTCCTCCAAGGTCCAAAATAAGACAATGGTTTCATTATCACCACTCTTATTCAGTATAGTACTAGAAAATTTAACCAATTCAATAAGGCAAAAGATAGAAATAAAAGGCATACAAATAGGAAAGAAGGAAATAAAATTGTCCCTGTTTGCAGAGGATATGATTCTATACATTAAAAAAACCTAAAGACCCTACCATAAAGAAGGCTATTAGAACTCATAAATGAATGCAATAAATTAACAGGATAAAGAATTAATGTAAAGAATCAGTAGCTTTTCTATATACCAGTAATGAATTCACTGAGAAAGAATTCAAGAAAATAATTTCATTCACAATAGCCCTAAGTTAAATAGCTAAGTATAAACCTGCCCAAGGATGTGAAAGACCTCTACAATGAAAATTGCAAAAGAGAGGAATAACTTAAGAAGACACCAAAAGGTGTACAGACCTCCTACGTTCATGGATTAGAAGAATTGATATTTTTAAAATGTAAATACTACCCAAAACAATCTACAGATTCAATTCAATCTCCAATAAAATACCAGAGGTTTTCTTTCTCAGAACTAGAAAAAAATCCTAAAATACTTATGAAAGCACAAATGAATCTAAATAGCCAAACAATCTTGAGCAAAAAGAGCAAAGCTGGAGGCATCATAATACCTGATTTTGAGACATACTCCAGAGCCATAACAACAAAAAGGGTGCAACACTGAAATAAAAACAGACACATAGAACAAAGAATAGAGGACAGAACAGAATAGAGGATCCAGAAATAAATCTACACATCTAAAGCCAACTGATTCTTAACCAAGGTGCTAAAAACGTACATTGGACAAAGGACAGCCTCTTCAACAAATGGTACTGGGAAAACTGAATATGCACATGTAGAAAATTGAAAGTAGACCCCTATCTGTTACTCTGTAAAAAAAAAAAAAAAATCAACTCAAAATGGATCAGAGACCTTAATATAAGACCTGAAATTCTGAAACTACTAGAATATAACATGGGTGAAACACCTCAAGATACTGGCACAGGAAATGATTTCCTGGATATGCCTTCAAAAGCACAGGAAACAAAAGCAAGAATTGATAAAGGAATTACATCAAATTTAAAAATTTTGCAAGAGCCAGGTGCAGTGACACATGCCTGTAATCTCAGCGGCTTGGAAGGCTGAGGCAGGAGAATCGTGAGTTCAAAGCCAGCATCAGCAAAAACAAGGCACTAAGCAACTCAGTGAGACCCTGTCTCTAAATAAAATACAAAATAGGGCTGGGGATGTGACTCAGTGGTCGAGTGCCCCTGAGTCAATCCCCAGTACCACAAAAAAAAAAAAATTCTGCACAGCAAAGGATATAATCAACAAAGTGAAGAGACAAGTCTATAGAATAAAAGAATATCTTTGCCAGCTATGTCTCTGAATTTCCTTCAGAATATATTAAGAACTTAACAAAAATAAGTAATCTAATTTAAAATTGGGCAAATGATCTATATGAACACTTCTCAAAAGAAGAAATACAGCCAATAAATATATGAAAAATTGCTAAATATCATTAGCCATTAGAGATTCATAAGTCAAAACTACAATGAGATTCCATCTTACCCCAGTTAGAATAGTTTTATAAAAAAATAAATAAATAACAAATGCTGGCAAGAATGTGGAAAAATAGGAACCATTATATATTATGGTTGGGAAGGTAAATTAGTATAGTCACCATGGAAAATAGTATGGAAGTTCCTCAAAAACTGAAAAATGTAACTACTATATTATCTAGTCAGCCCACTCCTGGGTATATGTCCATAGGAAATGAAGGCAGCATACCAAAGAGATACCTTTAAACTCATGTATATTATGGCACTATTCAACAGGTTAGATACTGAATCAGTCTGAGTGCCTGTCAACTGATAAATAAATAAGGAAAATATTATATATATATATATATATATATATATATATATATATATATATATGAAGTATTAGCCATAAAAAAAGATTGAAAATCTGTCAAGTATAGGAAAATGGATGGAACTGGAGGGCATCATGTTAAGTGAAATCAGCCACATAAGAATATCAAGTATCATGTGTTTTCTCTCATATGGGGAAACTGAAAACAAAATAAAACTAAAAAAATAAAAACAACAACAACCTTGAAGTAGAGGAGGGATTACTAGGGACTGGGAAGGGAAATGGGTAGATGTAAGAAAGAGGAGAAGGGGAGACGGTAGAAGAAGGATGGATAGACATGATCAATGCATAATGCATGCATGAATGGAAATATTACAATGGATCCCACTAACAGTACAATTAATATGAGTTAGTAATTATAATAATAACCAAAAGAAATTCCAATGCCAGTATCTAATGCCCCTAATTTTTGTCTGCTCTCAACCTGTTGTTGAAATTTCTATTTTGAGTTCATTGGGTTTTATTGATATATCCTTAGTTACAACAACTACATTCGTTGGCAAGACAGGTAAATATTCAGTCAAATGCATTGCACAAAAAGGTAATAATATAAGCCTTAAACTAAATAATAAATAAATAAAAATAATCTGGATTATCTATTGGCAATTTTGTCATGTGTTGTATAGTTTCTTAATGATTTAAACCTCTAATATTTTAATACCAAAGGTATTTATTCTGAAATTTTTCTATTCAAGTTCCTCTCTAAAATTAACAATAAACGTTTTGTCCACTGACAAATTAATGAGTACATAAACAAAATGTTGAATACACATATAAAGAAATACGAATCTTAAAAAAAAAATAAAATTCATCGGCTGGGGTTATGGCTTAAAGGTAGAGCCCTCATCTAGCATGTGCCCTGGGTTTGATCCTCAGCCCCACATAAAAATAGATAAAATAAAGGTATTGTGTCGAACTACAACTAAAAAATAAATACTTTAAAAATAAAAAAGTAAAATAAAATTTAGACCCATGATTTAACATACATGAAATGGGAAAACCTTATTCTAAGTGAAATAAACCAGTCACAATTAGACAAATATTGTATGATCCCACTTACAAGAAGTACTTAGGGCAGTTTACTGAGAGAAAAATGTTTGTAGAAGAGGGGAGGGGAGAACAGGGAGTCATTATTTAATGATTATAGACATTCAATTATGCCAGAAGAAGAGTTCTAGTGATTGACTGGAAAACATTGTAAATTTAATTAATACTACTGAACCGTACATTAAAAAATGTTTTATAATCCATATTAAGTTACTGTAATATAATAACACAGATTGGGTAATTTATTAAGAAAATAAGTTTATTTCTCACAGTTCTGGAGACTGGGAAGTCCAATATTAAGGTGTCAAAATCTGGGGAAGGCCTTTATTTCTGCATCATCCTATAGTGGAAAGTAGTAAGAAAGGATGAGAAAGAGAAAGGAAGGAAGCCAAACTCATCCTTTTATCAGGAATTTACATAATAAATTATGTAATAAACTATCCCATAAAAAATTACCTATTCCCAACTAATAGTATTAATCCATTCATGATTAATCTTTCATGACCTAATCACTTCTTAAAATTCCACTTTGCAATACTACTTCATTGGAGATCAAGTTTCCAAAACATGAACTTTAGAGGACATAACCAAACAATAGCAATGGTTAAGAAGTTAAATTTTATATTATGTGTATGTTACCAGGATTGTCCTAAGGGGACAATCTTGACTGCCCTAAGTACTTCTTGTAAGTGGGATCATACAATATTTGTCTAATTGTGACTGGTTTATTTCACTTAGAATAATGTTTTCACATTTCATGTATGTTAAATCATGTGTCTAAATTTAAGAGGAATTTAGGACTGGAAAGAGATTCTTTGCTTAAATCTCAAGGAAGAACCATCTACACAACTTAACAGGCATTTTTTTAGATAGAAATGTCTTTTCCATTTAACACTGTGATTTCTGTGTATGTTTTAGGATCCTCTTAAAGGCAAGGTGATCATGTCTGCCTGGAATTCACACCTTCTTGAATAAGTGTGTGTGCGCGTGTGTGTGTGTGTGTGTGTGTGTGTGTGTGTGTGTGTGTGTGTGAAAGAGAGAGAGAGAGAGAGAGAGAGAGAAAGCAGTGAGAACTATAACCACCTGAATCAGCATGACACAACTATTAGGACTAAGAATTAAAAGGGCATGGTCAACATGATGAACTTATTTGCCAGGAAAAGTTGAAAAGTTAAGGCTACAAACCAATAAATAACTTTACTACTGGAGAGTCCTGAAAATCAATTTCTGAAACAATACTCTGTTCACCTGGGCAGAAGTTCACTTAATCAAACATCAGTTTATTTTATCAAATTTCCCTTTGAGTCCTATGCTCTGTCCATCAATCCAAAGCTATAATGTCATAAAATCAGCCTGGTCAACCTGTTTCCCACTTTGCAAGGTCGACCTTAAAAATGAACCAGTTCATCTTTATAAAACTGGCTATAAACAGGTTTTGGCTCAGTGGTAAACCAATTGTCTAGCATGCTGAAGGCAATAAGTAAAAAGCATTTGTCACAGGCACTGAGGTAGGGTACATAAATAGCATTCAGTCAGTTGGAGGAAAAATGCTTCGATCAAAAAAAGTTCAGAGCCTACAAAATGCACTAATTTTTTAATCTTTTATTTTTTTATTTATTGGTTCCGTTTAGTTATACATGACAGTAGAATCCACTTTGACATAATTATAGAAGTATGGAATATATCTTGTTCTAATTCAGTCCCTGTACCTCTCCTTCTCCCCTCCCCTCCCTCAACCCCCTGCTTTCTTCCCTCTACTGACCTTTCTACCATTTATCCATCATGTTTTTTTAAATTAATTTCTTATAGATGTACATGATGGGGAGACTCACTGTGGTATGTTCATAAATGTACATAGGAAAATTATGTCGGAATCATTTCCTTGTCATCACGTTTCCCTTCCCTCCTCTCTTCCCTTCATTCCCCTTTGTTTAATCCCCTGAACTTCTATTCTCTTTCATATTCCCCCCTTTTATTGTGGGTTAGCTTCCACATATCAGAGAAAACATTCAACCTTTGATTTTGGGGGATTAGCTTATTTTACTTAGCATGATAGTCTCCAGATCCATCCAGTTATCAGCAAAGGAAATTAAATTATTCTTCTTTATGGCTGAGTAATACTCCATGTGTATATATACCACATTTCTTTATCCATTCATCGTTGAAGGGCATCTAAGTTGACTCCATAGCTTAGGTGTTGTGAATCGTGCTGCCATAAACATTGATAAGTCCATGTCACTGTAATATGCTGATTTTAATTCCTTTAGATATATACTGTGGTAGGGGATAGCTGGGTCAAATGGTGGTTTCATTCCAAGTTTTTTGAGGGATCTCCATACTGATTTCCAGAATGGTTTCACCAATTTTCAGCTCCCCAACAATGTATGAGTGTACCCTTTTCTGCACATACTTGCCAACATTTATTGTTACTTGTAATCTTGATAATTCCCATTTTGACTGGACTGAGATAAATCTCAGTATGGTTTTAATTTACATTTCCTTAATTTACATCTGCTACAGGTGTTGAACATTTTTTCATTTATTTGGTGACAATTCATATTTCTTGTTTTGAGAAGCAGCTGTTTCGTTCCTTTGCCTATTTACTTATTGAGTCTTTTTTTTCTTTTTCTTTCCTTTCTTCTTTTTGTGTTAATTTTTTTGAATTATTTGAATTTTCTGGATATTAATGCACTATCTAATGAGCAAGGCACAAAGATTTTCTCCCATTCTGTAGGCTCTCTCTTCACACTCTTGGTTGTTTCCTTTGCTATGAAGAAACTTTTTAATTTGGTGCTATTCCCATTTATTGATTCTTGATTTTACTTCTTGCCCTTTAGGAGTCTTGTCGAGAAACGTAGTTCCTAAGCTGAGATGATGGAGAATTAGGCCTATATTTTCTTCTAGCAGGTGCAGTATTTCTGGTCTAATTCCTAGGTCTCTGATCCACTTTGAGTTGAGTTTTGTGCAGAGTAAGAGATAGGAGTTCAATTTCATTCCGCTAAATATGGACTTCCAGTTTTCCCACACCATTTGTGGAAGAGGCTATTTTTTCTCCAATGTATATTTTGGGCACTTTTGGCTAGTATGAGATAATTGTATTTATGTGGGTTCATCTCTGTGTCTTCTATTCTGTTCCACTGGCTTTCATGTCTGCTTTGGTGTCAATACCATGCTGTTTTGTTACTATATCTCTGTAGTATAATTCACTTTTGTCTTTGTTTGGCTATTCTTTGGATTGCTTTGGCTATTCTGGGCCTCTTATTTTTCCAAATGAATTTCATGAATGCTTTTTCTATTTCTATTAATGTCATTGGAATTTTGATAGGAATTGCATTGAGTCTGTATAGCACTTTTGGTAGTATGGCAATTTTTTCAATATTGATTCTTCCTATCCAAGAACACAGGAGGTCTTTCCATCTTCCAAGGTTTTATTCAATTTCTTTCTTTAGCGCACTGTAGTTTTCATTGTAGAGGTTCTTCTCCTCTTTTGTTAGGTTGATTCCCAAGTATTTTTTAAGCTATTATGAATAGGATTTCTCTTTTAGCTGATTCATCATTGGAATATAGGAACACAATTGACTTATGGGTGTTGATTTTATATCCTGCTACTTTGCTGAGTTCACTTATGAGTCCTGGAAGTTTTCTGGTAGAGTTTTTTTTGGGTCTTCTAAATATAGAATAATGTCATCAGCAAATAGAGATAGTTTGAGCTCTTCATTTCCTATTCATATCCCTTTAATTTCCTTCTCTTGCCTAATTGCTCAGGCTAGTTTCAAGGACTGTGTTGAATAGGAGTGAATGAAAGTGGGCATCCATATCTTGTTCCTATTTTTAGAGGGAAGGTTTTCAGTGTTTCCCTATTCAAAATATTTTTTGCCTTGGGTTTGTCATATACAGCACAATATTGAGGTATGTTTCTTTTCTCTCTAGTTTTTTCTAGTTTAAACATGAATAGATGCTGTATTTTGTCAAATGCTTTTTCTGCATCTATTGAGATAATCATGTGATTCTTGTCTTTAAGTGTATTCATGTGGTGAATTACATTTCCTGATTTCTGTATGTTGAAACATCCTTGCATCCCTGGTATGAAACCCACTTGATCATGGTGCACTATCTTTTTGATGTGTTTTTTAATGTGATTTGCCAGTATTTTATTAAGAATTTTTGCTTCTATATTCATTAAGGATATTGGTCTGAAATTTTCCTTCTTGATATGTCTTTGTCTGGTTTTGGTATCAAGATGATACTGGCTTCATAGAATAAATTTTAAAGAATTCCCTCCTTTTCTGTTTCATGAAATAATTTGAGAAAAATTGATATTAGTCTTATTTAAAACTCTGGTAGAACTTGGCTGAGACTCCATCTGGTCCTGGACTTTTCTTTGTTGGTATGCTTTTGATGGTATCTTCAATTTCATTATTTGAAATTGATTTAAATTTTCTAAATTGAACCTCCTGGTTCAAATTGGGTGGGTCCTATATCTCTAGGAATTTGTTTATGCCTTCAAGATTTTCAGGCTTATAAATTTTTAAACTGTTTCTGATAATCCTCTGAATTTCAGTAGTATCTGTAGTGATATTTCCTTTTTTATCATGAATTTTAATAACTTGAATTTTTTCCCCTTTCTTTTTGTTAGCTTGGCTAAGGGCTTATCATTTTTTTTTATTTTTCAAAAAACCAACTTTTTTATATGACAGTGGAATGCATTATAATTCTTATTACACATATAGAGCACAATTTTTCATATCTCTGGTTGTATATAAAGTATATTCACACCAATTTGTGTCTTCATGCCTGTACTTTGTATAATAATGATCATCACATTCCACCATCATTAATAACCCCATGCCCCGTTCCTTCCCCTCCAATATCCCTCTGCCCTATCTAGAGTTCATCTATTCCTCCCATGTTCCCCCTCCCTACTCCACTATGAGTCAGTCACCTTATTTCAGAGAAAACATTCAGCATTTGTTTTGGGGGGATTGACTAACTTCATTTACATTATCTTCTCTAACTCCATCCATTTACCTGCAAATGCCATGATTTTATTCTCTTTTATTGCTGTAATACTCCATTATGTATATATGCCACTTTTTTTAATCCATTCATCTATTGAAGGGCATCTAGGTTGGTTCCACAGTTGAGCTATTGTGAATTGTGCTGCTATAAACATTATGTGGCTGTGTCTCTGCAGTATGCTGTTTTTAACTCCTTGGGTATAGACAGAACAGAGGACACAGAGACTAACCCACAAAACTACAATTATATTAGACAAAGGTGCCAAGAACAAGCACTGGAGAAAAGATAGCCTTTTCAACAAATGGTGCTGGGAAAACTAGAAATCCATATGGAACAAAATGAAATGAAGCCCCTATATCTCACCATGCACAAAACTCAACTCAAAATGAATCAATGACTTAGAAATAAAACAAGAGACCCTGCATCTAATAGAAGAAAAAAGTAGGCCCTAATTTTCATCATGTGGGATTAGGCCCCAACTTCCTTAATAAGACTCCTGTGGTGCAAGAATTAAAATCAAGAATCAAGAAATGGTATGGACTCAAACTAAAAAGTTTCTTCTCAGCAAAAGAAACAATCTGTGAGGTGAATGGAGAGCCTGCATCTTGGGAGCAAATCTTTACCCCTCACACATCAGATAGAGCACTAATCTCTAGGGTATATAAAGAACTCAAAAAGCTAAGCACCAAAAAAACAAATAACCCAATCAACAAATGGGCCAAGGACCAGAAGAGACACTTCTCAGAAGATGATGTAAAATCAATCAACAAAAATATATGAAAAAATGTTCATCAACACTAGCAATTAGAGAAATGCAAATCAAAACCACTCTAAGATTTCATCTCACTCCAGTCAGAATGGCAGCTATTATGAAGACAAACAACAATAAGTGTTGGTGAGGATGTGATGTAGGGAAAAATTTACACTCATATACTGCTACTGGGACTGCATATTGGTACAGCCAATATGGAAAGCAGTGTGGAGATTTCTTGGAAAAAAACAACTTTTTGTTTCATTGATCTGTTTATTGTTTTTTAATCTCAATTTTAGTAATTTCAGCTCTGATTTTAATTATTTTCTGTCATTTACTGATTTTAGTATTGCTTTATTCTTTTTTTCTAGGTCAATGAGATGTAATATTAGATTATTTTTTTGCTGTCCTTCTATTCTTTTAATGAATGAGCTCAATACTAGAAACTTTTCTCTTAGAACCACCTTTATAGTGTCCCAGAGATTTTTATATGTTGTATCACTATTTTCATTTATCTCTAAGTATTTTTTTTATTTCTCCCTTAATTTCTTCTGCTATTAACCATTCCAAAGTGTATTATTTAGTCTCCAGGTATTTAGAGTGGTTTCTATTTTTATCTCATTATTAGTTTCTAATTTCATTCCATTATGATCTGATAAAATGCAAGGTTCTCTCTCTCTCTCTCTCTCTCTCTCTCTCTCTCTCTCTCTCTCTCTCCCCCCCCCCCGTGTGTGTGTGTGTGTTTGCTAATATTTGCTTTGTGACCTAATATATAGTCTATTATATAAAATGTTCCATGTGCTGCTAAGAAAAAAGTGTATTCAGCCATTGATGGATGAATGTTCTTTTAAGTCTAAAAAAATTGTATTTTCTAGTTCTTTAGCTTTTTTTTTTTAAGATTTTGTTTGGATAATATATCCAGTAATGAGAGAAGTGTGTTAAAGTCAGTCAGTATTATTGTGTTGTAGTCTATTTGATTCTTAGTATTGAGAGGATTTGTTTGATGTACAGAGATGCTTCATTGTTGGGGCATACAAATTTATTATCATTATTTCTTGTTGTTTTATGATTCCTTTGGGCAGCATGAAATGACATTCTTTGTCTCTTTTAATTAATTTTGTCTTGAAGTCCACTTAATCTGATGTGAGAAAAGAAACCCAACTTTCCCTTCATGCCTCGCCCCGGGACGCGGTCCCACACTTGCTGACTTTGTTTTCAGGGTAATCCTGGCCTTATAAAATGAGTTAAGAAGTATTCCCAGAGATCCAACATGGCGGTGGGCGCGGAGAGATCAAGTCTCTGACCTCTTCAGCTGCGCGGGCATAGGGAGCCGTAAACTGTCCAAATGCTGTTTGCTCAGGATCACTAGGCAATGCTGAGCTGACGTGAATCTGGGGCGAACAGTTTGGGCCTCTCAGAACACACACCGAGCCCGGATCGACTGCATTCAAACTCCAGTTCACCTGCTTCTCCTGACTCAGCACTAACGATCCCACTGAAATAACTGGTCGGCCCTCCTGAACTTACAGAGGTAAAAGCCAACTGAGCCTTCATAGGCAGTGGCCACAGGATTGAAACGGGGCTTGGGAGAGACAGTCAGGACCCACCCATTGCATTGGTCACCCGTCAAAGGGACCAAACGGTCACCATTTGCATGGGATACCACCATGGCAGAGAACTGACGTGACGGGCGGAGGAGATAACTTCACTGAAACCAGTGGTGACAGGTGTGTAATCCCCTAGCCTTCCCTCTCCACACAGCGGGGAAACCTTAAGGGCCCCTCCCAGCTCTCCCATAAGGGCCCCTCCCAGCTCTCCCGTGAGCGCGACACCCAGACTGAGGGAATCAGGAGTGGCTCGGGACTTGCGGGGGGCGTGGCTACTGGAGGGAAAGCAAATTCGCTGGGGGTTCTCAGCCCCAAGCGCTACAAACTTAGGGTCTAAGGGAGGCAAACAGGGAGAGCATGCCCAGGCGTTCATGAAAACAGGGCTCCCAGGAGCAGCAGACCTGGCATGTAGCCAGTATTGTGGTGAGCGGCACAGGTGAGCAGGGCCTGGCTTGAGGAAACACAAGAGAAGGCCCTAGACACACAGGATTGGAGACCTGCCCAGTCTGGGAGGAAGAGCTGCTGCACAGTGATTAGTTTCCACCTATTGAGAGGAGAAGCTTGGCCCAGTGGGCACAGCTCCACCTACTGGAAGAGAAGTTAATCGAACTCTATCACTGCATTTATTATTATTATATTTTTTAATTTGGGTTTTTTATTTCCTTTCATTTTCATTTTTTTGTTGTTGTTGTTCTCTAAATTTTTTTAATGTTTTTAATTTTTTTTAATTTTTTTATTTTATTATTATTATTATTATTTTAAATTTTCATTTTCATTTTTATTATCATTATTATTTTTTAAAAAAATTTTTTCTTTCTTTATTTTCTATTTTTTTCTCTTTTGTCTTTTCATTTCTTTTCAATTTTCTTAATCCCCCTTCCTTGAATTCTACCTGCTTACTCTCATTCTCTTTAGTGACTTCTTCCCTTCCCTTCTAATGTCTTTCCTCCCAAGAATCAAATACATTTATAAGAGTAAACAGTAACTCAGCAGTCAAACAGAACAAGAAGTAACATGACCAGCATAAAAAAGCAAGGAAGAAAAGGAGTACAAACAATGAAGGACAGCCTAAATATTCAGGAGGACCTAGAGTCATCAGAAAAATGGTCATATAAATAACTCAAGGAACACCTAAGAAAGATGGAATGGAACCTTAAAGAGGATATGAGACAGCAAATCCAAACAGTGAAAGAACACATTGAAAATTAATTACATAAACAGATAAAAGAAGAAGTTAAGCATCTTTATCGGGAGATAGAGATTATAAAAAAAGTCAAACAATAATTCTAGAAATGAAGGAAACGATAAACCAAATTAAAAACTCAACTGAGAGTATCACTAACAAAGTGGAGCAAGTAGAAGCCAGAACATCACATAATGAATACAAAATATCTCATCTTGAAAAGAGTCTAGCCAACTCAGAAAGGCTGGTAAAAAATCACGAGAAAAACATCCAAGAGATATGGGATAATATAAAAAAATCAACCTTACGAGTCATCGGGATAGAGGAAGGTACAGAGATTCAAACCAAGGGAATGAATAACCTGCTGAATGAAATAATTACAGAAAACTTTCCAGAAATAAAAAAGGAAACGGATATACAAATTGTAGATGCATACAGGACACCGAGCACACAAAATCACAGTAGACCAACGCCAAGACACATTGTAATGAAGAATTCCAATATACAGAACAAAGAGAAAATATTAAAAGCTACAAGAGAAAGGAGGCAGATTACATTCAGGGGTAAACCAATAAGGTTAACAACGGATTTTTCATCACAGACGCTGAAAGCAGGAAGATCCTGGAACAACGTATTTCAAACACTGAAAGACAATGGATGCCAACCAAGAATTCTGTAACCAGCAAAATTAAGCTTCAGGTATGAAAACGAAATAAAAATCTTTCATGATAAACAAAAGCTAAAATAATTTGCAGCCAGAAAACCAGCATTGCAAAGCTTCTTGAGCAAAACACTACACAAGGAAGAAATGAAAAACAACAACCAAAACCATCAGTGGGAAGTGCCTTGGTAATGACAGAGGGCAGGGGGGGAAAGCTAATCATGGAGAAACAAACTAAATTAAAAAAAAAAAAAGATAAATACTCAAACATGGCTGGAAGTACAAACCATATATCAATAGTAACTCTAAACGTTAATGGCTTAAACTCTCCAATAAAGCGACATAGGCTGGTATCATGGATTAAAAAAACAAATCCAACAATATGTTGCCTCCAGGAGACACATCTGATTGGAAAAGACATACACATGCTGAAGGTGAAAGGTTCGGAAAAAATATACCACGCACACAGTCCTCGTAAGCAAGCAGGGGTGGCCATCTCATATCGAATAAAATCGACTTCAAGACTAAGGTAATCCAAAGGGATAAGGAAGGACATTATATACTGTTAAAAGGAACCATTCACCAACAAGACATAACAATTATCAATATTTATGCACCAAATAATGGTGCTGCAACATTCATAAAACAAATTCTCCTCAAGTTCAAGAATCAAATAGACCACAACACAATAATTATGGGTGACTTCAACACACCTCTCTCACCATTGGACAGATCCTCCAAACAAAAGTTGAATAAAGAAACTATAGAAATCAATATCTCAATCAATAACCTAGACTTAACTGACATATATAGAATATATCAACCATCATCAAGTGGATATACTTTTTTCTCAGCAGCACATGGATCCTTCTCAAAAATAGACCATATATTATGCCATAGGGCAACCCTCAGTAAATATAAAGGGGTGGAGATAATACCATGCATTTTATCTGATCATAATGGAATGAAACTGGAAATCAATGATAAAAGAAGGAAGGAAAAATCCTACATCACATGGAAAATGAACAATATGTTACTGAATGATCAATGGGTTACAGAAGACATAAAGGAGGAAATCAAAAAATTTTTAGAAATAAATGAAAATACAGACACAACATATTGGAATCTATGGGACACAATGAAAGCAGTTTTAAGAGGGAAATTCATCGCCTGGAGGTCATTCCTCAAAAAAAGGAAAAGCAACAAATAAATGATCTCACACTTCATCTCAAAGCCCTAGAAAAGGAAGAGCAAAACAACGGCAAATGTAGCAGAAGGCAAGAAATAATTAAAATCAGAGTGGAAATCAACAAAATGGAAACAAATGAAACTATTGAAAAAATTAACAAAACTAAAAGTTGGTTCTTCGAAAAAATAAATAAGATCAACAGACCCTTTGCCATGCTAACGAAGATAAGAAGAGAGAGAACTCAAATTACTAACATACGGGATGAAAAAGGCAATATCACAATAGACGCTACAGAAATACAGAAGACAATTAGAAATTATTTTGAAAACCTATATTCCAATAAAATAGAAGATAGTGAAGACATCGATAAATTTCTTAAGTCATATGATTTGCCCAGACTGAGTCAGGAGGATACACACAATTTGAACAGACCAATATCAATGGATGAAATAGAAGAAGCTATCAAAAGACTACCAACCAAGAAAAGCCCAGGACCGGATGGGTACACAGCAGAGTTTTACAAAACCTTTAAAGAAGAATTAATACCAATACTTTTCAAGTCATTTCAGGAAATAGAAAAAGAGGGAGCTCTTCCAAATTTATTCTATAAAGCCAACATCACCCTGATTCCGAAACCAGAAAAAGACACCTCAAAGAAAGAAAACTACAGACCAATATCTCTAATGAACCTAGATGCAAAAATCCTCAATACAATTCTGGCGAATCGGATACAAAGGCACATCAAAAAAAATTGTGCACCATGATCAAGTAGGATTCATCCCTGGGATGCAAGCATGGTTCAATATACGGAAATCAATAAATGTTATTCACCACATCAATAGACTTAAAGATAAGAACCATATGATCATCTTGATAGATGCAGAAAAAGCATTCGACAAAGTACAGCATCCCTTTATGTTCAAAACATTAGAAAAACTAGGGATAACAGGAACTTACCTCGACATTGTAAAAGCTATCTATGCCAAGCCTCAGGATAGCATCATTCTCAATGGAGAAAAATTGAAGGCATTCCCCCTAAAATCTGGAACAAGACAGGGATGCCCTCTATCACCACTTCTATTCAATATAGTTCTCGAAACACTGGCCAGAGCAATTAGACAGACGAAAGAAATTAAAGGCATAAAAATAGGAAAAGAAGAACTTAAATTATCACTATTTGCGGATGACATGATTCTATACCTAGAAGACCCAAAAGGGTCTACAAAAAAACTACTAGAACTAATAAATGAATCCAGCAAAGTGGCAGGATATAAAATCAACACGCATAAATCAAAGGCATTTCTGTATATCAGCGACAAAACTTCTGAAATGGAAATGAGGAAAAACACTCCATTCCCAATATCCTCAAAGAAAAAAAGATACTTGGGAATCAACCTAACAAAAGAGGTGAAAGATTTATATAATGAAAACTACAGAACCCTAAAGAGAGAGATAGAAGAAGATCTTAGAAGATGGAAAAATGTACCCTGTTCATGGATAGGCAGAACTAACATCATCAAAATGGCGATATTACCAAAAGTTCTCTACAGGTTTAATGCAATCCCAATCAAAATCCCAATGGCATTTCTTGTAGAAATAGATAAAGCAATCATGAAATTCATATGGAAAAATAAAAGACCCAGAATAGCAAAAGCAATTCTAAACAGGAAGTGTGAATCAGGCGGTATAGCGATACCAGATTTCAAACTATATTACAGAGCAATAGTGACAAAAACAGCATGGTACTTGTACCAAAACAGGCGGGTGGACCAATGGTACAGAATAGAGGACACAGAGACTAATCCACAAAGTTACAACTATCTTATATTTGATAAAGGAGCGAAAAGCATGCAATGGAGGAAGGATAGCATCTTCAACAAATGGTGTTGGGAAAACTGGAAATCCATATGCAACAAAATGAAACTGAATCCCCTCCTCTCGCCATACACAAAAGTTAACTCAAAGTGGATCAAGGAGCTAGATATCAAATCAGAGACTCTGCGTCTGATAGAAGAAAAAGTTGGCTCTGATCTACATATTGTGGGGTCGGGCTCCAAATTCCTTAATAGGACACCCATAGCACAAGAGTTAATAACAAGAATCAACAAATGGGACTTACTTAAACTAAAAAGTTTTTTCTCAGCAAGAGAAACAATAAGAGAGGTAAATAGGGAGCCTGCATCCTAGGAACAAATTTTTACTCCTCACACTTCAGATAGAGCCCTAATATCCAGAGTATACAAAGAACTCAAAAAATTAAACAATAAGAAAACAAATAACCCAATCAACAAATGGGCCAAGGACCTGAACAGACACTTCTCAGAGGAGGACATACAACCAATCAACAAGTACATGAAAAAATGCTCACCATCTCTAGCAGTCAGAGAAATGCAAATCAAAACCACCCTAAGATACCACCTCACTCCAGTAAGATTGGCAGCCATTATGAAGTCAAACAACAAAAAGTGCTGGCAAGGATGTGGGGAAAAGGGTACTCTTGTACATTGCTGGTGGGACTGCAAACTGGTGCGGCCAATTTGGAAAGCAGTTTGGAGATTCCTGGGAAAGCTGGGAATGGAACCACCATTTGACCCAGCTATTGCCCTTCTCGGACTATTCCCTGAAGACCTTAAAAGAGCATACTACAGGGATACTGCCACATCGATGTTCATAGCACCACAATTCACAATTGCTAGACTGTGGAACCAACCCAGATGCCCTTCAATAGATGAATGGATAAAAAAATGTGGCATTTATACACCATGGAATATTATGCAGCACTAAAAAATGACAAAATCATGGAATTTGCAGGGAAATGGATGGCACTAGAGCAGATCATGCTTAGTGAAGCTAGCCAATCCCTAAAAAACAAATACCAAATGTCTTCTTTGATATAATGAGAACAACTAAGAACAGAGCAGGGAGGAAGAGCAGGAAGAAAAGATCAACATTAAACAGATACATGAGGTGGGAGGGAAAGGGAGAGAAAAGGGAAATTGCATGGTAATGGAGGGAGACCCTCATTGTTATACAAAATTACATATAAGAGGTTGTGAGGGGAACGGGAAAATAAACAAGGAGAGAATTGAATTACAGTAGATGGGGTAGAGAGAGAAGATGGGAGGGGAGGGGAGGGGGGATAGTAGAGGATAGGAAAGACAGCAGAATACAACCGTTACTAATAGGGCATTATGTAAAAGTGTGGATGTGTAACCGATGTGATTCTGCAATCTGTATTTGGGGTAAAAATGGGAGTTCATAACCCACTTGAATCTAATGTATGAAATATGATATATCAAGAGCTTTGTAAGGTTTTGAACAACCAATTAAAAAAGAAAAAAAACCCTTGCTTGTTACAAGATACATGTGAATGGTATTTTTTTTTCCATCCTTTCACCTTCAGCCTATGGATGTCTTTGTTCATGAAGTGAGTCTCTTGGAGACAGCATATTGTTGGGCCTTGTTTTTTAATCCAATCTACCAACCACATGTCTTTTGATTGAAGAGGTTAGACCATTTACATTCCTTATTATTATTGAGAGGTGATTTTTATTTCCTGTCGATTTTTTTATTTCTAGTGTTTATGTTGAATTTGATTCTACTTTGTAGTTCCTCCTACTGGTTTTCATTTTTATTTTTAATTTCTTCTTCATGAAATATTTTATTGAGTATGTTTTGTAGTTATGAATTCTTTTAGCCTTTGCTTATCATGGAAGGTTTTTATCATCTTCAATTCTGAAGCTTAATTTTTCTGGGTGCAGTATTCTTGGTTGGCATCATCTTCTTTCAGAGCTTGTTTTATATTATTCCATGACCTCCTAGATTTGAGGATCTGTGTTGAGAAATCAGTTGAAATATAGATTGTTTTACCTCTTAACGTGACCGGTTTATTTTCTCTAGCAGCTTTTAAAATTGTATCCTTATTCTGGATGTTGGGCATTCTGGATATGCCTTGAAGTGGATCTGTTGTGGTTTTATATATTTGTAGTCCTATATGTCTCCTGTATTTGAATTTCCATTTTATTCTGAAGGCTTGGAAATTTTTCTAATATTATTTCATTGAAAAGATTGTGCATTTCCTTTGTTTTTATTTCGGAGTTTTTATCTACTCCACTGAATCTTAAATTTGGTCTTTTCATGTTATCCCATATTCCTTGAAAAGTCTGTTCATGGTCTCTTAATATCTTTTGTCTGTGGTCAACTTTAAATTCAAGATTATATAATTTGTCTTCAATTTCGGAAAAGCTATCTTCAAAATGGTCTCATCTATTGGTGATGCTTTCTATTGAATTTTTAATTTGTTTTTATTGATTCCTTCATTTCAATGATTTCTGATTAGTTCTTTTATATTAGTTCTTTTATATCTCTACCTCCTTACTGAAATGATCTTTACTTCTCATATTTTCTCTCTGATATCACTCATACATTGTCTTGTAGCTCATAAAGCAGTTTAATTATGAACTTTCTAAATTCCTTCTCTGATATTTCCTCCACTGTGGTGTCAACAAAGTCTGCTGTTGAGGCATTCTGGGTTGTTAGGATGGTTTGTTCCCTTGCTTGCTCATATTGTTTGTATGTTTACCCATCTATCAGTATGGTTCTGACTTCTTCTTTTAAGTGATGAACTATTTTGTGAGCATTTTTTTCTGAAGAGCCCTTTGTTTAGTAAATATCCAGATAATAATTTAAGTCAATATGTGATCTCTGCTGACCCCAACATCAGCCCCACTTTAAGCAATGCTACTGAGCCCTATTTACTATAGTTGCTTCTGAGCCAGCCCTTGTTCTAGTCAATCTTACAAGAACAAAAACTGTTGCAGTTGATCTTGCTGTTCCTCAAGTTTAGGTACATACCCATAATGAAGTTCTGGAACAGGTCAAAAAATTAATTGTCAAATTTAGCAAACTAACTATACCCATAAGTAAGGATTAAAAGGAAGGAGAAATAAGATTAGGCAAATAGAAGAGGGGGAAATAGTGATAGATAGACAAAGGGGGAAAGAGAGAGAGGAAGAAGCTATAAAAGGGTAATTTATATTGAGGTAGAAAAGAGAGAGAGATGGGTGCTACTAGATGTTTTGAGCAAATAGTGCCAGGGAGTGAGTAGGGAATAAGAGAGGCATGTAGAAACTAGAAAACAAAGGAAGACTGATGACAATTAATGCTTTAAACCATTAGATGAAGTACAATCAAATGGGTTGAAGGTAAAAAGTTGGCAATTCGATTGACAAATATTGTTCAAATTAAGGAGCTATTTATATGATCAAAGTTGATGTTAGAGTTATTTATAGTATACCATGTCCAGGTAAAGAAAAGTCTTGTTGGATCTTAGTTTGGATTTCATTGGGGTTAGGACATTTAGCAGATATCTATCAGTCTAAATTAGGCTGTGGATCTCTCCTAAGTTTCTGGGGGACAGGGGCCAGTTTCCTAGTTGCTATGATCATCCTATCAGCAGCTTCTGGTTTGTCAGCTAGAGGGCCCACAGGTGACTGGTTAGTTGGTGCAGTATTTCTAACGTGTGACTTCTCTGCGTTAATGTACCTGTACTCTCATATTTGTCCATTTTTTTTTTTTACTAGTGAAAGTCCTAGTGGCTGTCTGTGGGCACAGGAATGCTGGTTGTAGATATTCTGCAGATGATCTGTGGTGCAGAATTAATCCCCCAGCCAACACAGCTCTCTGAGGTGCGGTGGTGAAGGGACCCCAGTGGTTCCACTGCCCCGCGCTATGAATGGCATGTGCTGATTCCTGATCCAAGGGCTCACAAGTATCACAAACAATGCCCTGTCACTCACCAGTTATGATCTTGCTATCTGCTGTGTAGTCTCAGGCACTTTCTTGCTGGGTCTCTCTGCCACAGGATATTCAGGCAGTTTCCCTCTGGTAGTCCCTTCAATCCCTGCCCTGCATCTGGATCCCAGGGACTGTCCCAAGTCTTTCTATGGTGCCTCCCCCCAGAGTCAGTGATTGAGGGGCCTGATGAACCTGCCTTCCTTTGTTTAGTGCCAAAGCTGCTTCTTTGCTGCTTCCTTCTGTGTTAAGTGAGCCAATGGACGCTGCACAGAGCTCTTGCCCCTGCCCAAGTCACAGACACTGAGTGGGGCTTGCTGTACTTCCCAGCAGTGGTTCCCCCAGTTCATGGTGGACATGGAGGGCAGTTTTAGTGAATTAGGGATAATATTGGTCTTTCTAGAAGTTCTTTCTGTATGGATATTTTTAAGAGGTTCCACTGCAGGGGACCTCCATCTGGTTTAGTTTGCAGCTGTCTGGGCATGGGAAAACTCCATGCTGATATAAGAAGATGACTGGTGGGCTGACGGCTCCACAAGATGCCTATGCACCCCCAGCTCACAATTTGGTTTTTAAGCTATTTTTATTTTAAGAAGATTTATGTTACCTTTGCACTTTAAGTTTTATCTGTCTTTCCAGCTGTTTTTAAGTGGGTGAGCTTGAGAGAATATCCATTTGCCTACTCTCTCTGATGCCCCTCCTCGCTTTTCCACTGTTTGGGGTTGGAGGGAGTTTAGAAACTTTGTGTTTCTTTTCTACTCTGGTGCCCTATCTCCCGGTCTCTTCAGGTCTTAGACCACGCAATAATAGAGTCTTAAGTGTATTTATTTTGTCATCCACCTCTCAATTCTGCTTTTCCTCCACTGCCTCACTACTCTGCTGCAAGGAGATACAGGACTTCTACCTAGTTTGCTTCTATTGTCTTGAGCCCCTCCCTTCCTGTATTTTAAATTACAAAAACAGAGACCCCAATTGTTACAAATGTGCTTACATTCCGTTGACAGAAAAATGTAATAAAACAAACCCTTTTTCTTTCAAGACATATTTATAATCCTGAAATGTATTTCTGCATAATTTTGAATCTTTCTAGAATTTTTATTTTGAAATGAACTTTCTTAAGATCTGTAAACACTGAACATTTTTAAATACTACTACAAATCTACAAATGAGGTGGAGTTTGCTTAGTTAGTATGCAGTTATCATATTTGCATAAAGGAAAAAGTACCCTTTAGCAAACCTGCAAAACATGTCTGATCACCTAATACACTAAAGATGAACTTCAGAGAGAATTGTTATCATGATGTAATGGAATAAAGAAAAGAATAAACTCAGGAGTGAGGTGCCTAGGAAGATCATTTCTGGGGTTGCTTTTTTAATCATAGAGCATACTATCATTAATATCAGGATTAAATTTCTCTGACCATCCCATTTGAGAGATGAGTATCCATAATTCATTCAAAAAAAATAGAGTTACTAAGTTGGAATTGTCCCTAAGAGTACCACATGAATGAGATTCATTCTCAACCACTGCAACCAGATGGAGGCAATCTATTTAAACAACTACAGACCTACCACTAGGAAAATCTAGTTTAAATTGAGGTAAATATAAAATTACTTTCCAATCTGCTATATAAAATACAAAAGAATGGGAAAATAATAGCAAAAAAATAAATTCCCATAACATAATAAAGCTCCATAGAAAATGTCTAATCTAAATGATTGATAACAAAAAAAAAAACTCATCTCAGATCTAATAATTCTCTACAAATACACTTATCTAATTTCCTCACTTGAGCACTATAAAGTCCCTGTCAAGTCGGTGACTTTCATAGCATAGAAAGCTCTAACTTTAGCTTTGCTCTATAACAAGTTGTCTGATGACATATTGAAAGTTCAACAACACATATGTTGTGATATAATAATGATTATATCAAGTGATGGTTCATAGGTAGGATTGTTTTCCTTTTTCTATGATCTTCCACGATTACTTTTTTTTAATTTTTTAGTTATAGTTGGACACAATACCCTTATTTATTTATTTTTATGTGGTGCTGAGGATCAAACCCAGGGCTCTGCACTTGCTAGGTGAGCACTCTACCACTGAGCACAACCCCAGCCCAGGATATAACTTTTAAAAGAAAAAGTTTGGGAGGTTGGGGTTGTGGCTTATGGGTAGCACACTCATCTGGCATGCATGAAGCACTGGGTTTGATCCTCAGCACCACATAAAAATAAATAAAATAAAGGTATTGTGTCCATCTACAACTAAAAAAATTAAAGAAAAGTTTATTTTAGTATTCTAAGGTCATCTACAAACTAACTTTTTTTAGTTGATTATTTTAACCAATAGGCAAGCTGTTGTTATTGACATTGAGCCCATATTACTGAAACAACACTTCCGGTTAAGGTTGATTCTCATAAAGTTAACTTTCAGTTTTCAGAGCAGGGTCCAATGATTTAAAACAATAATATACATTTAAATGATAGTCCAAATTAACAGATGAACCAAAGAGAATATGTCACACGATGCTGACAAATTATATCTTAAGTTGAGCTGCTCACTCCCACATTGGTTTTTAAGGTTTTGTTTATTTTTCCTTTTTGATGGAGATTTATTTCTAATTGTTTTTAGTACATACTATTTGCATTCAAATTTATTATAGGTTTTACTACCTTTAACCAAGTTAATGAAATTTATATTTTTACAGAGCTTTTCTTAAACCAATTCATTAAAAATTATTAAGCTCATTAGGACATTTTCCCAAACTGACCTAATGAAGAAATGGGTACTTTTGAGCTTCATGTTGAAGTACAGTAAAAGCAATGAGGTCAAATTCTAAACCTGACAATTTAGAAGCCATTCAATTCTGTGTAAGACACATCAGTATTTCTTTGATATTTTCAAACTCCTTGTATGACTTTCAGGGATTTGACTCCTCAGAGTCAAGATTCCCCCAAATGGCCAAGCATGTGAGACAGGCTGGCATCAGAACTACAACGAAATCTGTTGGCATGCCTTTCAGACTGTCACAAAATACAAATTGACTTAGGTATATATTTGGGCACAAAAAGACTGAGTACCTGGAGTAAACTTTTAATCATTTACATATAATCTTGTTACTAAGTATGATTTTAAAAGTTATTAAAAATTTATCAAAGAGCCAAATTGATCCCTGTCCTTATCCAATAAAATCAATTTTCTATGAGCAATACAAATATTTATTAAGAATCTCTACAACATTCACTGGTTCTGATCCAGTGGTTATTTCTGAAGGATGACTTTGTTTCTTAATAGTTTTCTATAGTTTCCAAGTTCTCTTTATTGAACTATTTATCAATTTTATAATCAGAAAATATAAGTGGAAGGAGGAATGATTTTAAGAAAGAAAATAAAACCATGGTTTTATTCCCCCTACTCTAGCCTATTAATCATTAATCCACACTGGCACTTTGATATTATTAAATTTAAACTTAAAAGCATAAACAGAATCTTATACGTGTGGTTCAAAGACCATAAATCATAGAGTGAGCAGAGAAAAGAGCTCTGTCTCTGTGAGCACATTCTGTCTCATAGGGAAAAAATGCAGAAAACCATTATACGCAGAACCACATCATGCCAAAAGCAGAATGCTTCCTTGTTATATTTAAGCCACTTTGAATATGTTCAGTCGTATGTATTTTAGATAATAAACCATATTTTATTTTTAAGAGAAGCACTAAATGCAAATAAATCTACTTTTAACAAGGCAATGCTATGAACTCGGTGAAAGATTTTGTATCTTAGCACATTATTCTTCAGATCAAAGTTCATTATTACCTTTTCTAAGATGACACCTATCTGTCCCATAGTCCTCTTGTTCAATAACTTCCATTTAAAATGTCTTTACTTCAAAATCAAAGGAAATAGTGAGGAACATGATATATCTATGAAGATCTAAGACTCCAAATGCTTTGGGCCTTTAGAAGTACAACTATAGAGAAACCACAAAGGACTACAAAGCAGGATGAAATATTAGCCATGTCCCTTGTATAGATTATAGCCAAAGGAGTGTATTTGGCTTGAGGGACCCAATGATTTATTACTGTTCAACTAAACTGCAATGAAGGTATTGCAATGTCTCTCAAACAGACTTTAGAAACATCTCTAGGTGTCAAGCAGAAGAGAGGGAGAGACTGACTTAACATATAGACTGAGTCTATCACTGTCAATAATGCTATAAAAGCACAATATAAAATATTCCCCAAGTCCCTTATGGCTAGTAACAAAGACTAGGATCTAAACTCATAAGCTTATAAGGTCCTGATTCACTGCCACCATTTTCAACACATTGACTCACTTGCTCATAATAAAGTTGAAATCAGGATACTCCTTTTATATTTAAAAATAGTCATTCTGCTTTCTTTGTTCCTGACTCAAGAATCAAAAAAACAATTAAAGACACATGGTGTTGATGTACAGTTGAATGGGAGAAATACAAATGCAGACAATGTGATGATGACAAATTGCTGATTTGTCAAACCCTGTTACCAATAGGATCGTAATTGCTTTTATACTGATGACCATCAGTATAAAATGACAATGTCATCTTCATCATCACCTAACCACTGATGAATATTACTTCTTTAGTAATATATGGTTTACTGCTAAGTATAAAACTTAAAATTTACTTTCTACTTCTTCATTGGTACTTCACGTTGCTTAATTTTTTGATAGGACACTAAAAATTAACACATTTCAGGCTCTTTAGAGAAAGATGTACATATGGGTTTGACTTTGATTTCTAAAGTATCATTTAAAAGATCTTCTGTTTATTCATCTACATTCACTCTTCATGTTATTTGTGGAAAATTCATTTTGTATATGATTTTGCTGTAGGCACTAAAGATGAAATAATAAGAAAAAGAAGTTAATTCTGGGTTTAAATCACCCATTTCAAGACAGTATCTTGGGCCACATCTTAAAACTTTAAGATTATTATTATAATTTAAAATAAGTACTCTGATTTTGTAATGATTTTATTAAACTACTTAAGATTTTTTAAAGTTCACATTGGGTCCATAATAAAGAAAATGCTTTATTTCATCTCACTGCATGTTTAATACAAAGAGAAAAAAACTTAAAAAAAATAAAAACAAAATATTGCTCTGAATTGAAAGAATAAAGCTTTCCCCTGCTAAGTAACCATAAAAATAGCATGAATAATGTTATAACTAATAGATGTCTCCTCCAAATTCTAATTTTTGCCACTTCATAGAAAATATTGTCTACATTTTAATGCCTTAAACCACTGATGCCAGAGGTAATTTATTCCCAAATCAACACCTTCACTTCTATCCTCTAGAATAGAAAACAATTGCCAAAACTATAAGAATGAAAATAAACATTAATTTGCAAAAAGCTGTTTATTACATTCACAGCTGGAAAGCTAATAAACTTTGGAAAGATATTTTCTACTCTAGCCCAACTCAAATGATAGTGTCTACATCTTCATTTAACAGAAAATAAGTCTCAAAGAAAGAGATTAATCTCTAAATCCCTGCCATTCATCATCAAGGGCAAATTAGGTAACTGCTTGCTGCTGCTTCTACCATTTCAATAATTCATAAGATTCTCCTGCAAAGGTTGCATCAGTTAAATCTCTGAGAGTAAAGTGCCTTTACTGCTGAATTCATATGGGGTGGTTTAAATAACTGACTTTGACATCTCAACAACTAAGTTATAGCTATCTGAATGGGCTGAAGCATCATTCAACTACAAAGTTCAGTTCTGGCCAAAGCTAAGGGAAAAGGGAGTTTTGGGCCTTGGAATCTTTTCACATCCTTGTTTTTGCCCTTCAATTACTCTGGGCTCTCCTTCTCTCCAGCTGTCCAGTGCCTGAGCCATCCTCTGGATGGCCCAGTGACTATACTCCAAAATTAACTCCTGTTTCCCTCGTTCTATTAAGGGATTATACTATTAGCAAAGAAACTGAACTGATTCCCACTAAAATGTGACTAATAGTCACTGAGTCTATTCTCCTAGGAATATTTGCCTTTGAAAGCAAATAGAAAAGAAAGAAGAGTACATGACTATTAAGGCTAAATAATCAGTCTTAGAGTATGATAAATGAGGGTGTGTAACAAATCAAAACAATTTCAAGCAGTTTGTAGAGAATTGAGAGACTGAAGTCTTCTTAAGCAACCTCTCATTACTACAACAGGGTTGGTCCTGTTCAAGGTTAATATATAAGTAGAATTAAACACTCCCTCTATTTACTTAATACCCTATAGATATATCTGGGCTTTTGGGGGTTTTTTTACTCATCAATTGTAAAATATTTCATTTATTAATGCAACACTCCAATGTTTGTTAAATGTGTTTTCTGTTTCAGACACTATCTTTGACTCCAAAAGGTACAATGCTGAAAAATACAGTGGACTTGTCCTTATTGAAAACTAGGTAGCATAGAAGAAAGTAAAGAAGATAATTAAAATTAAAATTATTGCTTAAAGTCTGCAGACATGAATGTAATGCTGAGATAGGTTGTGCCTGGGAGAGGATCCTTGAGGAAGTGGTCAAGACAGTTCTCTCTGAAGAGCAGACTTTTGTCATGAGACCTGAAGGGTGAGAATTAGCCAGTCAGGCAAAGTGCTAGGGAAAAGCACTTCTGGCACAGGAGTGCATGTGCAAAGGCCTACCCCAAAAAAGGGCTTCTTCCCATGTCCAGGAACAGAAAAGAAGACAGTGGGTCGGAGCACTGCAAGAGAAGGAGTGGTATGAGAGGAGATTGCAAGTCAGGCAGGAGCCAAACTCTGGGAGTCTGGAGTCTGTCTTTTCTTCTCTGTGAAAACTGGAAAGTCATGTAAAAAATATAACAAGATGGGGTGAAGCAGATCATTCATATTTTATCAGTATATAAAGATCACTCGAGTAGTTCACCTTGTCAAACCCAAGTGTCTTTTTTTTTTCATCTTAGTGACTGAGGGAGAAGGCTCTGGAATTGGAGAGATAGGAAAGAGGGAAGCAGGGAGAGAGGAAGGCAGAAAGAAAAAATCTATACACATGCTTCTCAACTTACAATGAGGTGAAGTCCCTTTATAAACTAAAAACATCATAAGTTGAAAATGCATTAATATACGTAATTTTACCAAACATCATACTTTCACCCACCCTTAAATGTGCTCAAAACACTTAAATTAGCCTACTATCAGACATCACAACAAAGTATTATACCACATGTCACTATCCCAGGAAAGATCAAAATTCAAAATTTAAATTATGGTTTCTACCGAATGCATATTGTTTTCACACCATGATAACATTAATAAATTATAAATCAGGGACAATCCATAAACCAAATGTTATTATTATTGAATCTATTTGGGAGGTCCTTTGAGCATCTGTTGTATCATTCTTTCAACTTTTATGTCTCTGAAATTTTTCACGATAAAAAGTTAAAGAAAGCATATCCAGTCCTTAGGTGTCTGTAGAATTCATGAGACAACAGAAGGGCTGCAAATAATGTATCTTCTTTCCTGAAAAATACAGGATCTGTTTGAGCTTGATTATTGGTGTCATTTTTTAAATGTAAAAATTTTGCTCTATTCAACATGTGTAATATAGTTCAAATGTAGAACAGAAAGTTCTTTTTAAAGCAATGCAAAAAAGCAATGAAGTGAACAGTAACATATAGAGATCACAGGGAAACTGGATCCTGTAAATTGGGATAAAATTTCCAGTGAATGGCAAAAAGTTGTTATAAATAAAATAACTTTGGGGATAAAAAGATTTTGTGTGCAGGAAAGCTGTGATCAATGACTCAAAACAGACTCCTCAAAACAATAGCTCTGATATTGAGTTGCATGAAGAGTTCAAATATTTTTACAAAATTTAAAAAAAAAAGTTGTAAAACATGTTATTTCAAATTGACCTATAACCAAATCAATAGGCTATTTTTTAAAAATAGATGATAGAATATTTCACCTGAATCCTTAAAATATTATACATCCACATTTGTATTTGAGGTTACCTTATATTTATGCACATTGGGTAAAGCTTTATCAGCTAAATATTGAGAGCTAGTAGAATAGGTTAGTGCAAATCACAAGAAAAGGGTATGATTTAAATAAATAAGGACACATATATATGGTGGAATACTATGCTGCAATTAGAAACTATATAGAAATTCAGCTTTATTGACATTAGCCATATGCTAATGAGTGAAAAACAAAAAGAATGTATACCAGGGCTTTATTTTATGTAATGATTAGTTATATATGATATACAATATGACACATGTAATATCATGCACACATGGTAGGGCCTTATTTATTTAGATGCTTATATACATAAAAATATAAAGAGAGAGAGAAATCTGAAATGATCCCTGGAAATATTTAATAGGAGTCATCTCCTTGTAAAATAATATCAAGCAAATTTTACATTTCTTGCTGAGGCCAGGCTGGGAAGGATGAGGAAAATTCCAAGATACTAAGACAGAAAAGAACTCCCAGCAGAGAAGAAATGGAAATCCAATCCACATATTCAGAAGTATAAGAAATACACATTTTCTACTACAATTTTTTACCTCAAGCCCTTATTCTAAGGACTAGTAGAAAATAATCTTAGCTTTACCCTTTCCCAAAGTTAGTGAAGTGCCAAGACTCTGTGGACTCATGGGGGTGTGTTTAATAAGGAGTGGTCCAGTTCACACAATTGGGTTGTTAGTATGACATTCATTATCTGGTAATATGGCCCCTTCCATTTTTATGGCTCTCTTTGAATCTCTGTGAATATTAGAGACACTCGCAACCTGTATCTATTTTCTGTCCTGCTACATCCCTCCTCGGAGACAATGAGCCTAAAATTGACTGCTTGCTTGAATAGGGAGAAGAAAATGGGGGGAAACAGTGAGAAAAAAAATAGAAGATTGTTTCAAATATTATGACAGCTATAATACTTTAAAAGGTGTTTGGTCAAGTCTTTGTATCACAGGTACAATTTAAACTCAGCTATAGAGTAGAATGTGGTTATCAGAGACTGGGAAAAGTGGGAAGAGATAGGGAAAGGTTGATTAATGGGTACTATGTTCAAGCTAGGAGCAGCTCTGGTGTGCTACTGCATACTAGGATGACTATAGATAAAAATAATGTATTACTGTATATTTCAAAAAGCTATAAGAAAAAGTTTCTATAAGGAAATGATAAATGAGGAGAGATATTTTTACTCCCATTTAAATATTACACAATATATATGTATCAAAACATCACGTTACCCCCATTAATATGTACATTTTTATGTACCAATGAAAAATAAAACTTATTTTTAAAAATAAATATATAAACCTAGGACCTTTTTTTTAACTCAGCTATCTATCAAGAAACCTTCCCCTGAGAGATTAACCTGAGTTTCTTTTTCTCCTGTGGAGATACTGCAGGCAAAAAAGAACTTTCACAATCCATCAAAAAATAAAATAAAAAGGGGGAACAGAACCAAGTTGTTCTCAGTCAACTCAACTTGATGTTATGCAGTCATTTTTGCAAATATAGAATTGATGTTAATAAATCATTAAGTCACAGTTTCTAGGAAGACCCAGAATAAGTTTTTCTAAGAACAGAAATATATTAGTATTAAATCATTTATGCATGCTGTAGTCTGGGTTCTAGAACTAAGATCTTCTGTGGTCCCTAAACAAATTCATCAATAGGAAAGAGAGTCCCTAAGTTTTAAGAGGCTTTATGTAGATAATGTAACATTAACGCCACCTAGTGGTAGCACTGAAATAAAAGTGAGGTTTTGGTCTGTCAGTAAAGTCAAGGTAGGGTGGAAGTTCCTGAGAAGAGCCCCAAATACACCTCCCAGTGTTTAAACCTGGGAAAGAGAGAGCTGCTTTAAGGAAAATGCTGCATGTAGGTGTCCTGAAAACAGAAACAAGTCATGCTTTTTTTCTGATTAAGCCTTAGAGTCACCCCATAAGTTTCTTTTGACTTCTTTCAACCTTGTACAATTTCTATTCTTCACTTGAATTTCATTAAATTCAAACTAAAAAATTCTGTGTCCTCTTCAGTACCAAAACTTATCAGTCAGAATAACTTCTCCTTTTCTAACCAATACTAACAATTTTGCAGGTAAAGAAGGTAGCATGCGGCGGGGCATGGTGGCACATGCCTGAACTCCCAGCAGCTCAAGAGGCTGAGGCAGGAAGATCTTGAGTTCAAAGCCAGCCTCAGAAAAAAAAGCAAGGCACTAAGCAACTCAGTGAAACCCTGTCTCTAAGTAAAATACAAAATAGGGCTGGGGATTTGGCTCTGTGATCGAATGCCTGGAGTTCAATCCTCAGTACTCCCTCCACAAAAAAAATAATAATAATAATAAAATAAAAGTAGCACACTTGGCACATGTTCATAAAATTAGAAATTAGAACCTAAGAAGTCTTCATGTTAATTGGTCTCAAATATGCCCCCTACTCTTGCCACAAGAATGCCAGGGACTAAAGGCAATGATCACAGCATTTTATTGCTAGAAGAACACCTATCACTTTACCCAATAAGTACACTGAAACCCAAAGAAGTTTTTACATGTCCAGTTGAATGACTTAATTAGTAACACAGTGGAAATTAGAATCAATGCTTTAATTTCCAATCCAGGACCCTTTCCACATAATGCCACAGTACCCAGCTTCCCTCTGAATACTTCCAGCATAGGAAGCTGATTGATTTTGTAGAGTAAAACCAAGTGTAAAGGAAACTTCTGTGACTCTTGGCCAACGTCCTAAACTTCAGTTTGCAGAATGGGATATCATTTAATTTGTAATCAACCAGGCTTGGCTCCTAATGAAACGCTCATCATTAAGCATTGTTTTTCAGTCTTGCAATTATTGGACCATGTACTGATACATAATATTTGCTGGTTTTATTAGTTTTATGGAGTATTCAGCTCCCAAGCATGTTCCCACATTATTTCCCTTTCAGTCCTGTTCCCAAACATTCTACATTAGGATGTCCTCTTCTTTTATTGTCAAGAACTCATCATCATCACCATCATCATTATCACATTATCATCTTAGGTGTATTTTTCACAATAAGTCATGCTTCTTGTATCAGAGAAAAGAAAATCTTCAAACACAACTATTTCTTGGCATCTGGTAGATGGCATAATTATAAAATTATCTCCAAGATGAAGAATGAAAAGAACAAAATTTTGCTAATATCATACTGCACTATAAATCTTACTCAATTTTTTAAAAACATCATAATGACATTTATTTTCTGACATTCATTGTTCATCCTCCCTTGAAAGTCTCCACACTAAAAGGAAAATAATATTCTTAAAAATTTTTAAACCCAACCTTCCTTAAATATGGGCTGCTTTCTAATGTAGAACAAAGTTTATTTCATTATTGTTTTAATTAAAAATAAGTTTTTAGAACCCAGTTATATTTTTGCTATTAATATTAATTTTTATCAGTTTCTAAGTGTTCTTTTCCTATGGTAAATAATGTCTAACTGTACCATTTTGGCCTCATGTAAAGCAAACTTCTCTTATTCTTTATTTTCTGTATCTAGTCCCATAATCAGAAAAACAAATGCAGCTCAAAAGAAAAATACCGACTCTGATATTCCAGTCACTTTAGCCTCTGGAAAATAAATGCTTTCCAGTGTTCTCTGTAACCATGAGAACATGGCCTTTCATACCAAGGTGAAGGGTGAAAATTTACAAGTCACAATCTTGACAGCCATGAAGCTAATGAGGACAAGCTATCATGCTGATGTAAGCTGGTCAGCACAGTACTTTCCTATAGGAAAGTGCCAAAAGTCATTATTAAATCTCAAATGTTATAGCTGGAGACTTAATAGCCTCACCCCAAGTCATTTTTATTTCTTTGCCTAAATACTGTTTTCTAGAATTCCTTCTGCTTCAAAGAGAAATTGCTGATCAGCCAAATGGGAATTAAGCCTTCCTTTACTGGTTTAGTAAATAGGGTTCCCAGGGTATGTGCCACTCACCCTCTTAAGTGTTTCTGGGCACGATTTCTTTCACACCAAGCATCACCTCTCGATAGCCCCCATACCAAGAAATGAAGGTGATGACAGGCTGAGCTGTTAATTTGTAACTATTCTGTAATTGAGGTCACATTAAAAAATTAGAAAATATTTGGCTAACAAAGTTTTCACATACCCTGTTCTTTGCTGTACATACCATTTGTTCCCAGATTAAGCTGAATAAATAGAATCAGTCCTCTGTATCTGTGGTTTCCACATCTGCAGATTCAACCAATTGTAAATCAAAAATATTCAGAAAAAAAATACATCTGTACCAAACATGTACAGATATTTTCTTTGTCATTGTTCCCCAAACAATACGGCACAACTACTCACATACTATTTACATCGTATTAGTGTTATAAGTAATCCAGAGATGGTTTGAAGTACACAGAGGATGTACATAAGTTATGGACCCTGTGGATACACAAATCCAAGGACGCTCAAGTCACCTTTATTAAATGGCAGAATATTTGTATTTAACCTACCCACATCCTCCCATATACTTTGAACAATCTCTAGATTATTTATAATACCAAATACAATGTAAGTGCTATATAAATAGTTTTTATGCTGTAATGACCAGGGGAAAAGCCTATACATGTTCAGTATAGATGCACTTTTTTTCACAATAATTTTTTTTATCTACAGAGGGCCAATTGTACTATTTTTATGAAAAGCATATAGAACCTAAAGCAGATTCAAAGTCATTTAAATTCTGAAAGATTCCAATTTGGGTCCTTATGAGAAACCATTTCACGCGATGAGATTTACCAAATTCTTAACTCCTCCTGTTCCATTTGCACATGGACAAAGTTAACTACCAAGAAGGAACACATATGAAAAGCAAACCCTCAGAAATTCCATAGAAACAGAGGTAGATCACGGAAGAAACTAAAAACATTGCTGGCATTTCATATCTGTATCTATGGCAAGATGAGTAGTTCCTGAATCAGTAGTGGAGGAGGAGGAGGAAGCTGGGCATAAAATTTCTTGTGCATCTGATTCACCCTGGAGTCAAAACCTTGAGTGCCACTGATAACAAGAAGCCAGAGAAAGGACACACGTGGTTCCAAACTAAGAATGCTACCTCTGGTTTCTGGTAATAAGGGAATTGTAAGATATTTCTTGGCAAAGACTCAGAACCCAGTTTGAATACAAAGTAAAAAATGTTCAAAATAAGGATGCTTTAGGCTATATCTAGGAAACTCTTTGCAGGTAGCAGATGTTTGTAGTTAATGTAATCTATCCTAACAGGAGAGCCCTATTTCCATCAGACAAGTATCTGTTCTGATGACCCAGGTACTGAACTTGCAGAAAACATCTTTTGCTGAAAATAGGGAGAGGAGCTTTATGCCTGCTCAGAAAGAAAAAGGAAGGGGGGAAAAAGTGTTTCCCTGTGGATGGAAAGGAAAAGAATATGAAAAGAAGCAAAATGTAATCACTGAGCCAGTTGCCTCTGATTCACTACCTCTGCAGATGACTTTTTCCCCTCTTTGCCTCTTTCTTTCTCACTGCCCCTCTGTGCTTCTACATTTTTGTCATCTCTTTGAACTCTTGATGAATATTCATATGTCTCCATAGTGATTTGGCTGTACTATGATTAAGAATAGGCTGGAGTATACTTAATATAGCCTCTTCTGATAAAGGAAGCAGTTTGGTAACAAGTCACTCATATTAATGAGCAACATTTTACTACAACTAGACAATGAGTAAAATTGTAGTTCTAGACCTACAGAGAAAAACCCAATGGTCCTATCACAGCTGAAGCACCCCCATTCCTTAAGTGTATTTGAGAGATACACTTCAGTAACAATTCTAACTTATTTGTCAGCTCATCAGTCACAGTTATAGATCAAATATTTATTGAACTGAGCTTTGTATGAGATACTGGATAAAATGGAGGGGGAAAATCCATCATGAGCCTTACAACTTAAAACTTAGGAGTCTCAGGCAAGAGTGCTTTCTGCAGATGAACTTTAGCTATTATGGAGGCTTCACTTTGCAGCACTTTGAAAACCCTGGCACTTGGGCTGGAGCTTGGCTCAGCAGTAGAGCGCTTGCCTTGTACTTGTGAGGCACTGGGTTCGATCCTCAGCACCACATAAAAATAAACAAATAAAATAAAGGCATGCTGTCCATCTACAACTACAAAAAAAAATCTTTTTTAATTAAAAAAAAAAACCCCAGCACTCAAACATTACCAACTACACAAAACACCTGGTTGAGGGGATGGGCAAGGGCTAAAATATAGCTTTCACTTTACTCTCCAAAATTTGCCCTACCTAGAAGTGACCCTTTTGGAAAATCACATAAATGGCAGTACCAGAAGCTATGGTCCTGTATTAAAGACCAGTTTCCCCTTCTACGGCAGTTACTATACTTTTCCTTCCCCTGGGTTTCCTAGTCCTGTGAGACCTCAGCCATGAACATTCAGGCTAGAGCTTAGGTGAATTGCTTCAACTTAAAGCAGAATACAAATCTATATAATAGTGGGACCATTGTAGCGTAGCTGTCTGAAATTTCTGAGGTGTGTAGACATAAGACACTGTTTCTTAGTTGTCATTTTATTTTAAAGTCCCAGTCCAGTTCTTCTCTCTCAGTTAATAAGCACTCTGAAGTCCAAAGTTCTTTGTTCAGGTCCACCACATTTATATACACTTTTTTTCCTAATGAGAGCAAGAGCTTTCTCCAACTGGATTACTGCATTTCTAGACTTGTACTAGTAAATACACAATGAAGGACCATGAAAGAAATCAAGTTTCAGTAAATGATTTGCAGATAAAGATATGGAATTTTACTAATACAGATGATTTGCTATTAGCCAGTTCCACAGAATAAAGTGAATAAAAAGGGCATGTTTTTGTTATGTGTCTGCTGCTTCGGTTGCAAAGATTTAATTGGCAAACCTTTAACACTGAATGGCATTTTATGTTATGGACTGATAGAAATAATCATTCCAGGCTTTGTGACAAAGTTGTTTTGTAAATCTTTACAAATAGAAGAAAAGCTCTGGTAATGCATATGTTCTTATTTCACTATTAGACTAGCATTCGTCTAAGTGAATTTTAATCCTGTCACCTGAAAATATAATTATCATACTTTCCATTACAAAAGGTTAGGGGTGAAAGCTTCAAAAAGTTAGATTTACACATAGTTCTCAGGAGGGTTACTTATAATGTGGTTCTTCTAAGATTTGTTTAAAATCTGTTTAGTCTATAAAGATATTCCATTAAAAAAAAAAAGCCAGAGTATTTTGTATCTTAGCCTATGCCTTTGGTTGCCTGCCACTGACCTATGAATAAAAAGCAACGAAAAGCTGTACCTGAATTCAGTTTTCATCTATGATTAAACACCAGTTTCAAATAAACAAGCAAGCAGCAATTAACACATAGATTAAATGGTGCCTAATAATCTCTCATCTTTACAATTGTTTCATCAAATAAATTAGCCTTGCCATTCTTTCAACACAACTTTTTCTATCTGCCATTATGGGTTTCAAATGATGTAATTTGGAATTGTTCTAATTTTATAAAACAAATCAAAAAAAGGCAAATAAATCCTTAGTCTTAATATAAAGGAAAAAAATCCTGAGAAGGATATAAACTAATAGCATAGGTCCATAGCTAAATGCATTCAGACCAGACAGATAGGCTCCAGAACAATCCCTTCTAGGATAATACTCATCATAAGCCAGATAAAAACCCTTCACCTGACTCTTCTTCAGCTCCTGCCCAAAGTAAAGAAAAACTTTGACACAAACTCCTGGAATGCCTGCTTCTTCTTCCTTAACAGACTATACCTCCCTCTGGTCCCTCAATATTTGTCTGAAACATCTTCTCTCAAACCCTTTATCTGACCCCCATTGCCTCTTTCAGTCTGAGTTACATATGACTCCACCTTAGCACTTATCACGGTATCACAAATGTGTGTATGTTTTTCTCACCACTAAAATGTTAGCTCCTTGAGGCCAACAGCTATGTATTTCACATCTGTATTCCTAGTGCCAGCCATGCTGCCTGGAACATAATAAACACACGGTGTTAAATGTGATAACCAGGCACATAAGGATGAAGCAGACATTTCTTTCAGTGAAAGACTGATTGAGAATATAGCTCTATCAATTTACTCTTGAGAGAACTAGATAAATCACTAGCAAAGGTGGACCTCCCTTTAAGGGATAGGTCTAATCTTTAAGGCAGATGCTCTGGAGGAGAGATAGCTAGATAGCTAGATATATATATATATATATATATATATATATATATATATATATATATATATATTATATATATATGTATATATATATATATATAGAGAGAGAGAGAGATTGATTTTTTAAGAGAGAGAGAGAATTTTTTAATATTTATTTTTCAGTTTTCAGTGGACACAACATCTTTATTTTTATGTGGTGCTGAGGGTCCAACCCAGTGCCCTGCGCACACCAGGTGAGCATGTCACCGCTTGAGCCACATCCCCAGCCCAAGAGATTGCTTATATATAATCTATAGATAGCTAAAAATTGGCAGCTCCAAAAGGTTGGATCTTGATGTGTCTGTCTTACAAACTCATGTAGTTTTTTGATCTCCAGTTTGAATCACTAACTATAGATAGTTATCTATAGATTATAAATATATAATCGCCAATATGAATGCACAAAGATAACACGGGGGCGGGGGTATGAGGGATCAAACCCAGGGACTTCAACATAAGATAACTTTGACAGCTTAGTTATCTTCATTTTAAGGATGAGCATGTAAAAATGTGTAAGTTGCTTTAGTTAATGCAATAGTTATGCCTTTCACTTACCAGAAGAACCTAGGAAGAAAGTAGCATGAGGAAGAATTACCAATTAACTATTTATCTATGAGTTTCTCACACTCTCCAAATCATTTTATATTTTGACTTCTAAAGTAGCTTGTTTATTATACACAAGAAAAATTGTCATTTCTGTTCCTTTATGTTAGTCAAAGGAATCTTTCAAGAATATTGTTGCCTGCCTATTTGCCTTCAATTAACTATGTGTAGCTATGATTTACGTTCTTCCAAGAGTTTACAAATCAATCTCTATGCACAAATATACACTCATGAAAACAGACAGTCTTTATGCCCCTGAAACTTACATTGTGTTTCTTCTTTAATGGAAATGAATGCATTTGTTTTCTTTTACTAGGCTTCTTTTGTGTATATTTATGAAAAATTGGCAACTCCAAAAGGTTGGATCTTGATGTGTCTGTCTTACAAACCCATGCAGTTCTTTGATCTCCAGTTTGAATCACTAAGGTAAACTGTTCATGAGCAGAAACAGCAGGCATCGATTCTCCATCTGCTGCACAGCACTCCAGAGAGGTCATGGGCCCAAGGAAAGTAAAAAGCAGGAAGACAAAGAACATTTCTCAGTTTGTTTTAAATGACTGGAGCAAATGAAGCCCAAGAGTCTAGCTGTTAAGGGAAAAAGTAGAATCCATCATTATTTCCATGGGAAAAGGTGGATCATTTCCCTAGACACAGAAAAATGACCTTGAGGGAAAGAGAAAGAAAATAAAATCAAGTGCAAAGCACTTCAAAATCAATGTACTGTTAAAATCTAAAGCAATAAGTTAATTATTAAAAAGGTCTCTTATAGGGCTGGGGCTGTAGCTCAGCAGTAGCACACTTGCCTGGCATGTGTGAGGCACTAGGTTCAATTGTCAGCACCACGTATAAAATAAATAAAAAATAAAGTTCTATCCACAACTAAAAAACTTAAAAAAAAAAAGGTCTCTTATAAAAGACTCTTTCTCCCAGGATTCGTTGTAAAATCATACTTTCTGAGAGTCTCTGCAAGTGGACCAAGAAAATATGCCCCCAAACAGTGAGAAAGCATTACACTCAGTTTCAGGATATGAATATCCTGTTTGACATGTGTTTTCTCAACCAGATCATTACACCATGCAAAGCAGGAAGTGAAATCCTGGGTGCCACATGTCCAAATTAAAGGTAAATCAGTCTGCTAACTCCTTAACCGAGGTTGACAAGCTCTCCAGACTGAAGACTGAGGCCATTAGAACTGCAACTGTCCATTATTATCCCTTCTCTGTTATTATTCTTTTCTTAGCTGGTAGAGTTACTCTCTATCAGCATGAAGGCATCAGTCAAACTTCTGATTGACCACAGGAGCATTGATTAATACAAACACATGAGGAGTTCTCTTAAAACTTCAGAATCTTCCTCTAAACAGCTCAGGCACACAAAGTCACACTTGACACTGTGGTTATCAGAATTTGCAGCTTGCTATTTTTGATTACATTTCCTCCATAGTTAGGTCTATTCTTTATAACAGTGGATTATTATTCAGCAATTTCTGAATGAGAAGAGTGTACATACCATCCAGCAGATAGCCAAGAGGGCTCTTGATGCCTCCAATGTTAGGCTTGCTACTCAGTTCACTGTAACTAAATGAAAGTCAAAGTATGTGATATGTATTAGGGTCTTCATTTTAGGCAAACACATTACTCATATAACCCAATACATCACAAATTTAAATGCAGAGATGCTGCTAACTTACATTTCAAATCCTATGGATTCAAACTATACAATTCAGAGTGAACCCTAAATGTTTTTGACAGGTTACTGATGAACATTTGGAGAGCTTTTATGACTTTGTATGCTTATTTTTAATGTTAGTATTGAGTTTAGATTTAAAGCAGTAGTTATCAACAAGGGATGGATTTTGTCCTCCAGGCAATGTTTGACAATGTCTAGAGCCTGGTTATAACAGAGAATCTTCTAATAAAATAGGAAAAGGAGCATTGTACTTATATGGCCTAGCATGAAAGTCACCAGTCTCATTTGACAAATTTCAAAGAACAAATCACTTTCAAAACCAGGGACTAACTCCATCTTTGATATGGAATTGCCAAGGTTCTAGGAAAGCATGTTGCTGCAGTCTGACTGGGCACAAAATAACCGAGCTGTCACACAGCCTTGTAGGTTCAAAACAGGAACTCCTTTATTCTCCGCACCCCCGTGAACGCCACGCACACGGCCTTCTCCCAGGACACACCACACACCAACCGGAAATCCCTCCTCCGGAAATCCCTCTTCTGGCACTTCCCCAACCAATGCGAACTCTCCAGGAATCCCCCCCCCCAACTCCAAAGTAGCGGGCGGAGGCGAACAGTAAAGGTCTAATATACAATTGGATCATTCCAGCATCATCTTAATGGCTCGCCTCTCAACCAATACTATTGGCGAAATGCCAGGGGCCATTCCGACTCGGCTGTGGCTCTCAGCAGCATGTGAGACAGTAAATACTAATATTCAAGAGAAAGAAGAGTTTCCCATTGTAGTCCTACCTTACAACTCACAGAAGAACTTTGCTAATGAACACACTTCTCATTATCATTTACACAGTCTCATCAGGGCCTGCTGCAAGGAAAATTTGAAGGGTCAAATAGGAATCAAAACTCAAGACTTCAGGGGAAATTCAAATCCAACACTCACAAAAAGTGAGCCATAGCATATAATATTCAAAATGTGGTAATGTTCTGGCAGTGGTATCTGGGAAAGAAGAGGAGTAAAGAGAAAAACAAATCTGTGTGTACTCCAAATATAGATGTTGACCTGTTTCACTAAAGGAGGATCTATGTTTTAATTAGCTTCAATGTCTACAGATCACTAGGATTTCATAAATAGATCCCTGAGTTGGAATGTAGTTGTGAAATTCAATCATTAAACTAAATCAGAAAACATTTGAGTTCCTACAACATAGAAATGCAGTGGACACAGATACTTCCCCTGTGTGTAAGAAGATTCTACTTTAAGAAACTAAAAAGTAAAATTCAAAAAAAACGATTCTACTTTAATAAAAAAGATAGTAATGCACTATAATAATGCTATGTGAATAGGCACGGAGGCTTCTCAGGATGAGTATTTAGCTGTTTACAGCCAATATCCATTGAGACTTAGCCCTTCTCTGTTTTGGTTTTTGGTGTCCATGTCACATCAGGTGATAAATATTATCTATGGTACTGCTGCTAATTTTAACAGATGAGTATAACTGAGTGAACAGCCTGCTTGGGAAACTACACATAATACACTAGGAGCTACAGCAAGGTGGCAATGGTGGCAATGGAGAATAATAGATAAACTGGTGAGATTATGAAGGGTTTTCTATATTATTTTGGCATAAATGGAGAGCTATTGATGGAATTCTAATAAAGAGAGCAAGCCAATCAGATTGGTCTATTGAGACTATTATTCAATCTCTTTGCAAAAAAAAAATTGAGGGAGGGCTGGGATTGTGGCTCAGCGGTAGAGCGCTCATCTAGCACAGGCGGGGCCTCAGCACCACATAAAAATAAAGGTATTGTGTTATGTCCATCTACACCTAAAATATAAATATTTTTAAAAATTGAGGGAGCCAAAACCCAATTGAGTCTAATGTATGAAAGACGATATATCATGAGCTCTGTAATGTTTTGAACAATCAATAAAAAAAAAAATTGAGGGAGCAAAATGGCAAGCAGATAGTAGAAAGCAAATTCCAGAATCCAGGAAAGAAAAAAAAAGTTAAATATGATGAGGATGGAGAGCAGCAAACAAATATTAAAATGGAACTAAAAGGATTGTGATAGTTGAATGTGAGGCAGAGGGGACAAGGGCACTTTTCAAGAATAACCTTCAGATTTCTGGTATGGCAATTGGGATTGCTACCAATGGCTACCAAAGATATAACCCTGTGAAAACTTTAGCTACTGGCCACTGGAAGGTAGAAAACAACAATGGCACTTCTGTCTTAGGTGGGATAACCAAAAATGATGCTCAGATCTGGCTTAATAAGGATCAGATGCCAAGAGGTTTAGGGAGATGGGCAAGAGATTATTCCTTCTCCCTCTTTCCATCTCCTCTGCCTCACACACCCAAAGACCTAGAGATTACAGCTTTTACTGTAAAAGAGCAATGCTGGGTGAAAGACATGGAGGTTTCTTTAGGAGATTCTCCTAGGTGAGGGCAAAATGTTCAGAGTCTAATACCCAGTAGAAATCCTAGACTCATGAGAAAAAAACAGAAGCTATGTCCTGGTTATGATATCCTCCCCCAAGGGCTTCAGTACCCTTCTGTGTTAGGAAAAGAAACTCAATGGAGCAAGAGTTCAAAAGAGCTAATAGGCTAGGATATCCTAGCCAAGATTTTTATAGTCCCACCTTCTTTTGGCAATTAAAATCTGAAATTAAAAATCCTCAAACGGGGTTGTAGAATTTCAACCATAGTGGAGTCTTCAGGGAATTATAAGCAGAAAAGTATTGTCTAAAGTCTAGAGAAATATCAACATGGAGGTTCTGTTAGGGTGGTCACTTGCGTAGGAATTGTTCCCTTGGAGACATCTCTCATTTATGGAGCTGTCCAAGATGAGCCTGTTCATCATGGAAGAGCACCTTCTGTTCTAAGTTTGTAAATTTCCCTTAAAATTATCTCATTTGCAGTTTCTGTTTCTTGAGTAATTCTTAGTTATATTCTAGTTTATTTATTTAATAACAAAATAATCTTCCTAGAGAGCTTTCCATTTTTAGAAGAGAGAACTCTGAGACATTATTTCAGAATGTTCCTAAAATTCCTGCTATAGTCATTCATGAGATCACTACAAATAAATTATAGAAAATTTGCTTAGCTTCTTCCTTTTAATAGATTTTGGGAAAGTATTATTATAATTAATTAAAATGTTCCTCTTCAGAGACAATTTGGAAGTTTTGTGTGCCTTTGATATACTAAGTTGTGTCTCAACTTTGGCCAGTAAATTAACATCCCAAAAGCAAAAACTCTATGAAACTTGAATTAAACTACCATTTGACCCAGTCATCCCACTCCTAGGTTTATACCCAAAGGACTTAAAATCAGCATACTACAGTGACACAGCCACATCAGTGTTTAGAGCAACTCAATTCACGATAGCTAAACTATGAAACCAACCTAGGTGCCCTTCAATAGATCAATAGATTAAGAAATGTGGTGTATACATACAATGGAATATTTATTACTCAGCCTTAAAAAAAAGAATGAAATTATGGCATTTGCTGGAAAATGGATGGAACTAGAGAATATCATGCTAAGTGAAATAAACCCATCTCAAAGAACCAAGGGCTGAATGTTTTCTCTGATACGCAGATGCTAAGTTACAATAAGAAGAGTGGAGAATAGAGATACTTTTGAATAGACAGAGGGGAGTGAAGGGAGGGGAGGAGATATGGATGCAGGAATGATAGTAGAAGGAATCAGATATTATTACTCTATGTGCATATGAGATTACACGACCTGTGTAACTCTACATCGTGTACAATCAGAAGAATGAGAATTTATACTCCGTTTATGTATGATGTCAAAATGCATTCTACTGTGATGTATAACTAAATAAAACAAATTTAAAAATCAAGAAAAAGAAGCAACTATGATATTACAATGTGGACTGATCTAAGCATGTCATGATTTCACATAATTATAAAATGAGAAGTGTCTAATACCCCAGCTAACTTCCTCTCAAACTCTGCTCTGAGTTCAAGTGTGAATGGGTGGTCTCACACTAACAATATCTCACTTCCAAGATGGGCTTTGCCTCCTTCTAGCTTTCTGCCTCCAGGAAGTAGCTCAACAGCTTACATCTACAGCTCAAAAGCTCAAGAGAAGGAGCACCCTCCAGGGCAACCTGTGGTTGGTGGAAATAGAGCTGATGGATGTTACACCCTCCTCCTTTGGGCAGACAATTCTTTTTTTATTGGTATATACTAAGTATACAGAATGGTAGGTTTCATTTTGGTATACTGACACATGCATATAACAGTTTGATCAATTTCATTCCCCAATATCTCCCCTTGCCCACCCTTCCTCACTCCCCTGATCTTCTTCTTCCCAATTGGTTTCCCTTATACTTTCATGATGTCTTTTCTTTTCTTACCACTAGCTGCCACATATGAGAGAAAACACACAATACTTCCAAGTCTGACTCACTTTTCTTTTCATGATGCTCTACAGTTCCATCCCTTTTTCCACAAATAACATCATTTCATTTTTTATGGTTGAGCAAAACTCCATTGTGTATATACAACACTTACTTTTTTTTCAAGACCAGCCTCAGCAAATTATTTGGTTTTTGTTCTTTCTAGTTATACATGACAGTAGATTATAATTTGACATATTTCTACAAATATAGAGTACATCATATCCCAATTAGAATCTCAGTCTTGTGATGTACAGATGATGTACAGATTCACTGTGATGTACTCATACATGTACATAGAAAAGTTATATCAGAATCATTCTACTGTCTTTCCTATTCCTATTCTTCCTCCCACAACTTCATCCCCCTTTGTCTAATCCTCTGAACTTCAAGTGACCCGTACAGATGAACTAAAGAAACTGGTGAGGGGCAGAAGGGGATGTAGAAAAACACACACACGATATGAAGATTTAAAAAGGCTGAGATCCAGTGGGACACTGCTCTCTAAAGAGGGAATAGAGTCTGAAGAGTTGGCCCAACAAGCTTACTTCTATAGAGTGTCATAATCGAGAAGTAAAGGACTATAGAGGCAATGTTTTTTTGTGTACTAGAAAGTTAGAGGGCTAGAAACGTTGTTGTAGCTATTTTATTGTTGCAATGCTTGGAGCTTCCTGCAGCACTCAGGAAGCCCATTGTCTAAAGTTACTATGAAGCAGGCAGTCTTGGAAGTAGCAGCCTGGTAAAACATTGTTGTTAGCTTGCTATGTTCAGAATCCTGAATCCCTGGGAGCTAGTGTCTGAAATTTAGGTCAAGAATTAAATGGCTCTGGGGCTGGGGTTGTGGCTCAGCAGTAGAGCACTTGCCTAGCACAAAATAAAGGTATTGTGTCCAACTACAACTTAAAAAAAAATAAAAAATAAAAAAAGAATTGAATGGCCTGTGGCTAGCATAGAACCTCCTTTAGAACAGGGGGTCACCATGCAACTGGACCATCTCAATCAGCACCCTCATACCAAGAATATTCCCAGAGGGGCATAACCACTGTCACAGGACAGTTTCAAAACCCATCATTCAATCACTGTGTCCAATATCTTCTCCTCCCCCCTTGTTGTGTGTTAACATCCACATATCAGAGAGAACATTTGAACTTTTTTGCAGGGGGACGGGGGGGGGGGGGATTGGCTTATTTTTCTTAGCATAATAATCTTCAGATCCATCCATTTTCTGGCAAATGGCATAAAGGCATTCTTTTTATGGCTGAGTAATATTTCATTGTGTATAGATACCACATTTTCTTTATCTATTTATCTATTGAAGGGCACCTAGGTTGGTCTGATCTATTCCACTGGTCTACATGCCTGTGTTTATGCCAGTGGTTTTTGTTACTATGTCTCTGTAGCACAGTTTGAAGCATTATGATGACTCCAGCTTTTGGCAGGCAATTCTTGGAGACATTCTTATGTTTCTCAGGAGATCCCAACAGAATCACCCCCCATTGCCCCATCAGTAACCTCAATAATATTCCCTTGTATTGACTTTTTGTTTTTCCCTGTCCCATCCTCAGGTCCTTCTTCCTCCTCCCTTGGATGACTGCCCAAAATAAATCACCCACACACAGCCCTTATCTCCAACTCTGCTTTCAGGTGTTACTCAAGCTAAAATGGTTTTCCTGTGCTGGGGTTGTGGCTCAGAGGTAAAGCACTTGCCTAGCATGTGTGAAGCACTGGGTTCAATCCTTAGCACCACATAAAAATAAAGGCATTCTGTCCATCCACAACTACAAAAACAAAAAAAATGGCTTTCCTTTAATCTAACTCCTTCATTTCAAAGATGAGGAAACAAGAATATAATATTAGTTACAACAGAGACAAGCCTGCTATTTTCTTCTGGCTTCAGAACAGAGCATGGTTATTTTAGTGCCTCGGTCCCCATCAAATATTGAACAGTAAGAGATAGCAAGTAAGCACTGAACTATGGTGGACTGGAACTTCAGAATATCTGGCTTTCAGTTGGGACAGCTGTCAGTGAGCAGCTGTGCAGGCAGAGAAGGCTTCCTAGAGGAAGGGAACTTAAAGTCAAGCCTTAAATAATTATATAGACATTTCTAGGACATTCCAAGAACATGAAAAGATGAACAAAAGTATTAAAGTCAAAATTAGTAGTGTCTAATCAGGGTGTCTCATAGATTATCCTGGCAGGTCTCATTGAGGTATAAAAGAAATGCCAAACAGGTAAGATGGTGCCAGGTTGCAAAACTGCTAGTGAAGAAAAGGACTTTTTTCATACATAGTATGTTAATAAATCTGCCCACTGACACTCAACCAGGTAAAGATAAAGGTAGACCTAGAGGTAAATGTAGAGGCAAGTCCAGAAACCCCATATCCACATTTTTAAATCCTATGGTCCAAGGTAACTTCCTAAGTTACATTGACACATTTTAAAAGCTAACAATATTTTTGTATCATTTGTATTAAAATATTCATGGGATAAAATCCAAAATTCTTGCCCAGTTCACTAGATTCTGTGATCTATACCTTGCTTACCCCTCCTGCTTTCTCAATTCATTCAGCCCATACCCCATATTCTTTGCCTCAGGAAAAGTTCCTTCCTCCCTTGAGGTTGTAGCACCCTTCTTTGCCACATTACTTTTCTTGCTGGCTCTCGTTTATTGAACCTCAGCTTATTTGTCCACATAGATTGAGAATTACGTCCTGTGTTCCCAGGTTCTTTATATTTCTAGTCTCCCTGATATTCTGTGCAATGTGAACACCCACGCAGATGATCCAAATGATAACATGGCCTCATCATTATCTGCTTGATTTCAACTATCCTCTCTCCCCTCCAATCAATGCCTAGACCTTGTGATCAACCAGAACTGTATCAACTTTGAGATCTTGATTTCCAAAATATCAGTTTCTAAAAACAAACTCATAGTCTTCCTTCCCTTCCAGTATCATCTTGTATTTGTCAGGACCTAATCTGACATAATGGAGATTTGGGCCTACTTTTTCCCTCTATTAGGCACAGTGTCTCTGGTCTAATTCCTAAGTCCTTGATCCACTTTTAGTTGAGTTTTGTGCATGGTGAGAGATAGGGGTTTAATTTCATTTTACTACATATGGATTTACAATTGAAGAGGCTATCTTTTCACCAATGTATGTTTCTGGCACCTTTGTCTAATATGAGATAACTGTATTTATATGGGTTTGTCTCTGTGTCTTCTGTTCTGTACCATTGGTCTACATGTCTATTTTGGTGCCAATATCATGCTGTTTTTGTTACTATAGCTTTGAAATATATTTTAAGGTCTGGTATTATGATGCCTCCTGCTTCATTCTTCTTGCTCTGGATTTCTTTGGGTATTCTGGGTCTCTTATTTTTCCAAATAAATTTCATGATTACTTTTTCTACTTCTATGAGAAATGTCATTGGTATTTTAATTGGAATTGCATAAAATATGTATAATGCTTTGGTAGTACTGCCATTTTGACAATATTAATTCTTCCCATCTAAGAACATGGGAGAACTCTTCTAAGGTCTTTAGTGTTCTGTAGCTTTCATTGTAGAGGTCTCTTGCCTCTTTTGTTAGATTGTTTCCCAAGTATTTTATTTATGTATGTATGTATGTATTTATTTATTTATTTTGAGGTTATTCTGAATGAGGTAGTTTTCCTAATTTCTCTTTCAGAAGGTTCATCACTGATGTACAGAAATGCACTTGATATACTGGTATTGATTTTGTATCCTGCTACTTTGCTGAATTCATTTATTAATTCTAGAAGTTTTCTGGTGGAGCTTTTGGACCCTCTAAGTATAGAATCATGTTGTCAGCACATAGTAGTAGTTTGTGTTCTTCTTTTCCTATTCATATCCCTTTAATTTCTTTTGTCTGTCTAATTGCTCTGGCTAGAGTTCCAGGAACTACGTTGAATAGCAGTGGTGAGAGAGGGCATGCCTTCTCTCACAGGGAGTGCTTCCAATTTTTCTCCATTTAGAATGATACTGGCCTTGGGCTTAGCATAGATAGCTTTTACAATGTTGAGGTATGTTCCTACTACCCCAAGTTTTGTAGTGTTTTAAACACAAAAGGTATTGTATTTTGTCAAATGTTTTTACTGCATCTATGTTAAATCAACCTTGCATTCCTCGGATGAAACACTTGACCATAGTGCACTATGTTTTTAATATGACATTGACACATTTCTAGAGAAATATGATCTTCCCAAACTCAATCAGAAGGACATACACAATTTAAACAGATCAATTTTGAGCAATGAAATAGAAGACACTATCAAAAGCCCAAGAAAACCAAGAAAAGCCCAAGACCAGACAGATTCTCAGCCAAGTTCTACAAGACCTACAAAGAAGAACTAATACCAATCCTCCTCAAATTATTCCACGAAATAGAAAAGGAGGGAACCTTTCCAAACTCATTCTATGAGGCTAGTGTCACCCTGAAACCTAAGCCAGACAAAGACAAATCAAGGAAAGAGAACTTCAGGCCAATATCCCTGATGAACATAGATGCAAAAATTCTCAATAAAATTTTTTAGCTGCTTAATCCCTCCACTGTATCCTCCACCACTACACTCCCATGTCCTTGCTTCCTTCTCTTACTGGTCTAAGCTCCATAATGCAGTCTTTTAATTAATCACATCCTACTCCTCTCAGTATTGGTACTAGTCTCCTTCTCTTTCTCCTGCAGCCACTCTATACTCTCTAGATCTTGGATAATCTTAACAATAAGCCTTCTCTTACAATTGGTCTTCTTAGAGGTTCCTGAAAAAAACCCATAAATATTCAGGCTGATAGCATGGTACTCTGAATCTCTGATCTCCACCGGGCTGTTATCCTAGTCAGATCCTTGTTAGTTTAAAGCAAGTATTTTAATACTTCCTTGTCTTTTCACAACCTCACTAAAACACTAATGCTGCCATCACACATGCCAAATCCTAACAACTCTGCAAATTTCCTTTACTATGACCTCTGGAGCAATTAGAAACTTGATATCTCTCCAATCCTCTTTAAACTGTATTTTTTTTACTTCAGTAATATTGTTCCCTCTTGGTTTTCTGACTATATATTTAACCATTCCGAAAATTAAAATTTCTTTAAGCTCCATTCCTCTAGCCATTCCTAAATATTGGTATGTTGTACAGCTTTATATCAGGTCTTTTCTTCTTACTTTCATATATAAATTTAAGTTTCATCTACTTCTATAACATCGAATAGAGCCTTCTATAAGCTCAAAACAAAAAGCTAGATCTTCAACCAAGACATTATCTTAGCATCCAGAGCAACAGCCCACAGATATCTCTGTTTGACTCAACAGAGATAAACTTATTGTCCTTATCATTTCTCCCTAATCCAATTTCTACTGTTTTTTCTCTATCAAATTCACTCTTTTGCAATCACTAGCCTCCCAACCAACAAAGACCAATCTAAGAACTACTGTATGTTCCTCTTTATTTCATCCCTCAAAGATAATCAACTCACATTTATTCTACTTCCCAAACATTTTTCCTTATCCATTCCTTCAAAATAGGCCACTACATCCTAGTCGTACAGAATTATTGGATAGTATGTCCAAGTCCATGCTGTTTAATATCTCCATGGTTTTCTTGATTTGTTTTATTATCTGAAATACCCTCCTTTCTTTTTCCTATGCTTATTTTGCAGGACTCAGTATCATCTCCCTCAATTAGTCTCTTCTTGACCCTCTATTACTCCCCAAACCCACCAAAACTCCACACACACCCCCACTTAAACTCTCACATACCCCCCCCAAAAAGCACCTAAAATACACCATTTACTTGTGTCAATGTTTACCTGGCCATACATATCCTATTAAACCATAATTTCCCCCTGGAAAGAGACCATTTCTGATTTTACTTCGAATCCCTAGGACCTAGCACAATGCTTGGATCATTAAATATTTGTTAAATGAATGAATGAACTCAAAACATGTAACTCCTGTAATACATCATCTTGTGTAGCTGAGTAAACACTAAGAGATGGGCTTTGGAGTCACATAAACATAGGTTCAAGCGCTCAGCCTAACAAAGCATACATCGTTTGCCATTACCAAGTTAGTCTCTTAAATTTCAATTTTCTCATCTATAAAATAGGCCTGATACCACTACCTCATCCAGTTCTTGTGAGGATTAAGTGGAGAAAATGTATGCAAAGAGACAATCTATGTGGCATCTAGCAAAGACTGAAATCGTCATTTCTTATAGTCCTTCTGCTTGGTGACTCCTCTCCCAGGAAGCCAGTCTTCTCTTCTTTTAAAACTTAAGTTCGCTTTCGTCTTCTCTGGGTGTCTGCACTTTCTTCAACTCCTTGTCATTTTCACTTTTCCCAAGGTACTTTATACTGTTTGTTTCACAGTTCATGTTATAAGGAGCAAGTGTCTCCTTGCCCAACTCTTGCAGCAGACTTTGTGTTAAATAAGAATAAGAGCTAGACATTTTTACCCTCAGAACCTACCGATCTTCACAGCATGCATTTTGTGCTCAATAAACAAATACTGAAAAGAGAAACACTGCCTAATAGAGTACCATGAATATGGTAGACAAGCAAATATTTCTTGATGATTCAGTGGGATAAAATGATTGATTTACTGTGCCACAATGTTATCTGAGATAGACTAAATCAATTCCAGATCATCAAAAGATGTCAACTAGAACACAAAGAAATTAAGTGGTCAGCTATGATATTTTGATTTAGTCTAGATATAAGGGCTTGTATGTAGTGCATGGAAATAAGACCGCTTAGGAACAACTCCTTTTTGAATATCTCTGCCACTCTACCTTACACCTAAGTTTAAATGTAATATAGAAGGCTCTACATGAAGCAGAATAAAGCTTAATAGTAAACTCTTTCAGTGTCAAAGGCTACTTCTTCCCAGGTTTCTTTTTTGAATAGTATTTAAAATGTTTATTGCTTCATTCTCCATTCTGTTTAACACAAGGAAATTAAGACTATGAATCCTTGTCTTAATTACTACAATGAAACCTGCAGAATATAGCACATGTTGGTTTGATTTGTATTTGACAAAGAAAAATTATTCCTTGAAAGCAGCATGGTATCCTGAGATAATGGCTTAAAATATTTATTTATAATTGGGAAAGGCAGGCAGACTCTTAATTATGGCATAACTTAATTATAGCAATGTAAGCATAATTAGCACTGTTATAATAAATTACTAATTTTTAATACAAATTATCTTGCTTCAGTTTTCAAAATAAAAAAGAATTCTACACATTATTCTATAAATTCTTCCTTTAAATTATTATTCTGGATCCTATCAGTTGATAACTTCACATTATTTCTTCCTCTACACATTAATTTTTAATATTCCAAAGTTGAAAGTAAAAAGACCTTAAAAACTAACATAATAACTTTTTTAATTTGCATTATTTGTTCAGTATCAACTTTCATTATCTATTCGCCATTTTTAAAATTTATTTCAAATAGTTAATATTTGTTATCATTGTCATCGATACATGAGTAGAAATCATCATTATGGATTTATGCCTAAGCATGGTAGGGTGTAGTGACAAATGCTGAGATATTCTTGGGGATTATACAAGTTAATAACTGAAATGGTATTTCACAGGTAATTCAAATTCTTCAGAAGAAAGAATCATTTTGTATTGCTATAATAATGTCTTGCTTTTATTTTTCAACTTAATGCTTAAAATTCATTTTAAAGTGGCATAATTTTCTTTTAGACATCATTCTTTAGAAAAGGAGACCATGAAAGCAAAATATCACTAATTTTAATGTCGTCTACCTCCAATTACTCTTTTCTTTATTACTTGCCATTCTCTGTGAAGTGTGTTCCAGATATAAGCTCTAAACAAGACACATATTGCTAGAGAAAGATGGCCATTTAAAATTCTTTTTTCAATATGATTTTTGCCACAAATTCTAGACATTCCTTTTTCCTTTAAAAAGAAAAAGGAAAAAGGAAAAACTTTTCAGAAAAAAAAAAAGAATATTCTACTATTACATCAGGGCCCATAAAGTAAATAAAGGGTTAAAATAAATTTCAGAATTATCTACATTCCATTATAAAAGGCAAAGTGGGTTAAAATAATTAGACTTCTCAGTCTTCCAACTAATTTTCAAATTTTAGGGGTCAATCTACTGGAAAAGTTTGTACACTTCAGCCTTAAAAAATTTAATATATAAGTCTGGCATTTTGAAGTCATTTTCTGAAAACAATGATGTAATCACCTCGTTTTGTTGGAGTTCATATCCCCAGGCTGTCTCACTTCAAATTGGCCTGATGTGCAGACTCAACACAGATGTCTTTCAGATCAGCATTAATGAGACATTTTCCTCTGCCAAACTTCAAGAACTCAACCTCCATGACTCAGTGCTGAAATAATTTGCTACCATGAAGAACCCTGTGGATCAAAGAGGAAAAAATGATTAAGAAATTCCATTTAAGCTCAGCACAGTGGCTCACACCTATAATCCCTGTGAGTTGGGAGACTGAGGCAGGATAGCAAGTTTGAGGCTAGCCTGGACAACTTAATGAGACCCTGTCTCAAAATAAAAAGGGTTGCAAATGTAACTCAATAGTAGAGAGACTCTGGGTTCAATTCCCAGTGAGGAAGAGGAACAGGAACGGGAAGAGGAGGAGCGGAGGCAGAATCAGCAGAAACAGCAGAAATTCCATTTGAAATTAATAACATACATTATAAAATTTACATAGATTAACACAATTAGATATTTTTTTTATTTTTCCCCCCAGAGTAATAAACCATGACCTAGTCCTATTCTGTATAGTCTCACAAAAGAGTCAGATCATTGTAGTTAACTTTTTCATCTCGGTGACCAAAACATCCAGCAAGAACACCTCAGAGTAATAAAGGTTTATTTGGGGGTCTGGGGTTTCACAGCTCTCAATCAATAAACAGCAATCCCATTGCTCCGGGCAGAAAGTGAGGCAGTACTATCATGGCAGAAGTGCCAAATGGAGGAAAGTCCATTCGAATTAGGATGAAATAAATAAATAAATAAGGAAAATATTTAGGATGGACTGATTATGTTACAGTACTCATAATCTAATCATTTCACCTCTTAATATTCCTGCATTAACAGGGGTTTTTTGGGGAACAACTCATAACCAAACACATATTTACCATCTAAATAAAAAAATTAATTGTACCTTGAGATAAAAATATTCAACTAAATATGAAATATTTTCATTTGAAGACAAACTGGAATCTGTAGTATTATTGTTCTCTCTACCTAATCTTGTAGACAATTTGATGGCTTCTTCCTGACAGTGCCACTTTCAGTACGAGTCATAACAATGGAAGTCTGCTTACATAAGTGAGAGGAAACATCACTTTAAGCTGACATAGTCATATCATTGACCTTGAGCTTCTCCTGAAGGAAATGAATTGGCTTACAGAGGCAGTCAAGTAGAAAACAGAAACCATCATTTTCTAAAGGTTTTCAAGGTAAAAATCCTCAGGGACAATCCTTTGTCAGTGTCTAAGGCTTGATTAACTGTCTTAATTCACTATGATTAATGACTTTCAGAACTCTGGAGCACCAAGTTTCTTTATATGTCATATTATATGAACCCTGTAAGTGGAATGTTCTTCAAATGTAACCTACACACAAATAGTAACCTACACACAAAACACATCAACAACTGTAATAGATAATTATGCATTGTGTCACTCGGTTAGTAGGAAAGACATTTCCAGGGGAGCCCCCTCCATTCATTTAAATAGAGATGTCAATTTCTCACCCCAAAATCACTTTCTCATCACACAGACAATATTTCTTGCACCAATAAATGACACTCCAATCTTCCTGTTTCCACAAGTGACTATATGTATCTTTGAAAATCCACTAATGATTCATTTTCATCAAATCCAGATTTAAGTCAGAGCATTTAAAAATCTATTTGCTTTTTAACTGCTAGTGACTAGAAACTACTAAATAGAAAAAAAATGAATATGAATGCATATGGAGTATCAGAGCCATATATATTCTTAAAGATAATAAAGTTCAAGTTCCACCATCTAATGCAAATTATATAGAATTTGGTGGATTACTATGCTCTAAAGTGAATAAGACAAAGATTCCTATCTTTAATCAAAAGTAGAATCAATCAGTCACAAACTTTGGTCACAAAAGTTGTGATGCTAATATCAAAGTTATATTGAAAGTGCCATAGTCTTTCCCTGTGATACAGAGAATGAGAACATAAAACTTTCTTAGGTCTTCATATAGACCTAAGAACAGAGCACTGTTGTGGACTACTTGGGATTCCACTTTAGACTCATTTACCCTCAAAGCCAGTTTATTTCAAGTGTATGAGCATGCAGGAAAGCAGCCATGCCTCATATAGCCAGGTTCTCCCTAAGTGTGTCAGGAATATGCAACTCAAACTCTAAGATTTCCTTGTTTCTCCCAGGCTTTAGGAGAAAGATAATAAAAAGCAAACCAAATTAGCCAGGCACTGGAGCATCATCCTACTGGTGCTATTGCCTTAAATGATTTATTTTTTAGAGAGAGAAGGTTACATCCCACTTGGGCTGAAACTGGCATGACATATGTATCAGATGATCCTATAAAGCCTTTAGAAGTTACTTAAATTGAAAAACAAAAATGGAGAAATTTTACAAGAAAATAAGACTCTCAATCTACCAACCTCCTTCCCTAAATAAACTTAAATAATTCTAGCTAGTGCAACAATTATACTTTATAATTTTCATGAGTCAAATAACTTAAATAGAAATTGCCTCTTCTCTAAAGTTTGTTTATTTCATTCTAGATAGAGAATTCATCATTTGAATTATCTTTTCTTCTTCCAGAAGGGAAATAATGAGTTTAATTTTACATGGTTGATATGTGTTTATGATAGCTTTAAAAAAGAGTACCACAGGAGGCCTTTATTCATGGAAAATAAAATTGTTTCAGAGAATGCACTAGCTGGCCATTAGATTTTTTTTTCTCTCTACATTCCTCTTCTTTGTTAAGCTTACTTGATGATGCAGCTCAGCTATCTCTCAGGAATGTAAAACTTCTTTGATGTCAATTTTTTAAAAACGACACAAATTAATTCACAGAGGGAAGAAATGAATACAGACACATGATATTTAGGGTGTTGATAGGTGGTATTAATCACTCTGGGAAGGTTAAAATAGTATAGCCCTCAATAAAACTCTGCAACATTTTCTTTAGTGCAAGGTCTGTGACAGATGAAAAATCCATTCTATTTCTTCCTTTGTTAATAAAATGAACAACGATGTCCCTGAAAAGTTTTACAGCTAAACCTCGAGTGACTGACTTTCCGTACTGTACATAAAAGGAAAATGTAAAAAAGCACAGCCTTGGGAATATATGACCTTGAAGAGTTTATTCACTGGATTATTTTATCTTCAGTATCAATTTGAAATAAGTGAATATCCACCATAAATAAAAGCATTGCTCTTTGGGGGCAAAAAGCTACATAACAATAGTGTATTTTATGTATACACACACACACTCATATATATAATTACCATATAATACACAATGTAAGGACAGTTACTTCATGTATTTTACTAGCTAGTAAAAGATACAAATGGAAATCATCATGCTAGTATCAATTAGCTTTTGTCAGGTATCAAACCACAATAAAACTTAAAAGCTTAAAACAATAGTTATTTGTTATTATAGTTTACATGTCTGTATATCTCCTAGAGATATGCTCAACTCAATTGGGTTCATCTACGCATCTGTTCCTCCTACAACCAGAAAGTTAAGCTGGTAACATCCCTCTTGTGGTGATGGTAGAATTACTGGAGAACACAGAAAATCACCAAAAAAAAAAAAAAAAAAAAAACTTTTTAAGGCCTCTACTTACATTATGACTCATACCTTCTCATTAGCCAAAGCAAATCATAAAGCCAAACACAAACTTAATGAGAGGCAAATATATTCTGCCTCTTGATAGAAGGATTATCAAACGTATCTAGCAAAAAGATGAGGCAATAAAGAATGGGAATCATGCAGGCAATCTACCAGATCGGGCACTATTAGCCCTATTTTGTAGAAAAGAAGTTTTCCAAAATTCTTACTCTTTATTTTTGCAAGGTAGGTATTGAATGTACAGTTCCTCTAGCCAACATTTCCCAAACACTCATTTCATCAGGGAATAATTATTTCTAAGATCCCTTATGTCAACTAATAAACATTTTGGTACCGATTTAGATAGTGATCCTTGAATTGTTTGCCATAACAACCTCTGGAATGTATATTTGTCATTAAGGTGCTCCTGAGAATAACCAACAACTTTGGGAATGCAAATCCTAATTAGGACATCTCTAATGTTAACTAACAGTCCCTTAGCTGAAAAACAAAATTAAATACACCGTTTACCTCACGTTGTTTGTCTTGAAATATTTGAAAATAAATTACAGATAATATAATCCTCATAAATATAAAATAAAAGGAATTTTTTTTCAAAATATAGTCTGGCAGTATAATTACATAATCCCTCTAATACTGCTCTTTTTCTCAGTAGTGAGATACCCAGTAGTGGAATTGATGGATCATATGGCGTTACTTCTACTTTTACTATTTTGGGGAAAGTCCATACTATTTTTTCCACAATTGGTGTGTTGATTTACATTCTGTCCAGTAGCAATCAAGATTTTCCTTATTAACAAGATAAAACATAACAAGAATTGGTGAGAATATGATAATAAGATTCATTCTTCTCAAAAATCTCTCCAAAGCATTGATTTTGTTGAACACTATCTTCTACATATTTTTTATTTGTTCTAATTAGTTATCCATGACAATATAATAGATTTTGGCACATTGTATACAAATGGAGCATAACTTCTCATTTCTTCGGCCATACATAGTGCTGAATCACACCAATAGTGTAGTCATACATGTGTACGGGGTAATAATGTCTATCTCATTCTACCATCTTCCCAACCCCACAGCCCCACCCCTCCCCTCACTCTCCTGTGCACAATCCAAAGTTTCTTCATTCTTCCCTACCCCTACCCCATAATGGATCAGCATCCTCTTATCAGAGAAAGCATTCAGCCTTTGGTTTGAGGGGATCGATTTATTTCACTTAGCATGATATTCTCTAGTTCCATCCATTTACCTGCAAATGCCATAACTTCCTTCTTCTTTAAGGCTGAGTAATATTCCATTGTGAATATGTACCACATTTCTTTATTTGTTCATCTGTTGAAGGGCATCTAGGTTGGTTCCATAGTTTAGCTATCCTGAATTGAGCTGTTATAAGCCAATGGTACAAAATAGAAGACACAGAGACAAACCCACATAAATATGGTTATCTCATACTAGACAAAGGCACCAAAACATACATTGGAGAAAAGAGCCTATTCGACAAATTGTCCTGAGAAAACTGGAAATCTACATGTAACAAAATGAAATTAAACCACTATCTCTCACCCTGCACAAAAACCAAAGTGGATCAAAGACTTAGGCACTAGAACAGAGACACTATGCCTAATAGAAGAAAAAGTGGGCCTAAATCTTCATCATATCAGCTTAGGACCTGACTTCCTTAACAAGACTCTTAAAGCACAAGAAGTGAAATTAAGAATCAATGGAAGATGGGCTGGGATTGTAGCTCAGTGGTTGAGCACTTGCCTCCCATGTTTGAGACACTGGGTTCAATCCTCAGCACCACATAAATAAATAAAGATATTGTGTCCATCTACAACTGAAAAATTAAAAAAAAATTGATGGGAGGTATTCAAGCTAAAAAGCTTCTTCTCAGCAAAGAAAACAATCAATAATGTGAAGAGAGAGCCTACAGAGTAGGATAAAATCTTTACCACATGCACCTCAGATAGAGCACTCATCTTGAGGATATATAAAGAACTTGTAATACTTAGCACCACAGAAACAAATAACCCAATCAATAAATGGGCTAAGGTACTGAATAGACACTTCACAGAGGAATAAATACGATGGAGGGCTGGGGTTATGGCTCAGTGGTAGAGCACTTGCTTAGCATGTGTGAGGCACTAGGTTCAATCCTCAGCACCACATAAAAATAAAGGTATATTGTGTCCATCTAGGGAAAGGGAGAAAAAAAAGGGAAATCACATGGAAATGGAGGGAGACCCTCATTGTTATACAAAATTACATTTAAGAGTTTACGAGGGGAATGGGATAACAAACATGGAGGGAAATGAATTACAGTAGATGGGGTAGAGAGAGAAGATGGGAGGGGAGGGGAGGGGGGATAGTAGAGGATAGGAAAAGTAGCAGAATACAACAGTCACTAATATGGCAGTATGTAAAAATGTGATGTGTAACCGATGTGATTCTGCAATCTGTATTTGGGAAAAAATGGGAGTTCATAACCCAATTGATTCTAATTTATGAAATATGATTTGTCATGAGCTTTGTAAAGTTGTGAACATCCAATAAAAAAAAATTTAAAAAAAAATAAAATAAAATAAAATAAATTTAAAAAGAAATACAACCAATCAACAAACATGAAAAAATGTTCATCACCTCTAGCAATTAGAGAAATGCAAATCAAAACTACTCTAAGATTTCATCTCACTCCAGACAGAATGGCAATGAATACAAGCAATGGTAAGTGCTGGTTAGGATGTGAGGGGAAAGGTACATTCATACATTGTTGGTGGCACTGCAAATTGGTGCAACCACTCTGGAAAGCAGTATGGAGATTCCTCAGAAAACTGGGAATGGAACCACCATTTGACCCAGCTATCCCAACTCCTGGGTTTATACACAAAGAACTTAAAATCAGCATACTATAGTGATGCAGCCACATCAATGTTTATAGCAGCTCAATTCTACAGATTTTTAATCCCCTCTGATGGTTCTTAAACTAGCTCCTCTACCTTCTCCTTCCCCTCACATATGCCTGAACCCCTCACCTCCCACCCCACACATATAGGAATCAGTCCCCCTTTGCACCTCTTTCGGGGAAAATTTCTCATTGATTTCATGAAAAGTTCATCTGTCTCTTTTTGCCTTCAACTATCACCACAAGATGGAAGACCACTAAGTTCACCTCTCCCACACATCATGTCATCAAAATATTTCCTTTTTTTAAATTTTTCCCACCAAATTAGCAGTCACTCAGTCCTTTGTCATCCTTTCCAAATGTTCCAATTCTCATTCTTCACATTTTTTAGTAGTTGTTATTTTTTATTCTCAACACATTCATTTGACAAATATTTGCTGAATAGTCACTATGTTCCACGTACTGTTCAAGAAATTATGGATACAGCAATCAGCTAGGTCCTTATGTCGACTTCCTAGTTCCCACATTTCCTTCAAAGTGCCTTCTCATGACCAGAAATGCAACCCAATACCAATTCTACTCCCCTGGGGTTTTCTAGTAAGTTTACTCCCATTTTCCTTGGATCCAACCTATACTTTATCATCTGGTCCTTGACTTTAGTACAATTTTTATAGCGAATGCACTTATAAATAATTCATCCATATGTCTAGATGTACAGATGTTCCTCAACTTATGATAGGATTATTTCTCAATGATTCATCCTAAGTTGAAAATATCACAGAAGTCAATAATGCATTTAATATATTAATGCACTAACCTACAAACATCATAGCTTAGCAACATAGTACACTATGATGGAGTATCAGTTATTTACCCTGGTGATCATATATGACTGATAAAAATGATGTGGCTTGCTGCCATTGCCCAGTATCGTGTGAGGCTACCATACTGCATATCACCAACCTAAGAAGAAAAATTCAAATTTCAAAGTATGGTTTCTACTGGATATGTATCACTTTCACACCATTGTAAAGTTGAAAATTTGCAAGTCAACCATTGTTAAATCCACAACCATAGGTGTATTTAATGTATACATTATACAATATAGACAATATGCAACAAAACATGGAAATTTTTCCATCTACTTCGTAAGTTCCTCAAGAGATGGCGTATTTCTAACTTGTTTCCCTAGCACAGAATAAGAATATTAAAACATTTAAAGAATGAATCAATGAGAATACCACTGAAAAATAAATATCTATTTGTGCATAAATGAAACAGAGAAAACACACTGACTTAATTCCTCATTGTAATACTAACAGGTAATTCTTATGGAACACTTATGTATGCCAAGCATCACTGTAAATACTTGACATACATTTAATCCTCAAAAAAAATTCCTATGAGGAAGTTACTATTATTATCCCCATTTTTATATGATGAAACTGAGAAAAAGAGAAGCTAAAAGCTGCTTCAAGGTCATTAAATGGTAGTATCAGAATTCAAATCCATTAAATTTGATTTCAGATCCAATTTTCTTATTCTTTCTTACTTCAGAATCCATAGACTTAGTATTTTGACACTATCCAATGCCTCTGTTCTGATAACTTTCCTTAGTATCTGCATACAAATGTCTTAGTGAAACCTTTAACTGTCAATAAAAAAGAAAATCCCCTAATAAATTCATGAATGAAGCTTCTATTAACATATCACCTTTATATAGAGTCACCTTATCATTCTTTATCCAAATCAAGACACTTTTGAGAGTGGAATGGTGTTGCATTTGTTCTATTTTGCTATATAAAAATTATCCCAAAATTAAGCATCTGAAAACAAGGAACACATTATCTTGCACATTTCTCAGAGTCATAAATCTGGGAGAGAATAAGCTCACAGTTCTGTCTCATGGTCTCTCATAAATGTGTCACCAAGATATAGGCCCAGGCTTTAGTCATCGAGGCTGGATGGGGTTGGTTGGAGGATATGTTTCCACGGTTGCTTAAAGGGCTATTGTATTGGCAGAGGCTTTGATTCCTTGACAAGGCATCAGGTGTCTCCTAGAGGGAATGATGAGAAAGACAGAATAAGAATGAATCAGTCTTTTACAATCTAATCTCAGAATCTTTGTTCAATAGTTAAACCAACTGTGGTACAAGTGTTAAGAGATTTCCTATATGAATACTATGCAGAAGATCACTGGGCACAGGCTATCATAAGTGTTATTTAATAATTATGCCAGTACAACAGGCATAAATGAGGACAGTCCTTGACAAGTCAAGGTTTATAGTCACCCTATCTGTGCCTCAATTTAGTTACTTCAATTTAATTACTTCAATTAGGAAGTAATTTTATACCTCTGAAATTATTTTGTTCTATGACTAAGTCCCTAAAATTCTATAATATGAATAACTGCTCTGACCCTGTCCTACTCTCTCCACCCAAATCCCTCCCACGACATTGCTGTGGAAGCCACCAGCAGTCCACAACCAGTGGCTTCTCAACCAGTTCTCTTCCCTTCCAGAGCAAACACCAACCTGTTGTTTCTCATCCCTTGCAATTCCACTCAGGCTCCTAAACATCTATATATGTCTCCTTAGAAATCTAGGAGGTTCATGAATGATAAGAGTTTAGGGACCTTGAAACCTAATTAAGATCTAAGTAGATCTTGGAAAAAAATGAGTCCTAGAATAACAATCATGATATTTTCAATGCAGATCAATCTACTGAGATAGGAAAGCACTAAAATCCAAACAGGATTTGCTAGTAATTATTGGTACTCCCAACCCTGGGCATTTTCCCTTTCACAGTTAACTTGATTGAGTGTTAATTTCCAAGTGCATTTGGTCCTGGTGATAAAGTCAACTTGAACTCATCAACTGGTTTGGACAAAAACTAAAGCAGAGGTAATTATTTATGTTAAGTGGTTTGGTTATTAGAGTTAGTTAATTCTTCTTTGTTTTGGAGATATTAAGCAGATCTATCTACAAGCCTGATAGAGAACAAGAAAGAAAAATAATAATGACTGGTACTATATTATTATTAATTATAACTGAGTTAAGTAAACCAATTAAGTCTGAAAACAATCTGCCTTTTAACAACCATCAAAGTAAAGGCAAAAAGCAAACAAAAAAAAAAGAATTGTGAATATTGGAATTATTTGGTTCTCAGAAACTATCCTTTTCACCATCTGCATATTGTTGTGTAAGACTGAGTTCCCAGGAGAGCTCGTTAAAACTGGAGAATGTGGTGACTGTCTCAAATATAGCAATAGCCATGATCATATTAAAAAGCAATTTGGGAGTCAAGCTTAAAACCAGAGATTTCATGCATGATTTAGTGCTATTGATATATTGATATGATGCAAAGAGACTGAGAGCAAGTGGGGAGAGAATAAGCAGAGAGAGGCTCCACCAACTTCCTCCTAATTGTTTGTTCAACCCCACAATCAGGGAAGTCAGGAACTATCTGAAGAATGAAAGCAACTATAAATGTCCTATGAAAATCAAACCAAAAAAAATGAACCATGGGAGAACAGAAAAAAAGCATTCCAGGGCTGGGGATGTGGCTCAAGCGGTAGCGCGCTCGCCTAGCATGCGTGCGGCCCGGGTTCGATCCTCAGCACCACATACAAACAAAGATGTTGTGTCCGCCAAAAACTAAAAAAAATAAATAAATAAATTCTCTCTCTCTCCCCCCCCTCTCTCTCTCCCCCCCCCTCTCTCTCTCTCTCTCTCTCTTTTAAAAAAAAAAAAAGCATTCCACTGATGGCTATCATGTTTCATCACTTACATTCACCCAATTTCCTGAACCATCTTGACAAGACTGTTAGTAAGGATAAAGGAAAGTAACAGCATTACCAGGGTATATTAGATTGCTTTCCTTCATTGTCCTTTAGGTTGTGTTGGAGAAACAAGTTGTTTGCTATTTTTCTGGGATTTTTTTTTCCCAGTAGATCATACATCTTCCCATCAATGGTATACCCAAATCCCTTTTCTCATTTGAGTTTTAAAAACAAAGCTGCTGCCAGTTGAAGCTGACTTTGCCTTGCTAAAGCTGGGTAATTCCTCTAGGCAATAGAGTAGCTCATCAGTTACTCGAATGTTGTTTTCCTTAGTGGAGTGCTGTCAACTATTTTTTTTCTATTTCCCTGTAGTTTAGGGACCATTATTGATGAACCCTAAGTTAAGTCAATTTACCCCTAAATTTTCCTAGCTGTGATTTGGGAATATTCATTCAAGTGCACAAAACACCAGCCCATGAGTCACATTTACATGTGTATTTCATCTTAAACCTTCAAGCACCTGCTTGAGTTGTTCTCAGTTCTCTCTTGTTTTTACAGCATGTACACAAAACATTATTTAATGGGGAATAAAACTTCAAATCTTTTTTTTTGTTTAGTAGATGTCATAGAATAGATATCCACATGTAAAGAAAGTGTTTTATGTGTCTATAAACTGCATAAGAGTATTCAATTCTATTTGAAAGGAACTGTAAACTGATTTTATTTGTTAAATTGCATTTTCTAGACAAATGGAGTTACTTTTTTTGGTATGTTTTAAATTTAAAATACAGACAGTTTTTCTGTCTGGATTTCCTGAAATTTATAGAAATATAGCTTGTCCTTAGGCTGAATTTCTGATACAATACACAAATCCCATAGAATTAGTTGTTTGCTATCAAACATGGTCCCTATTATTTTTCCAATACTGGTTATATAGCAAGCTATATAGGAGTGAAACTCACTGTTGGCTACACAAATATGATGGCTTTTGCCTTTGCATTTCCTTCTTTCACATCACAGCAATTGTATTCATACAATAAATAATATGTATGGAGTATCTGTTATGTGCTAGGCACTAAAAAAGAACAACACAGTCCTTTCTCTCCAAGTGAATACAAATTCTGGAATTTGGGGATTATTTTTAATATTAACCCAGTGTTTTCCATGCCCTCTTAGCTGGATTATCATTTTTTGAACCCTAATACTACTTCATATACACCACAGATACAAGCTGAAAAAACTCTATTACAAGTAAATTCAATGGCGTCAGTAATCAGGAGCCATGATACTCAGCCTTCAACGTAGAGGATAAGGCAGTCACCTGATGAGGCTCTGGGACCCAACAGAGCATCTTTTAAACCATAGATATTTCCAATCCACCCATTTTCCAGGTTAGAAGCACTGTTTGACTGTAACCAACCAGAGGCCCATCCAGAACTATTCACTTCTCCTGACACTCAAGTTCTGAGTTCTTTCCAAGGAACTATAACTACTGCTTACTTTTTATAATGCTGATACTTCATTAGAAATACTTCCGCTTGTAAATATTTACCTTTTGGTGCTTTATTAATTTTTAAAATATATTGATTACATCTTAGAAGCAAAAAAAGAAAAAGTTTTCCTCATTTATTTATCTTTGATGTCAGATCATAGTCGATCTTTAAATGCCTTATCTCTTCCATGAAGTAGATACATGAAAACAGGGTAGTTCATCAGCCTTCACAAGTTAGAAGACTAACCACTATACCTCAGAAGAAAGAAAATATTTATTCACCTCCAAATCACTGAAAGAAATTCCTACTGCTAATAACTCCTAGTAAGAAGAAATCATGCATACCTCCAGGATAATAAATAATAAAATAGAAGACATTGTTGCATGTCCAAGACTGCTATCCTTCCAGGCTATTTATCTACTTCTGTCACTTTGCTCCTTTGTACTATGCCCACCCCCACCCCCCCGCAAGGGCTTCTTACAATCTTTTACAATACCTAGAGTGAAGGTGTTATGCCACAGCCTTTGCCCAGGTCACGTGCCCTACTACTAATAATAATGCCTCCCTATTGTTGAGAATACAGTGGCATTTGGATCACAGTGGCAAGAAGAGGAACACTGCCTCCCACAACAGTGGCTCAATATCGATCACAGGTATGCAGATACCTGAACCACTGTAAAAACTAATTTGAGCCGGCCTCTTCTCTAGCTTTTAATTATGATAAAACAGTCTTCCTCACCTCGTCAATTAGTATATATTCATTTCCAGGAGTCCAGCACTTTTTTCAAAAGTTATTTCTAATCCATTATTTAAAATAAAAACATTAACCATTACCCCATGCTATGCTGGTAAAACATTAAATCCAAGCTCCTGAGGCAGACTGTTTTTATACCACAGATATTATAATATGACCCTTGCCATTATAGACTGATTAAAAGGGAAATTTTATGGCATCCCAGCATGTAGTCTACTTTCAAAGATTAAAATTTAAAAAAGAGTAAATAATAATGAATTACAAAGGCAGTTGGAGCTATCAAAAAGTGCTTAATTTTAAAAAGTATTTCCCAGAGTTGTAGTTCAAGATGTTGATGCTCATAACCAAATTAGTTTACAACTCACCTGCACTAATTCCTTAATTATTCAGTTATTACTATGTATACTGTTTAAAGAGTAAAATGACTTTCAGAATAATAGTTTCTTTTTTTGTTTTGTTTTGTTGTTGTTTTTAATAAACACTCAGTTCCTTGAAACAGTAAATCATGTGTATTAACAGGTCTCCTTATAAAGGAGCTGAGCTGTGTGTTAGTGCAGAGGCAAAAAGGTATAATTCCTTTTCTTCACCAATCTCAAGGTGATGGCTCACACCCTATGACAAAGACAAGTTAAAGAAAAAAGGATAACAAATTAGTTTAATCAAAGTTTTTACATGACACAGGATCCTTCAGAAATAAAAGTCCAAATCCCCAGAGAAAATTACGTCTTTTTATAAGTTGTGTGAAGAATGGAGAGCAATATAGAAATATGATTGGACCAAAAGTGGCAATAATTAACCTGGGAGAAATTTAGCAAGGCCTATTTTTGAGATTTTTCTTGGTCTCTCCACGTAGCATTATTCCTTCCTGGGTCAGAGGCAGGGCCCCCCTAAAATGGGGGTCTCTGAGAATGAAGGTCAGAGAGTGGCAGTTCTAGGGTTTATGGTTGCCTTGGGGAGAAAAGAGTTCTAGTTTATATGGATAATATTGGGGAAGAGGAATTCTGGTTTCTTTGACTCATTTCAGGAAACAGGAGGATAGAAAATCAAAGAGATCCTTCTTCTGAGGCCCTTCCTCTCACCCACCACCCACGTGGGCTGTGGAAATTGGGTTCCCTTCAGTGGATTGAGCTGGCTGAGAAATGAAAGCTAGGAAAAATAGAATGACCAAAAAACCACAGGAAGCCGTTTCAAAAGCAGGGGGAAGGATAGATAAGCCAATCAGATGGATAGAGCTTCTAGATTATGGCAAAATGGAGTCTGGGCCTGCTTTATTTATATCAGAAAACATCAAAGTCTTCCATAGAATGTTCCTCACCAAAAAAGGTTCAAGTTGGGCTCTTCAGTTCCCAACAGGTTACGCTCATCTCCCAAGTTACTGTGAGGTATCTTCCTAGCAGAGCAGAGATAAAGGTCACGTACATTGGGAAATCTATTGCCAAGGGAGAGCCATAGATAGTTCACAATGCCAAACCTAAATTCCGTGGCTACCATACTGAGAGAAGACCCTCAAGTAACTCACAGATGTCTTCCTGAAGCTTCCAATCTCCCTCAATTCAAAGTTCTCCACATGCTAAAACATCATGGTACATACTTTGGGGATATTTTGTTCTGAGCCCCTAAAACAGCCAATGTGATTTGGATATTTTTCCAACAATATTAAGAAATTAAATGTTTTAACACCCTATGATGTATTATCCTCATTGCACAATTTTCTTGTATAAGGAGTAGTCTGTTTGTTTTCACATTTGTATAAAATGTCATAACATAATCTTATCATACAAATGTCCACTATAATAATAACTTTGCATGATAAATATACATTGAATTTTTCATGGGTCTATGAAGAACAAAACAGAAATGTACTACCACTACTGATTTAGCCTCATATATGTATACATTAAGTCTCTATAAATGTTTTGGATGTGAAGAAAGAAGATACCTAATGTTTCAAGTAAAATAGTATTAAAATAGACCCAATCTATATTATATAAAGTAACCTTACAGTAAAAGAAAAAAAAATACAGTCATTCCAATGCTTTAAAAATACCATAGGCCTCTGTTACACAAAAGGATATGTCCTGAAAATAGAAGGGATAACAGTATAGTAGTGAATGGGGATCAGGGTAGGGAAGGGAGGAGGGAAAGGGGAGGTACCAGGGAATAAAATTCACCAAATTATGTTATGTACATATATGAATATATCACAATGATTCCCAATGTTATATATAATTATAATGTACCAATAAAAATTGATTTAAGAAAAGGATATGATACCCAGGCTGGAGTTATGGCTCAGTAGTAAAGCACTTGCCGAGAATGTGTGAGGCACTGGGTTCTATTCTCAGCACCACATATTAATTAATTAATTAATTAATTAAACATCCATCAACAACTAAAAATATATTTTTTAAAAAAGGATATGTCCTAAGTCATTCATGAATTCACGAATCCCACATTTGTGAATATACTAAAACATCATTTCCTCTATAAAACACAATGAGTTACAACTGAAAAAGTTAGGCAATTTCTTCCGATCCTTAATGATTCCATAAGTATGTCTAGTCATTTGTAAAACTATTAAAATGATTCTCTGCCTCTAAAATAAACTCACAAGTACACACTATCATGTTATTCCTGGAATAAAGTAACACAAAATTGAACAAATTTCTAAATTCTTATAGCTTAAGTTGGGCTTTACCCAGGGACAGATGGCCAAGTGCTTGTGTGGGGGTTGAAATCCATCCGTGAGACCCAGAACTGCACCGGGCCAGCACCAGCTTTGTGGAAAAGGAAACTTCTAAAAATTATTATTACAGAGAGCCAGAAGAGGAAAGATTGGGAAGAGGCGCTCAGGGTGAGAGTGAGCCAGTTGCTACAGAAGGCAAGATGGGGTTCATTGTCATAGCTAGATACTGCAGCCTCCATCTTCACTGCCTGGGACTTGGGGGGAAAGGGGCAGGGGATGAGCAGGCTAGATGGAAAAAATAAATCAATTAAAATTCTTACAATGCTTTTTAGGTTCTGTTGATAACCCTACTTCTCCCTGTACCTCTGGACAAGCCAAAGTTAAGGAAAATCATATAAGTAGAGCCCAAATTATCTTTCTAAGTCTACTTGTTAGCATCACTGCTTAGACGGAAACACCACATACCTGAAAATACTCTCCCTTACTGTGTAAGGATTTGGAACAACCTTGGCAGACAGATGTTTGGATTATTCAACCTGTGCTCCATCCCCCCAGGGAGGCTGAGTACACAAACATCTCTTTCTATGGGACCAAGTAACTCAGTTTATTGAACTGCACTGAGGAGGCTACCAAACTGGAACAGTGCCTGGTGTGTTCTCTAGGATGGACTTTCCCAATAAGGTATATGCTAAATGTAGACCAGTTTTTATCTAATCCATGTGAATAATTAGTGGGGCCTGTGGGGAGACAGAGTCTCCTCAGGTCCCTAGAGAAACTTACGGGGAAATATTCAGATGATGAAACTGATTGTTTTCCCATGATAAGGAAACAAAAAGGCAAAACTTCCAAGGTGTCCAAGAAACAAAGTTCCTTTTGCAAGGTTGTTCATGCCAAAAAGATAAAGGCATAGAAGATAGAGAACCAAGAGTCCTTCTACAAGGTTTGACCAGGGTTAGATCCAGGACAGGTGAAGAATTGGAATAAGCATAGAAAACCTGAAAGTAATTAAGCTAGAACTGATAGTTCCTGTGCACACCCACTGAAATCATTTCTATAGCAGGAGTGATAATGAAACTGCTAACCCTATTGAAAAAGGACCTGTGCCAGACCCTAAGTAGACTAGGGAGGAAAAAATGAGAAGAGGTTTCCCCTTCCTTCGCAGGATACTGGAATGATTAAGCAACAGGTGTACTGGGATGACTGGGGCAGATCTCCAGGTGAAGTCGCCAGGGGCTTCCAAGTACACCTGGCCTCTGGCCCAAGATTGAGTCATCACTCTGCCAAGAAAGGTGATGTCATTTATATTTTTATTGGCTTTTTCTGAAAATCGAGTTAACATAAATGAAGTTTCCAATTTAATATTTTTCTCTCTGAATAAAATGCAGGTATCAAACTTTATCCTTGGATCTCTGGGATTATACTAAAACCAGTTGGTTGAAATGTGTCCAGAATTTACTTCATTGGGAATCTACATTTTTTTTTAAATTTGGAAAAAGGTCTGTCTTGTGTATATGTGCCCAACTAGATTGATTGATTAGATAAGTGGTTGATCTATTGTGTAAGAGAATGTGAAAATCTCTACATCTAATTTTTTCAGTATGGCCCATATTCCTGTGCACATTTAATATAATGGTTTTCAGAAATTTTAACTAAACTAATGAATAAATATTGCTATAAATTATTAACATTCAACTTAGGAATACTGTGTTTTAACCAACATAAAGAGAGAAGGGAGAGTATAATTTAACAGATGTTCAGAACCAGGGTTATCACAACATTTTTCCCAGAGCCTAGAACTTTTGAAGGTTTTTTTTTCTATAAGTCATTTTAGAATGTTGGCATGAGGCCCTGACTTCTGAGCATTTCAACACACTCTCACCACCTCCAGAGCCCTTCATTAATAATGTTTTAGTCAGCTTTTTTGCCACTGTGACCAAAAGACTTGACAATAAAAATTACAAGAGGAAAAGTTTATTTGGGGGGGGCTCATGATTTTAAAGGTCTTAGTCCACAGACTGCTGACTCCATTCTTTGGAACCCAAGGAGAGGCAGAACATCACGAACATCAGAAGAGTGACTATAATCTCTTTAACAACCACACATTCGTTAGCCCTAGTTCTACTTACACTTTTCTGGCACAACTGCAGGTTTTTCAAATCTTTCTTCTTTGCTTTCTGTTCCTGATTATCACAATAAGTTTGGCTAAAAGCTGCCAGCAATATAAACAACACCACCTGAATATTATACTGCCTAGAAATTTCTTCTGCCAGATTAAGATGTTCATCACCTTTTAAAATCATCCTCACAGGAAGTCTCAAGACATGAGTAAACTGTAGACAACTTCTTAGAACATATTACAGATGGCCTCTAGTCCAATTTCCAAAAGAGTCCTCCTCTGCTCTGAAACCCTGTCTTCATTGTCCACAGTCTTATCAGTATTCTGGTCTTCTGAACTCCTACCACAATCACCCATTTAGCTTTGCTTACAGTAATCTGAAGTTTTTCTAGTTTGCATCTCTAAATGTCTCAAAATTCCTCCCACAAATTTCAAAAAGCTCCAAAAGCTTCTAAGTCACATGGTAAAGCTATGACCCCACTTTTCTGTACCAATCTGTTTTAGCCAGCTTTTTAACTGCTTTGACAAAAAGACTTGACAAGAACAATTAGAAAAGTTTATTTGGGGTCTCACAGTTTTAGAGATCTTAATCCATAGATGGCTGACTCCATTCTTTGGGCCCGGAGGTGAGGCAGAACATGATGTCAGAAGAGTGTGGTAGAGGAAAGCAGCTGGGAACATGGTACCAGAAAGCCAAAAGAGAGAGAGAGACTCCATTCACCAGGGCAAAATATATACCCCAAAGCCATACCCCTCAAAGACCTACCTCATTCAGCCACACCCTACTTGCCTTCAGTTACCTACAATCAGTTAATCCTTACCAGAGGATTAATTCACTGATTAGGTTAAGGTTCTCATAACAAGCATTTCACCTCTAAAATTTCTTGCATTATCTCACACCACATACCTAAATCATAACAAATGTTGATCTGTTAAAGAGAATAATGAATGTTGCAAATGTTTTCTTCTAAGAACTCTTTTATATTAAAATATTTTAATGTAAACATAACAGAGGCAATGTCCAACATCTCCCTGGGGGGTTCTTCTTCCTGCTGAGGAGGGTATAAGCCACTCAAAAACTTAAGATCTAAAATAATTACTGAAAAACAAAACACAAATAGACAGAAATATATTTACATAAAGCAGAGCCCCGCATAGATCTAGTACACAAGGGTGCTGGAATTAGACAAAGAAAAGATGGCTCTGGTGGTTTATTTAAGGGGGTACATCAAAGGCAGGGATAAGATTACAAGGGCGGAGTCTTCCTTTGTGATGTCTTGTGGTCAGCAAGTTGATTGGAATCTTGGCAGGTCACACTCATCTCAGGTACTATGTGGGCCACGGCAGAGTGGGATAGAAATTCACACTGTCCCTAGGCAATTGACCAGAGAAAATGTCCACTGGTCATTCCCAGACACCAGATGTTTCTATCCATTAGGCTTTGATGCACGGTGACCCACATGCAACCCATGGATGGCTTGTGACATAAACAAAATAATGAAAGATGCAGTAGAAGTGAGAAAGCAACTTACTGCTGAGATTGTGTGTGTACAGGTGCATGTTCGCATGTGCATGTGCGCTTATTGTGCTAAGAATTTAACCCTGCGTTTCACACATGCCAGACAAATGCTCTACCACTTTGCTTTGCCCCCAGCCATAAACTATTTTTGACAAATATTTCTTTTTTTAACATGTTCTTCAGATTGAAGTTGCCTACATTTGAGCTCTAGAAATTCTTAGATTAAAATCTTAAAGACTTGAAATGTATTTTTTAAGATTTTAAGTTCATTTATTCTAATAATGAAAATTATAAAATGGTAAATTTCAAATAGTCTTTTTAGACTGAACTAAAAAAGATGAGAAATAAAAAAAGGTTGCCATCGGGTCAAGAAGGATCAACTCTTTAAAACAATCCTTGAGAGAAGTGCAGAAGATGGCGGCGAAGGGAGTGCATCACCCCAGTGCGCCGTGTCACTGTGCGGGAGAAAGACGAGGTGAAACAGCTGAAGGCTATCTTGTTGGGAATTTCCAGTGAAATTGAGGTGCTCCAGAATCTAGTGGACGGATTTCCATTGCGTGAGGTTCGGCTGCGGGGGCTTGGATGCGGGCGATTTCTCCGCGCGGAGGGTCGCGCCCTACAGCTGGAGTCTGCGGCGCACGCTGGGAAGCGGCGAGGTGCCGGAGCGGGGGTGCAGTGATGCGGATTCTGGGGGCTCCTGCCAGTGGTGCAATGGCCATGCTTAGTGCTGAGTTCCGGCTTTGAGACAGAGGAGAGAAGCGGTCCAGTTCGGTTCTCGACACCGGTCGGACCACGGAGGAGGACAGCAGCTGCCATCTTGAAGAGCTGATGTAATCATCCCTGTTTTCTACTGATCTCAGCTCATTCAGCTATGGAACAGGTGATTTCAGGCTGGTATTTGCCTGCATCTCGCAGACAGATCGCTCAGGCTCGGGGCTGGAGAACCAGTGGAGAATACTCCTAGGGGCTCGCTCCTGGCAAGGCGTGCGCCGGGCTCTGAGCGGCCGGAATCTGGTTCCTGGGGCTGCTTTGGCCCAGGGCTGGGGAACTGCGACCCACCGGCGTGTTGAGGCCAGCTCCAAGTGGAGCGTGCGCTGAGCTCGGGGCGGCTGGGTTCTGACTCCCGGAACAGTTTTGGCCCGGGGCTGGGGAGCCCACGGGGACTGCGTCTTTGAGCCTGCTCCCAGCGGAGCATGCACCGAGCTCGGAGAGCTTGGAGCGGCCAGGCTCTGGCTCCCGGAGTTGCTTTGGCCTGGGGCAGGGGAACCCACAGGGGTCGCTCCTTGGAGCCTGCTCCTAGCGGAGCGTGAGCCGGGATCGGAGAGGCCGGGTTCTGGCTCCCGAAGCTGCTTTGGCCCAGGGTTGGGGAACCTGCGGTGACTGCTTCTCGGTCCGGGTCCTGCTGGGTGCTGTGGGGGCCAGGGGGGCAGAGTGGAGCTGCCGCCTGCGCCCAGAGCAAGCCAAGTGACCCGCCAGCATGGTATCACGACACCCCAACTGCAGCTAGGGCCAAAGAGAGTAGCCGCCCATGCCTAGAACAGGACCAGCGACCGATGGCGTGGTAGCCAAGTCACCACATTTGGAGTAGGGGCTGTGCAGAGCAGCCGTCTGAGCCTCCAAGGTAGGCAGACCTGCGTCCCACTGGCAGAACAGGCCCGGTAGCCTGCCAGCGTGGTGGACACGTAGCACCGAGGCAGTCATGTCACACTGGTTGGAGCAGGGGTGGAGCAGAGCCGCCGCCCATGTCCAGAAAAGGCCCAGCACCCAGCGACCTGTTGGAGAGGCAGTCAGGTACCCCCACTGGGAGTAGGGGCTGAGCAGAACTGCCGCCTGAGCCCGCAAGGTAGGCAGACCTGCGACCCACCGGCGGAACAGGCCTAGAGGCCTGTCAGCGTGGTAGACACGTCACACCAATTGGAGTAGGGGCCGAGCAGAGCCGCTGCCCACATCCGGATCAGGACCAACAACCCGAGGGCGTGGTAGTTATGTCACCACAATTGGAGTGCGGGCAGAGCAGAGCCACCACCCACAGACCTGCGACCGACCAGAGTGGTAGACAGATCACCCTAATTAGAGGAGGAGCACAGCCACTACCCACCCTGCAAGGGAGATTTTCCAACTATACAAGAGCAATATAAATAAATAGGGGGAAAATTTCAAAAACACAACAGATTCACCAAGCAGAAAGAAACGCGAGCAGTATGAAAAGACAAGGAAAGAAAGGACCACAAGCAATGCAGTTCAACTCAACTTTAGAAGAGGTAATAGCTGCAACAGATGGAATGTCAGAAAAAGAGTTCTGGATATACATGCTTCAGATGATCTGGAGTCTCAAGGAAGACATGAGACAGCAAAATCAGACAATGAAAGATCATGTTGACAAGGAACTACATAAACAAATCCAGGAAGTAAAAGATAAATTACACAGGGAGATAGAGGTAATAAAAAACAAACAAACAGAAATCCTAGAAATGCAGGAAGCAATAAACCAACTTAAAAACTCAATTGAGAATACTACCAGCAGAGTAGATCACTTAGAAGATAGAACATGAGACAATGAAGACAAAGTATTTCAACTTGAAAAGAACATAGACAGCTCAGCAAGACTGCTAAGAAACCATGAGCAGAACATCCAAGAAATATGGTATAACATTAAAAGACCAAACTTAAGAGTCATTGGGATACAGGAAGGCACAGAGCTCCAAACCAAAGGAATAAACAATCTATTCAATGAAATAATACGAGAAAACTTCCCAGACTTGAAGAATGAGACAGAATCCCAAATCCTAGAAGCCTACAGGACGCCGAATGTGCAAAATCATAAGAGATCCACACCTAGACACATTATAATGAAGATGCCCAACATACGGAATGAGGAGAGAATTTTAAAAGCTACAAGAGAAAGGAAGCAGATTACATTTAGGGGTAAACCAATCAGGATAACAGCTGATCTCTCAACACAGACTCTGAAAGCTAGAAGATCCTGGAATAACATATTTCAAACACTGAAAGAAAATGGGTTCCAACCAAGAATCGTGTATCCAGTGAAATTAAGCTTCAGGATGGAAGATGAAATTAAAACCTTCCACGATAAACAAAAGTTAAAAGAATTTGCAGCTAGAAAACCATCTCTTCAAAAAATCCTTGGCAAAACATTACAGGAAGAGGAAATGGAAAATAACAATGAAAACCAACAGTGGGAGGTAGGACAGTAAAGGGGGGAAAGTAATCAAAGAGAAAAATAAATCAGGTTTAGTAACATTAATAAATAAATATGGCTGGAAGAACAAACCATATCTCAATAATAACCCTAAATGTTAATGGCTTAAACTCACCAATTAAGAGACACAGGCTAGTAGAATGGATCACAAAACAACACCCAATAATATGCTGCCTACAGGAGATGCATTTGATAGGAAAAGACATACATAGACTGAAGGTGAAAGGTTGGAAAAAATCATACCACTCATTGGATTGCAGAAACAAGCAGGAGTGTCCATACTCATATCTAATAAAATAGATTTCAAGCCAAAGTTAATCAAAAGGGATAAAGAGGGATACTGCATACTGCTCAAGGGAACCATACACCAACAAGACATAACAATCATAAATATATATGCCCCAAACAATGGTGCAGCTATGTTCATCAAGCAAACTCTTCTCAAGTTCAAGAGTCTAATAGACCACCATACAATAATCATGGGAGAATTCAACACACCTCTCTCACCACTGGACAGATCTTCCAAACAAAAGTTAAATAAGGAAACTATAGAACTCAATAACACAATTAACAACCTACACTTAATTGACATATATAGGATATACCACCCAACATCAAGCAGTTACACTTTTTTCTCAGCAGCACATGGATCCTTCTCAAAAATAGATCATATATTATGTCACAGGGCAACTCTTAGACAATATAAAGGAGTAGAGATAATACCATGCATCCTATCTGATCATAATGGAATGAAACTGAAAATCAACAATAAAAGAAGGAAGGAAAAATCATACATCACTTGGAGAATGAACAATAGGTTACTGAATGATCAATGGGTTATAGAAGACATCAAGGAGGAAATTAAAAACTTCTTAGAGTAAAATGAAAACACAGACACAACATATCGGAATCTATGGGACACATTGAAAGCAGTCCTAAGAGGAAAATTCATTGCTTGGAGTTCATTCCTTAAAAAAAGAAAAAACCAACAAATAAATGATCTCATACTTCATCTCAAAATCCTAGAAAAAGAAGAGCAAAAGAACAGCAAAAGAAGTAAAAGGCAAGAAATAATTAAAAACAGAGCTGAAATTAGTGAAATTGAAACAAAAGAAACAATTGAAAAATTTGACAAAACTAAAAGTTGGTTCTTTGAAAAAATAAATAAAATCGACAGACCCTTAGCCATGCTAACGAAGAGAAGAAGAGAGAGAACTCAAATTACTAGCATCCGGGATGAAAAAGGCAATATCACAACAGACACTTCAGAAATACAGAAGATAATCAGAAATTATTTTGAATCCTTATACTCCAATAAAATAGAACATAGTGAAGGCATAGATAAATTTCTTAAGTCATATGATCTGCCCAGATTGAGACAGGAGGATATAGACAACATAAACAGACCAATAACAATAGAGGAAATAGAAGAAACCATCAAAAGACTACCAACTAAGAAAAGCCCAGGACCGGATGGGTATACAGCAGAATTTTACAAAACCTTTAAAGAGGAACTAACACCAATACTTTTCAAGCTATTTCAGGAAATAGAAAAAGAGGGAGAACTTCCAAATACATTCTATGAGGCCAACATCACCCTGATGCCTAAACCAGACAAAGACACTTCAAAGAAAGAAAACTACAGACCAATATCTCTAATGAACCTAGATGCAAAAATCGTCAATAAAATTCTGGCGAATCAGATTCAAAAACATATCAAAAAAATTATACACCATGATCAAGTAGGATTCATCCCTGGGATGCAAGGCTGGTTCAATATACGGAAATCAATAAATGTTATTCACCACATCAATAGACTTAAAAATAAGAACCATATGATCATCTCCATAGATGCAGAAAAAGCATTCGACAAAGTACAGCATCCCTTTATGTTCAAAACTCTAGAAAAATTAGGGATAACAGGATCATACCTCAACATTGTAAAAGCAATCTATGATAAGCCACAGGCCAGCATCATTCTGAATGGAGAAAAATTGAAGGCATTCCCTCTAAGATCTGGTACAAGACAGGGATGCCCTCTCTCACCACTTCTGTTCAACATAATCCTCGAAACACTGGTCAGAGCAATTAGACAGACGAAAGAAATTAAAGGCATAAAAATAGGAAAAGAAGAACTTAAATTATCACTATTTGCAGATGACATGATTCTATACCTAGCAGACCCAAAAGGGTCTACAAAGAAACTATTAGAGCTAATAAATGAATTCAGCAAAGTGGCAGGATATAAAATCAACACGCATAAATCAAATGCATTTCTGTATATCAGCGAGAAATCCTCTGAAACGGAAATGAGGACAACTACTCCATTCACAATATCCCCCCCAAAAATAAAATACTTGGGAATCAACCTAACAAAAGAGGTGAAACACTTATACAATGAAAACTACAGAACCCTAAAGAGAGATATAGAAGAAGACCTTAGAAGATAGAAAAATATACCCTGTTCATGGATAGGCAGAACTAACATCATCAAAATGGCGATATTACCAAAAGTTCTCTATAAGTTCAATGCAATGCCAATCAAAATCCCAACAGCATATCTTGTAGAAATAGATAAAACAATCATGAACTTCATATGGAATAATAAAAGACAAAGAATAGCAAAAACAATGCTAAGCAGGAAGTGTGAATCAGGCGGTATAGCAATACCAGACTTCAAACTATACTACAGAGCAATAGTAACAAAAACAGCATGGTACTGGTACCAAAACAGGCGGGTGGACCAATGGTACAGAATAGAGGACACAGTAACCAATCCACAAAACTACAACTATCTTATATTTGATAAAGGGGCTAAAAGCATGCAATGGAGGAAGGATAGCATCTTCAACAAATGGTGCTGGGAAAACTGGAAATCCATTTGCAACAAAATGAAACTGAATCCCTTTCTCTCGCCATGCACAAAAGTTAACTCAAAATGGATCAAGGAGCTTGATATTAAATCAGAGACACGGCGTCTGATAGAAGAAAAAGTTGGCTATGATCTGCATACTGTGGGGTCGGGCTCCAAATTCCTCAATAGGACACCCATAGCACAAGAGTTAACAACTAGAATCAACAAATGGGACTTACTCAAACTAAAAAGTTTTTTCTCAGCAAAAGAAACAATAAGAGAGGTAAACAGGGAGCCTACATCCTGGGAACAAATCTTTACTCCACACACTTCAGATAGAGCCCTAATATCCAGAGTATACAAAGAACTCAAAAAATTAGACAATAAGATAACAAATAACCCAATCAACAAATGGGCCAAGGACCTGAACAGACACTTCTCAGAGGAGGACATACAATCAATCAATAAGTACATGAAAAAATGCTCACCATCGCTAGCAGTCAGAGAAATGCAAATCAAAACCACCCTAAGATACCATCTCACTCCAGTAAGATTGGCAGCCATTATGAAGTCCAACAACAACAAGTGCTGGAGAGGATGCGGGGAAAAGGGTACACTTGTTCATTGTTGGTGGGACTGCAAATTGGTGCAGCCAATTTGGAAAGCAGTATGGAGATTTCTTGGAAAGCTGGGAATGGAACCACCATTTGACCCAGCTATTCCCCTTCTCGGTCTATTCCCTAAAGACCTAATAAGAGCATGCTACAGGGACACTGCTACATCGATGTTCATAGCAGCACAATTCACGATAGCAAGATTGTGGAACCAACCTAGATGCCCTTCAATAGATGAATGGATAAAAAAAATGTGGCATTTATACACAATGGAGTATTACTCTGCATTAAAAAATGACAAAATCATAGAATTTGGAGGGAAATGGATGGCATTAGAGCAGATTATGCTAAGTGAAGCTAGCCAATCCTTAAAAAACAAATGCCAAATGACTGCTTTGATATAAGGGGAGTAACCAAGGACAGGGTAGGGACGAAGAGCTTGAGAAGAAGATTAACATTAAACAGGGATGAGAGGTGGGAGGGAAAGGGAGTGAGAAGGGAAGTCGCATGGAAATGGAAGGTGATCCTCAGGGTTTTACAAAATTACATATAAGAGGAAATGAGGGGTAAGAGAAGAATAATACAAGTGGAAGAAATGATTTACAGTAGAGGGGGTAGAGAGAGAAATGGGGAGGGGAGGGGAGGGGAGGGGGGATAGTAGAGAATAGGATAGACAGCAGAATACATCAGACACTAGAATGGCAATATGTAAATCAATGGAAGTGTAACTGATGTGATACAGCAATCTGTATACGGGGTAAAAAATGGGAGTTCATAACCCACTTGAATCAAACTGTGAAATATGATATATTAAGAACTATGTAATGTTTTGAACGACCAACAATAAAAAAATAAAAAATAAAAAAAAATAAAACAATCCTTGAGTATTGGGGATATAGCTCTATGGTAGAGCACTTGCTTGGCACGTGCAAGACCCTGGGTTCAATTCCCAGCAAAACACACACACACACACACACACACACACAGTAAAAGAATCCTAGAGAATTATTTGAATCAGTCCCACATTTGCTCCCATATTCCAGTCTCCTCAAACCTTGAGAACTTTAGCTGTTTGCCACTCCCTTCTTGTCTATAATTTTCAATACATATCAGCATCTACTAATGCTCTTAAATATTGCCTTATTTTCCCATCTGCCATGCTGTCTCCAATATCACAAAATAACTCTGTCATTTGTTCAGTTATTTGAAGGACTGATAATATGCATTCATTATTGTTACTCATGGCCAAGTCAAATGTCTTACCTAGCTTCTCTTTCCTTTATTCTTTTTCTGTCAGTGTCTTTTGCTTGGTGCTAATAACTAAATCAACCTTAGCTCAAAACCCAACCCACTTGATTATCTATGCTAAAATGATACCTTCACTTTAACTTGTTAAGTCAGTGAATCTGGCTTCAGAGTAACCAGTACTAATGAATGAAGATACTGAGGCACTAACTGCAGTTCAGGTCTTAGTTCCCTCAGAGGTCATTAATAAAGACCAAATCTCTTAGAGACAGTAGGTATCTTCTTACAATCTTTTCACTTTCTTAGAGCCTTGGATTTCTTCTTCAAATATTTGTTCTATCTTTGCCAATTATAAGATGATTTTCCTTACAGAGGAGACAGAAGCAAAGTTAGATTTGTGAATTTTCCTTTCTCTTTTTCACCCATCTGTTCTTCTATGAATCCTGAGCAAGATATGTCACTTCAAATTTACTATACCCTAAATTTTTAAAAAGTCTTTTTAGCCTCATTGTATTTGTATAAGACTCAAATTGTTTGAAGTTATAGTCCTGATTTTACTCTTAAAAGTCTATGCCGGAATCTCATTCATCCTCAGTCATGGGCTCTTATTTCTATCTTTTGTTCATGGATTTAAAAATCACTAGAGAATCCTCAATGCATTCATGATAATTTCTTTGGGTCCTTTTGCATTTTCTAACTCATTTATAATCATGTGGCAGAACTGCCTCTTTTGGTAATATTCTAAACCTTTAGCTTGTTTCTCATTCAGGGATTCATGCCACATAATTATGCTGGTTTTTTCCTCTCAATTTTGTAAAATCTGTCTTCCAAAAAAATCTAGGTTCTTTATCATGCCCAGTCCTCCTCTTACTCGTTATCATTAAGTCTGCAATCATACATTCAAAATAATAGATTAAGAGTCAAGAAGACCTAGATTGTCTTCCCATGTTTTACTCATAATTTGACCATGGAAAAATTATATAATATCTGAACTCTGATTTTGTCATTTGAAAAGGGAATCCAATATTCTAATGCCAATCAATCTAATTGATAGTTTGGCATTTGGGGATAACAACCTGTCCCAAATTCCTGGGCAGAAACAGGATTTGAACTAAGTCCATAAAACTCATGTTCTCTCCAAAATACCAACATGCCTATTTCTGTACTGAAATTCAATAGAAGAAATTCTCTGACTACTATAGGCCCATCTTTTATGAGCCTCCCAAGAAATTTCATACAAAGTTCAAAAATCAGAAAACAGACTTCTCAAGTGTCACACTGGAAGCTAAAAGTCAGTGCCATAATAATCCCTTCAAGATTACCTCCTAGAATTTATTATTTCCCAGAAATATTTGCTAGACTTCTATATCAGTAAATTAGATGAGAAGACAGAATAAAGACATTTTCAACACTTTTAACACATCTTCTTAAGAAGATAAAATTGATGAAATGCCCCATTTGTTTTAGCATACTGAGAGGAGATAGTAAGTACTTAGAAAACAAAACAAAGATTATTATTAATCTCAAGGAAAACAAAAAGTGGGGCATACATGTCTTTTTTTTTTCATATGGTTCTTATCTTTGAGTCTATTGATGTGGTGAATAACATTTATTGATTTCCGTATATTGAACCATCCTTGCATCACAGGGATGAATCCCACTTGATCATGGTGCACAATTTTTTTGATGTGCCTTTGTATCCGATTCACCAGAATTTTATTGAGGATTTTTGCATCTAGGTTCATCAGAGATATTGGTATGTAGTTTTCTTTCTTTGAGGTGTCTTTGTCTGGTTTCAGAATCAGGGTGATGTTGGCCTCATAGAATGAATTTGGAAGAGCTCCCTCTTTTTCTATTTCCTGAAATAACCTGAAAAGTATTGGTATTAATTCTTCTTTAAAGGTTTTGTAAAACTCTGCTGTATACCCATCCGGTTCTGGGCTTTTCTTGGTTGGTAGTCTTTTGATTGCTTCTTCTATTTCATCCATTGATATTGGTCTATTCAAATTGTGTGTATCCTCCTGACTCAGTCTGGGCAAATCATATGACTTAAGAAATTTATCGATGTCTTCACTATCCTCTATTTTATAGGAATATAGGTTTTCAAAATAATTCCTAATTGTCTTCTGTATTTCTGTAGCGTCTGTTGTGGTATTGCCTTTTTCATCCCATATGTTAGTAATTTGAGTTCTCTCTCTTCTTCTCTTTGTTAGCATGGCTAAGGGTCTGCTATCTTATTTATTTTTTTGAAGAACCAACTTTTAGAAAGGCATGAGCTTGGGGAGATCCAACATGGTGGCGGGCGCGGAGAGATCAAGTCTCTGACCCCATCAGCTGTGTGGGCATAGGGAGTCGTAAACAGTCTAAATGCTATTTTCTCAGGATCACTAGGCAATGCAGAGCTGACGTGGATCTCGGGCGAACAGTCTGGGCCTCTCAGAACACACACCGAGCCGGGATCGGCTGCATTCAAGCTCTCGTTCGCCTGCTTCTCGCAGCCAAACCGCTATGACTCAGCACTAACTGGTCAGCCCTTCTGATCCTATGGAAGTAAATGCCAACCGATCCTTTTTTTTTTTTTATTGGTTGTTCACAACATTACAAAGCTCTTGACATATCATATTTCATACATTAGATTGAAGTGGGTTATGAACCCCCAATTTTACCCCAAATGCAGATTGCAGAATCACGTTGGTTACACATCCACAATTTTACATAATGCCCTATTAGTAATTGTTGTATTCTGCTACCTTTCCTATCCCCTACTATCCCCCCTCCCCTCCCCTCCCATCTTCTCTCTCTACCCCATCTACTGTAATTCATTTCTCTCCTTGTTTATTTTCCCATTCCCCTCACAACCTCTTATATGTAATTTTGTATAGCAATGAGGGTCTCCCTTCATTTCCATGCAATTTCCCTTTTCTCTCCCTTTCCCTCCCATCTCATGTCTCTGTTTAATGTTAATCTTTTCTTGGGCATACATGTCTTATGGTTCACTTTCAAGAGAATGTACAAAGTCAAAATAAACAATGAAATTTAGGTCTAACCAAAATTACAATATAGCTCAATCAAGATGATGAGGGACAGGTGTATATGAGAGTATATATACATACTAGTGAATGTATATGCAGGAGGTACTGTGGGAAAAAAAAAAGCTAAATATCTTATTTACAGTGGGAAAAGAGATATCATCCTGCATAACAGTGAGTCCATAGGTAATACCTAAAACTGAAAAACAAACAAAAATCTAAACATTGTTTAAACATATGGCAATGCATGATCAAAAAATAATGGTTAAATTGTTGAAGATAGTAGTCTCTAAAAATGGATGGGAAGCAAGAAGATAGGTAAAACTGTTATTACTTTAAACAAGCCTTGGTTTGCTATTTGACTCTTCAAACTCTATGATTAAACAAAAAGGAGTGGGGACTTGGGATCAGAAGTAGAGCAGTTGCCTGGCATACGTAAGTCCCTGGGCTTGATTTCCAGAACATTAAAAAAAATAAATTTAAAAAAAAAAAGGAAAAAGAAAGAAAAGAAAAAGAAAAAAGTGAAAAAAAAAATCTCTAAAAAAAGGCTGTTGCTGTATGGTATCCATGGTTTAATGGAAGACATCAACTGATAACTGCTTAAGATTGACTAAAGGGGCCTGAACTAGATATTTAGGAAGATCACAATGTTGACCTAAAATAAAGTCAACCTAGTTGAAAACAAAGAAAATCACATTTATTTGGGAGCTAATTAGGATTGCAATCCAGGAAAGCAAAAGGAGTTCAGGAAAAATAAAAGCAAACTATAAAATGTGCTCTAACGTTTCACAAACTGATAGCTGTATTTATAGCTTTGAAACACAAGGGGGTTTGAAATTACATCACTTGTTAGTCAAGAATTAGGATTGGTGCTAGAAAGAAATTCAGCTATTTTGTAAGAAACACATTGGGCACAGTGTCAGTCTTTAGAGAGGTCGGGGAAGGGGTTCCCTGTACAGAGGCTGGCAGAGGTTAATAATGCTTCAAAGGTCAACTCCCATTTGGAGGTGGATAAGTCTGCAGTCCAGTTCAAAAGTTTAGCTACAGATGTGCCTGAAATCTGATTAACAATTGACACTGGTATTGGACATCAGGAACTGGCCCTTGTTTCCCCAGTGTTGAAAATTAAACACCTAATAAATGCCAAGTTAAGCATAGAAAGAAGTTTTATTTAAGAAAGTGATAGAGACAGATTTCTCCAAAGAGAAGGAGGCTTCCAAGCCAAAAAGCCCATGGGAGGGGTGTATCTTGCTCTTTTATAAATCCCAGAACCCCTCTTTTTAATTATTGACTTCTCTTTCTTCTCCATGTACTTGCCAGAGAGCAGATACGTAGAGGTTAATTGTTAGCAACCCAGAGTGCCCGGGAGCAGGATCGCAGAGATTAACAACCTTTCTGAGAACCAGTCATCATCCTTTATCAACCCCGCCCCCATTATTACCTATACTGACTACCTAACCTTTACCCCTGCCTCAGTTTGCTGAGAAATGGGATATATCCTGTCCACTTAGGCTGGGGGACTCCAGGGGCAGCTTGTTTTTTGGTAAAGAAAGCATGTGGAGGTCAGCAAAATGGGCTTTATAGAATTATTCTATTAACCTCACATTTGCACCATTCTCATCTATCTGTCCCATTACACGATAACTTCCCAACTCCATTTTAAGTGCTCTGACCAACTGAACTCTACTTTGATTTTTCTTCCTTGACAATGAGAAGGTACAATTCATTCTTCCTTGGGAAGAAAACAAGTGGTAATATGTCATACAGATTAGGTCTTCTTTGGGTAGAATATTAAATTTTTAATTAGGAATGTTCTAGGCAGGATAAGAAGGGAAGGATCATCTAATCTAGTCAGGAAAAAATAGCACTAGTAAAGGAACAGAAGCATGAAATCATCTTTCGATTTTCAGGACTCTGTCTTTACTCTGGCTAGGATTTGCTATACATTCAAATGAATGTTAGGTAATGTAACTAAAACACCTTACATTTCAATCTATAGCAAGATACTCTTAAAAGTCACAAATCCAATCATATATAGTAAATGATATCAACATCCAGTGGCTTACTCTAACTCAGGAAGTCATCCTTCACATTTTCCTGTCCTTAATCTACATTTCTCATCCATTATCAACTGACACTTTCTCCAAATGGATGAAGACTTGTGAACCAGTGGAGCTAGAAGCTTTTTGGGTTTTGTTTGTTTGGTTTTTATATTTATTTATTTTATTTTTTTTTTAGTTTTTGGCGGACACAACATCTTTGTTTGTATGTGGTGCTGAGGATCGAACCCAGGCCACATGCATGCCAGGCGAGCGCGCTACCGCTTGAGCCACATCCCCAGCCCAAGCTTTTTAAACAGAGCATTATTGATACAAGTATGTGGGGCAGCTTTGTCCACCTTAGTTCAAATTCCCACCATTTCTTACTTGTACCTTCATAAGTGTTTCCTAAACATTTCTAGGTTTGTCTCTTCTCCTTCCATTCTCCACTTGCAGTTAGAGTGAGCGCATCAAAATGCAAATTTTACCATCTCAATCCTTCTACTTAGAATACTTCAGTGATTTTCCATTTCTATTAAGATATCTTCCAAATTATTTTCAAAATGGTGCAGTCAATTCTGGCATCATCTCCATCATGTTCCCCAATAAAATATAGCCATCTCTTCCCTCTAGCCACATGGCTTTCTTTCAAGTCTTCTAAACCCTACATATACCCTCTACCACTGGGCCTTTCCCCATGATACTACCAGCCTTGAACATTCTCTTTCAGTATATGCCTCCACTCCCACCCCTCTTTCACATTTGGTCCATGAGTTCATTGAACTCATCTTTTACATGTATACAGGACATCATGCATATACCCTTTATAGCACTGATCACATCTGTAATTTTAAATTCATTTGTAGGGTTACTTGATTACAGTCTATCTCTCTTCTATAAGTTCAATGTGAGCAGGAATTATATCTATATTTAATGAATGCATAAAGAAAAAACATGCTAGAATCTACAAAAAAATAAAATAAAATCTTTAGAGAACAACAGAACATGCTTTCTTAGCAATTTCAGAAAAAGTAAGCTCTCTGATACCATGAGCACTATCTAAATGGACAAGTTGTTGTCCATTATATCTCAATTTAAAAACACAATAAAATATACAAATAAATATAATTGGAAGTAATCTCTTAAGTGGCACACTTAAAACTTGCATGTCAACTAAGAAATGCAGCAGATTTTCACCAAATTTTAGGTGGCTCACTCTTAATTCTCTCTGATTCCTGTGTAATCTTTTTAAAAATCAGCACCATGCTGAGAACAGACTCTGAGGAGGTTGATAAAAATACAAAACTTATTCAATAAGTAGTCTCTTCTTCCATTTCCTTCTGAGTAAAAAGAAGTGTCATCCTTACAAAGCTTCTAGCCGTCAGCAGGCCAGATAATCCATCTGTTTCTTTAATTAAACAGACTGAACATTGCTTCATTTGAATTGGACTCTCTCCAATCTTTCTAAAGATTTTCTACCCACAGAGGTTCTTATCTATTGAAAAAAAATTTTAAGGATGATACCTCATTTTTCACTTTTTACTAAAAGTGATTTGCTGATGCATTTTCTTCCTTAGCTCACTTTAAACCAGATGCTATTTCTAGGAAAAAAACAATGATTCATGTTTTATTTTAACTAACTTTGCATGCTTAAGTGCTACTGTGTCCTCTCTTTTTAGATAAGTAGCAGGAACAAAAGACAAATTTACCAGTAAATAGCACAAAAATTCCTTTATTCTCTTAACAATAACTTAGTAAGTCACCAAACAGCTATCAAGTTTGTGAAGGAATTTACTGCGCTCCTCTTGAATTAGGATCCTCAATGTAAAGGTAAAATTTCTAAGCTGATTCTAAGCTGCAAAAGCCTGAATTAAAATGTAGAAGACTGGGCATTGTAAAGCTTCTAAATTGCAAAGCCTAAATTAAAATGCAAAAGATGGGGAATTGTAAAGTGTCTAAGCTGCAAAGCTTGAATTAAAATGTAAAAGACTAGGTATTGTTAAGTTCCTCTGCTACACCCAGAACCTGAAATTCCTGAGATAATTAAAACAACGCCTTACTGGCCATTTAGCCTAGGGCCCTGTGCAGTTTGTCACAGGGCCCGAACCAATCAGTTTGAATGTGTACCCTGCTTAGGAGTGACCAATCACCCCGCCCAACCTGTTCCTGCCAATGAATGTGCTAATCATGTCTCAGAGTTGTTGTTCAATTTTCCCGCGCCTCATGATGATTTGTTCTGATGTATGCAAAACCCCTGCCCTCCCCAAAAAGTGTACTTAAGCTCTGCTTGACCTCTGCTCTGGGCTCTGGGCCGCTCTCCCTTCCTGAGTGAGCCTTTAGCCTCAGTGCACTGAATTAGGATCCTCTTCAATAAACTCCCTCCTGCTCATTGCATGAAGCTGGTCTCTTGTGGTCTCTTTCTCCAACGATTCGCCGGACCCTTACACTCTGTTCATTCATTTGTACTGCAAAGGTTAATATTAAATACTTGTCAAAAACTTGACTTGACCAGGGCCCCTGCCTTCAAGGAGATGAGAGTCCAGTCAAGAGAAAATTAATGCAGCATTATGGATGCCAATACAGATTTTGGTCATTCCAGATGAAGGAAATAAGTTATCATAACAAAGTAGGAGACAAAGGCAATTTAGACTGAGGAAACTATGGGAACCTTTGAAAATTAAGGGGCTATTGAAACTGTAAAGAATGAGAATAAAGGCTAGAATGGAGGGTAGGATTTATGTTAAGAAAGACCTGGAAAATCATGCTCAAGAGCTGGAACTGAAACTGAAGAGAACGATTCATAGGAAAGCTTGTGACCTTGAATCTCTCATTTAGAAAAATTATCATGGCATTGATATGGAAAACAAAATTTAAAGGAAAATAAATCTTCCTATAAAGTCTAGAAACAATTCCTAAAATAGAGCAAAGTTTCATATTACTATAAATATAAAAAGATAAATATTATACTTAGGCTGACTATCTAGAGAGGTTTGAAATATTCTTCTTTGTAATACCCTTGCAATAAAATAATTATAGAAACTCACCAATCTTTAAGTTCTTTGAAAACTAAACACTTAGTCCTAAAATTATCCACAGCTAATTTCTAACTTTATTTTTAAAGTGATAAGTGCAGCCTTAACATTCCCTTTAGCATAACTAAATTTTTTAAAAAATATTTTTAGTTGTCAATGGACCTTTATTTGTTTTTATGTGGTGCTGAGAATTGAATGCAATGCCTCACACATGCTAGGCAAGCTCTCTGCCACTGAGCCACAACCCCAGCCCAGCATAACTAAATTTTAAACAGGTTTCTTCCTGAATATAAGATCCTGATCTCCCTTTTCTTAGAAGCATTTATTATAGAAAATTTTCTTTTATAAGTTCTTTTTCTGCCCCTTTGAGATGTAAATACAACCCAGAAATGTTCTCTAAGATTTAGGAGCCATCCCTTGGAAATACAGTCATCAAGAAAGATAGCTACACTATTTCTTAGTCCATTGCTTGTAGTATCTTAACTTCAATAAAGCACCAAAAAGCAAACATAGACAACCAACTTCCCTAGTGTCCTCCAGTGCTTAAAAAGTCCTCTCACCTTTCATTTCTGTGGACTTGAGTTCAATCTCTCCAATATTGCTTTGGTTAGAGCATTTATCCATGTCTTCTCTGTCATCCTTCACATCTCAGCTTGAATGTCACTTCCTCTAAGAGGTCTTCTAAGGGACCAGTCCTTCAAGTCTAGATCTAGGACCTTTCTCCACTTCCTCTTAGGTAACATTTATTATATTTTATTAATTCCCAATTTACTTGTCCCTAAACCCTACTACATTTCATCAGGACAGGAGAATATTTGCTGTATTTATCATATTATATATAGTTTTAATGACTACATATTTATTGAATAAATTGATGAATGAGCCATGACACTAAGACTCCTGAAATTTCAAAATAGAATGCTAATATGTCATCTTATCTGTTTTTATACTATGTGAACCTGTGTTCAATCAAAATAGGAAGTGGAACATTCTATGTCCTTGACAAAAAGCTCAGTGTCTGCTCTCCCCTTCTTTACAGACTTAGTCAAAAGAGTTTGAGACAAATTTCCCTAGAAGCAATCTACCTTTTCCTCTATGTGTACTGAATTACATATAAAGTTTAAAAGACAAGAGGGTTTGATGTTACTATGAAAATCAAGAGTCAAGTTTGACCAACAAAAGTCTAAATGTTTGGACCATGTTAGTTTAATTCTTCTAAGATTCACCTGAGAACCCTACATCTGTGAAAACCACATGGGCACTATGTAAGGGTCCGGCGAAGTGTCGGAGGAAGAGACCACACAAGAGACTGGCTTCATGCAATTGGCATAAGGGGATTTATTGATTCAGCGTGCTGAGGTTCCAGGCTCACTCAGGAAGATAGAGCAGCCCAGAGCCCAGAGCAGAGGTCAAGCAGAGCTTAAGTACACGTTTTTGGGGAGGGCAGGGGCTTTGCATACATCAGAACAAATCATCATGAGGCACGGGAAAATTGAACAACAACTCTGAGACATGATTAGCACATTCATTGGCAGGAACAGGTCGGGCGGGGGTGATTGGTCACTCCTAAGCAGGGTACACATTCAAACTGATTGGTTCGGGCCCTGTGACAAACTGCACAGGGCCCTAGGCTAAATGGCCAGTAGGGCGTTGTCTTAACTATCTCAGGAATTTCAGGTTCTGGGTGTAGCAGAGGAACTTAACAATACTTAGTCTTTTACATTTTAATTCAAGCTTTGCAGCTTAGAAACTTTACAATGCCCGGTCTTTTACATTTTAATTCAGGCTTTGCGGCTTAGAAACAGCTTAGAAATTTTACCTTTACAACTACACACTTAGAATTCTGCATAAAAGGCACACACACTGTGTCTCATACACATGCTGGTACAAGTGTATACACTTTACAGTTTATTTGAATAGCATCTTCTGGAATTACATAAAGTGGTGGCCTTGCAATCACCTCCATCAAGTTGCTCTTTGTACTAAGCCTCTACCTTTTGTGAATAAAGCTAGACACACAGAAAGTCACACCTCAATTTTCAGTAAATATACTATCAATGATACTATCCTCTTCAATGATCAGTATCATCTATTTGAAACCCCACCAAGAAGTGTATTCTTGAATTTGGTGTTAGTACAAATTCAATGCAAGTTTCTTGGAGAAAATAGTGAAATGGAGGGCTGGGGATATAGCTCAGAAAGAGAACACTTGCCTAGGATGTGCAAGGCCCCTGGGTCAATTCCTAGCAGTGTTAAAAAAAAAATGAAATGGACAAACCATTATTGAGTCTAGAGAGAAATTCTGAAGGTTCCAAATCCTTTTGTGTCCCTCCCGCTCCTCATTCATTGTATCCCTAAGGAAGAAGAAACCCACTATGAATTAGTCAAATTCCAAAATAATCTTTGGGTTATTATACTAGGTATTGTCAGGGACTAGAAGGAAATTCTCCTTCAAAGATTAGCCTGACAGCCCCCTGGGAGACATCCTGCCTGGGAGGCATCCTGCAGCTACCTATCTCCCTGGAACATCCTGCGGTTATCAGGATCATCAGACATCTTGCAGCTGGCAGTTTTACCACCCACATCCAGCAATTGCTGATTAGAGAGCTTCCCCATCTCCAGCATATAAATACCCCTGTGTGAACAATAAAAGTTTGCAGCTTGATCAGAATTCCTGTCTTACTGTCATCTCTCGTGTCTCTTGTCCCTTCATTCCTCCCCATCTAGGTTCGCTGCCCACATTGATGTGTCCTGCCAGTCGGGACAAGGTATCTTTTGGTAATGTCTAACTTTCATGAGGGTGGAGACATGAGATAGAGCTCAGGTATTTCACTTGCTTAGGAAGCATTATTCTCCCCACCCATATCCCCTTTCCCTTTAGAAAACCAAGTGAAAACCAGAGTAAGTCTGAGATAAAAGGAGTAAGCTGTGATCTGCCTATTCTAGGAGGAATAAGCAACGTATAAGTAATTCTTAAAGCCATGCTGGTGTGGAATGAGAAAAGACATAAGACAAAATACAATTACTTAAACAGTAGTAAACAATGAATGACAGGAAAGAAGCCTACAAAGGATTGAGAAGGTGTAAGACAGAAACTGGATGAAAAATGAGAGTGACATATGAGAGCTACTAGAGGAAGAGGGATTTTTTCCAGACAGGAAGGAGTATGGCATTGGGTTAACAAAGTCAAAACCTACTAACAAGTCAAGTAAATCAAAAAGTGTCCATTGAACTCAGCTATATGGAAGGCTGGACCTTGAGGGGAGTAGTTAGTGAAGGGAAAGGATGCTATCTGAAAAGAGACCGAGAAACGAATCAATTAAAAGCGTCAGAGAATGAACAATACGTTCAAGAGGTCCCAGTGAAAACAGGAGGGAAAAGAGAAGAAAGATAAGCCAGGATTTGAAAGAGCTGTGAATAGCTGGGTGTTGTGGCACATGCCTGTAGTCCCAGCCATTCAGGAGGCTGAGGCAGGAAGGTCACATTAACTCACAAATTTGAAACCATTCTGGGTGTCACAATGGCAAAAGGTGTGACTTATGCAGTCGAGTAGGAGAAACAAAGAATATCCACGAGCTTCTGCCTTTGTCAATGCTTTATTCACTCAAATCACTCAATACAATTTCACTCTATAGGTTCTTGATCAAGAAAATGACAATCCTTAAAGCTAGGCACTGCAATAGACATAATCAATTCACAACAAATAATTCGAGATTAATTCTAAGCACTGCAAACACAATCATGTCAGGCTCATGACAGACATTCCCTCTGCATGCTAAGTTCAAGTGTCATATCAAAAGTCTCTAGCCTTAGCCTTTAAGTCCAGCAGATGCACACTCACTCAGACCATGGTGATCAGGTCAGGAACCAAGGCAGGCTTCTCCTGGGATGGAGCTGACAGCCAGTTGAGGAAAGTGTCATGGGGAGAAGTTGTGGCCCCCACCAGGGTCGAGATGTGGCTGCAGAGTTTGAGAACAGTGAGAAAAATTCAGAGGATCAAGCAAACGATGAAAAAAGTGTTGGGATGTCAGTCTAGGTTCTCATCAGGCCATCCTCACACTGGGTAATATAGAAGAACCCATATATTTTTAAAAAAACCCAGATAATATTAGAGGGAGATTTTACTGATTTAATCGGTTACTTAGTTTCGTGTTTCATTGTTTTGATGTTATTGTTTGTTATGGTTTAGATATGATATGTCCTCCAAAAGGTCATGTATGAGATAATGAAAGAATTTTCAGAAGTCATAGTCTATAAAGCCTATGTTCAGGAATCAACCTAACTCAAGTTATAACGGAGGGACCAAATTATATGAGATACCTATAATTGGATCACATAATGTGTTTTTACTAGATGAAGCCAAAATATTTTCCCTTATACATATTGCAGTTCTGTTTAAGAGACTGGAAGACTTGTATTAAATTGTGAAGACCAAATCTCTGCTGTAATACAGTTTTTCACATTAAATTACTCTTTGAGAAAAAAAATTTTCAAAGGTGAAATTATTACAATATAAGAGGTGTAACATAATCAGTGGATTAATCCACTGATATGGATTAACTGGGTGGTAATTACAAATAGGTTGTGGGTAGCTAGAGGAAGTAAGTCAGTGGGATTGAGCTTGGGGGTATATAGTTTGTCCCTGGTGAGCAGAGCTAGCCAAAGTTTTCATAAAAATTCATTATTCCTCTTCATTCTTTCTTTTTTCTCCTCTGTGTATTTTCAAATGCCTTGTCTTTGAAATCATTAATCCATCCTTCTGGTGATATAGCCTGCTTTATCTATCACATTTTAAATTTTACTTTGTGTATATTTCAATTTAATGATTTGTTTGATTTTTTAAAAATCTCTTCCATCTCTCTGTTAAATTTCTTTGATGGAATATTGGACATTGTTCTGTGTTCTCTTGAAGCTCGTTGAATTCCTTAATACTGATGTTTTAAATTCTTCATCTGAGACTTCATCCATAATGGTTATTATCTATTTAGCTCTGGCACCTTATTTGGTCCATTAGGTGAATTCATGGTTCCCTGAAAGTTCTTGAGGCTTGTTTTTGGGTATTTTCAGCTGGGCATTGAAGGAGTACGTATTTATTCCAGTCTTCATAATCTGGCTTTCTTTTTGCTAATTTTTCCAGAAATCCAAGCGGACTGTAAATATTCTATGAGCTTTTAGTACTGAGTGGTGCTTTAAAAGCCAGCTTTCTCTCTAGTTTGCTGTTTGTGTGTTGTCACTGTTTCAGCACTAGATTATAATTCAGGCCTAGATTTGTCCCAAATTCACAGTTGTATTATTTAGCATGAACTGAGGGAGTACCTAAAATGTGTGGTCTTTCCCTGTATGCTTCTCCCTGTAGTTGAGAAAAGTCTAGATATGTCATCTATGTCACTGACCTGTGGTCTCACACTAAAGGATTCTGCCCGGCTTTGAGTATTGGACTATGGAGGGACCCGAACTAGGCATCTGTGCCATACCTGTGGCCACCAGTGTTGCAACACTGTGTCATCCATTCAGCCCCTTTATCACTTTTTAAGTTTTTTATTTTTTGGTACCAAGGATTGAACTCGGGGGCACTCAAACACCGAGCCACATCCCCAGCCCTATTTTGTATTTTATTTAGAGACAGGGTCTCACTGAGTTGCTTAGCACCTTGCTTTTGCTGAGGCTGGCTTTGAACTTGCAATCCTCCTGCCTCCACCTCCCCAAACCACTGAGATTACAAGCATGTACCACTGTGCCCAGCACAATCACTCTTAATAGATAACTATTAGACAAGAAAACTTTTTTTAACATTTTATTTTTTAGTTGTAGGCGAACACGATACCTTTATTTTCATATGGTGCAGAGGATTGAACCCAGTGCCTCGCCCATGTTAGGCAAGGGCTCTTCCTCTGAGCCACAATCCCAGCCCCAAGAAAACTTTTTTTTTAATTTATTTATTTTTATTGGTTGTTCAAAACCTTACAAAGCTCTTGACATATCATATTTCATACATTAGATACAAGTGGGTTATGAACTCCTATTTTTATCCCAAATACAGATTGCAGAATCACATCAGTTACACATCCACATTTTTACATAATGCCATATTAGTAACTATTGTATTCTGCTACATTTCCTATCCTTTACTATCCCCCCTCCCCTCCCCTCCCATCTTCTCTCTCTACCCCATCTACTGTAATTCATTTCTCTCCTTGTTTTTATTTCCCATTCCCCTCACAACCTCTTATATGTAATTTTGTATAACAATGAGGGTCTCCTTCCATTTCCATGCAATTTTCCTTTTCTCTAGGTCTGTATGAGCTCAAAAAACAAAATAGAACTTCATGATATGGGAAAGGGCAATAATAAAATAGATATTGAAAAAAGCATCCTGGTTCTGTCGCAGATGTAAGGATAGCCAAATTGGAGTTTTGGATATCAGCTGTTATGGATTTGAGCCAAATCATCTTCTTTTTGGTCTGTAGAAATCGCTTTAGTTAATCTCTCTGGAATCCAAGTCCACTGCTGTTCTCTCTGTGGAAATACACAAACAGGCCCCCGACTCCAGACAATCACTGGGTCAGGATTTTAGTTAATCTTTCCGGAATCCAAATCGGTTGCTGTTCTTCCTGTGGAAACACACAAACAGACCCCCGACTCCAGACAATTACTGGGTCAGACCTTTCCATTGTCCTGTTAGAATATCTTTCCAAAGTACCTTGGGCTTATGTACATTTTTTGGACACATATGCCTTTCTGCAGCACTAAGTCCTGATGAATCCAAATTTAAAAAGTTTAGAGTAAAAAGGGTTATTTTAAGTTTATCTTTGGGGAATATATACCCCTTCCCAATTCCGTCTTTTTGCTTTAATAAGTACATTTTAATAGTTTGATGAGCTCTTTCAACTATGCCTTGTCCCTGTGGATTGTATGGGATTCCTGTTATATGAGTAATGCCAAATGATGAGCAAAATTGTTTAAAAGAGGTAGAAGTATAACCAGGGGCATTATCTGTTTTTAACTGTTTTGGAATGCCCACAGTGGCAAAATTTTGTAAGCAATGAGCTATAACATCTTTAGTTTTTTCTCCGGCATGAAGGGAGCCCATCAAAAATCCAGAAGAAGTATCAACTGTAACATGCAAATATTTTAATTTTCCAAATTCTGGCAAGTGTGTGACGTCCATCTGCCAAATATGGTTAGGTATCAATCCTCTAGGATTGACTCCAAGATTAACTTGTGGTAAAAAGGTCACACAATTTTGACATTGTTTTATTATTTGTCTAGCTTGTTCTTTAGTTATTTTAAAATGCTTTTGTAAAGTATTAGCATTGACATGGAACCTTTTATGAAAATTTATAGCTTCTTCTAGTGTAGAGAAAATATGTATGTCATGTGTAGTTTTATCTGCTAAATCATTGCCCAAACTAAGGGCTCCAGGCAATCCTGTGTGTGCCCTGATATGTCCTATAAAGAATGGATCTTTTCTGTCCCAGATTAAACTTTGTATAGTGGAAAACAAAGAGAAAACAGTAGAAGAAGGGGAAATCCTACCAGCATCTTCAAGGGATACTATAGCATTAACTATATACTAACTATCAGAAAATAAATTAAATACAGAATCTTTAAACATCACAAAAGCTTGTAATACTGCATTAAGCTCTACCTTTTGAGCTGATTGTTTGGGTACTAAAAATGTAAAAGTTTGATCAGGTGTAACTATTGCTGCTGTACCATTATTTGACCCATCAGTGAATATATTTGGAGCATTCATGATAGCTGTTTTTCTTGTCATTTTTGGAAAAATTACAGGATGCAATGACCAAAAAGACAATAAAGGATTAGATGGTAAGTGGTTATCAAATGAAACATTAGATTTGCACATGATTATTGCCCAAGTATTTAACTCATTAGCTAATTCATCAATTTGATTCATAGTATATGGAGTAATAATTTTATTGGGAGAAATTCCAAATACTCCCTTTGCTGTTTTTATTCCTTTGAGTATTAATTGTCCTACAGCCTCAGGATACCTAGTAAGAATAGTGTTAGGAGAATAAGATAAATGTATCCATAATAATGGACCTTCTTGCCAAAATACTCCTGTAGGAATATTTTTTGTTGGTAGTACAATAAATAATAAAGGCAAACATATCAATTCTATCCAAATGCATATTTTCCATATATGTTTCAATGAATTTTAATGCCTTTCTTGCTTCAGGCGTTAACATTCGGGGTGAATTTGGATCTGATGGACCTTTTAGGATATCAAATAAAGGTCCTAATTCTCCTGTTGGAATACCTAGATAAGGCCTTATCCAATTTATGTCTCCTAATAACTTTTGAAAGTCATTAAGTGATTTGAGTTGATCTACTCATATTTGAATTTTTGGTGGACGGACCATGATTGAGGACAATAGAACTCCTAAATAATTAATTGGAAAATTTAATTGTACTTTATCTATTGCTATCTCTAGATTATAATTTTTTAATAAATTTGTAAGTGTGGCATAACATTCTAGCAATGTGTTTTTAGCTTTGTGTGCTAATAATACATCATCCATATAGTGAAATATTTTTAGTTCAGGATTTTGATTTCTAAGTGGCTGGATTACTTTGTTAACATAAATTTGACACATAGTTGGGCTGTTAGCCATCCCTTGAGGGAGTACTTTCCATTCATATCTCTGATCAGGACCTTCATGATTCAGTGCAGGGATAGTAAATGCAAAACGTGGACTATCCACAGGATGAATTGGAATTGAAAAAAAACAATCTTTAATATCTATAACTAAAACATACCAAGTTTTTGGCAAAGCAGACAATTGAGGAATCCCCGATTGAGCAGGTCCCATAATGACCATTTCATTATTAATGGCTCTTAAGTCTTGCAATAATCTCCATTTACCAGATTTCTTTTTGATGACAAAAATGGGAGTATTATGGGGAGATACAGAAGGTTGTATATGTCCTTCCGCTAATTGTTGTTTGACCAGATCATGGGCTACTTGTATCTTTTCTTTAGTCAAGGGCCACTGAGGAACCCATACTGGTCTTTCTGATTTCCATGTAATTTTTATTGTCTCAGTGGCCCTTTGTGAAAATCCGACCCATGTCTGTCTGTTCCTTGATCTATTTGTATTGGTGCTGCTATACCTTGTTCTTGTTTTTCTAATCGTTTTCCTTTCCTAAAACCTTGTCTAGCCATAATAGTGGGTGCATTTTGATTGATGTTATTTGTTAATGTCAAACCTAATTGATCTAAGACATCTCGTCCCCATAAATTTACGGGAAGATGATCCAATACATATGGCTGTATAGTTCCTTCACATCCTTCAGGATCCTTCCAATCTAATACCATTGCACTTCTATGGGGATTAGTCACCACTCCTAGGCCTCGAAGCATTTGAGTGGCTTGTTGTAATGGCCAATGTTTTGGCCATTCTTGACGAGAGATGATGCTAAGGTCTGCACCTGTATCCAGTAGCCCATTAAATTCATGTCCTTGAATATTTAGTTTTAGCATGGGGCGAGAATCTAAATTTAAAGAAAGCATAGCCCAATCTACACCTGTGGAGCCTAATCCCTTGGAACCTCTTTCTACACCATGACTGGAAAATTTATCATGTAGGCCTGGTATTATTAGTAACTGTGCTATTTTATCTCCTGGTGAAATTATTGATATACCCTTTGGAGAACTGGCTATAATTTTTATTTCACCTTCATAATTGGGATCAATTACCTCAGGACTTATCAAAAGTCCTTTTAGAGTAGAAGAGCTGTGTCCCAATAATAAGCCTACTGTTCCTTTGGGAAGAGGTCCTTTTACCCCTGTGGGAATGATTTGAACTCCCATCTCTGGAGTTAGTACTGATCTGGCGCAGGCGCAGATGTCCAACCCTGCACTCCCTCTGGTTTGTCTGATGAGGGATCTGATGGACAATGTGTCCTGGGCACTACCCTGATGGGGTTGCTGGGTTCCTCCAGTGCTCCGTATATTTGTGGTTTGGGGCCCCGGAGCATTGGGGCCCCCTGTCCATTTTTTTGGCAACGGAGCCTGATGCCTTTGTCCACGATATAGTGGATAAATACCTTGTCCTTGTTCGTTTTTTGATAATGGAGTACCCTCTATGGTGGTTTGAGAACGGCATTCATTAGCCCAATGTAATGGAGTACCCTCTATGGTGGTTTGAGAACGGCATTCATTAGCCCAATGTCTCCCTCTACGGCATTGTGGGCAAATACCCGGTATTCTACTCCTTTGATACCTAGTTTTGTTAAACCCTCCTCCTATGGGGCAATTCCTTTTAAAATGTCCTGTTTGTTGACAATTGTAGCATGTTCTTGGCCTGGTATATAAAGCCTGTTTTACTGCAGCTGCCACAATTTGCCCTTGTTCATTAATGTCTCTGGCATCTAAAGCCTGTTTTACTGCAGATGCCATGACTTGCTCTTGTTCATTAATGTCTCTACATAATTTAATATATGTGTTTAAATCTTCCTGTTTCCATGGTCTAATGATATCTCTGCACCAATGATTCGCTTGGTCATAAGCCAGTTGTTTTATTAATGGCATTGCTTGTTCTGTATTCCCAAAAACTCTGGTAGCTGTTTGAATAAGCCTATCTACAAATTCAGCGTAAGGTTCATTAGCTCCTTGTATTATCTTAGATAATTGACCTTGTAAACCTCCATGTCCTTGTAAAGTCTTCCATGCCTTAACTGCATCTACAGCAATTTGTAAATATACACCAGGATCATATGCAATTTGTTGCTGCCGATCCTCATAAGGTCCCTTTCCTAACAACATATCTAGATTTCTCTGAGAATAACCAGCTGCTGCATTTCGCCTAGCCGTCTCCTTGCAAAATTCCTCATTGGCAACCTTCCATAACAGGTATTGTCCTCCATTTAGCAAAGCTTTACAAATATTAGCCCAATCTGCTGGCGTCATGTTTAAGTTGGTAATGGATTCGACCAAGCTTACAGTGAAGGGTGCCTGAGGACCATAGGTTGTTACAGCCTCTTTTAGCTCCTTCACTGTTTTGAAATTTAAACCCTGGTAAATTCGCTGCCCTCCTACCTCAAATACAGGGCATACTTGAGATCCTGTCTCAGGATCCCAACTATCAACTGCGGGGGTTGGGAGCCTCCTAGCATATGGAGGTGGTGCTGTTGATTGGACATTTATGCCCTCTGGTGATAGAATGCTGTTAGTAGCAGTCTCCTGTAGAGGTGGTGCTGTTGGTTGGACACTTACGCTCTCTGATAGAAAGGTGTTATTAGCAGTCTCCTGTTGTAACTTTTCCCCTGATGGCTTTTTCTGCTCTAAACTTCCTTCCTCTGTCTCACTAGCTTGAAAGACCTTCTCTTTTACTTGAATCTTTTCCTCTTTCTGACTAACTTGAGAGACCTTCTCTTTTACTTGAATCAATATGTCTTCTCCTTCCTCTACCTCTGTCTGAACTGAAGGCTTTGGACTAAGCAAACCAGATATGAACATCCACAATGGCAATGTGCCAACTGGCAGAGTCCCTGGGTTGTTCTTTTCTATTCTTTTTAAATCTTCACCATGATTGTTCCATTGTGATATATCTAACAACTCCTCCTTAAAAAGCCACGGGCTACACTATTGTATTGTATCAACGTATGCCCTGACTGTTCTTGATTTTACTGAGATGCCTCCTTCCTCTAACAATTTACTTAACAGTCTTTCAGTTTGTTTTTTACTAATTTCTGTTCCCGTGTTTCTACTATAATACGACCCAACAAGATAACACCAAACAAAACCGAGACAGAATGAAATAAAAATGGAACCACACAAAATCATTATATCAGCCTTTCTATCCTCCTGACATGTGCATCCGTCCTTTCTCCCTATCTGTTCCTCAGACGCAAATAGTTTTTCCTCAGATGTGAGCGGTTTTTCTTCCGTCTCACTCATCTCCAGGGACAGGCAAGTTAAAACAAAAATGAAGCAAAACAAAAGAGGAAACATAGAATGGCTATCTATCCTCTCAACCTGCCCTCAGGGACGAGCAGTTTACTTACCCTCAGTTGCTCCCTGTGCGAGCCACCAAATGCCGCAGTCTGGCTGGGCACAATTCAGGAGCCACTTGTCAAAAGAAACTAACTTTATTTTTAGAACTACAAATGCCAAATAAAACAGCTCCTCAGGAAAAAACCCTCAGAGCCCAACTGCCACCACCAGCTTCCCACAAGCCTCTCACCCCCATACAAACCTCACCACCTCCCACAATCCTCCTGCTCTTGAGGCTGATTGGCTGGGTCTTGAGGGCAGAGCCAAAGAAGTCCCCCAATGAGCAGCTCCGTGGAGGAGCCAATCAACTAGATGTTGCTGGGGCCGCTGTGAGCCAATCATCAGCTGGCAGTCTGAAGGGCAGTGAAACAGCCCAATGAACATCACCGCAGAGGAGCCAATCAGCTAGATGTTCCTGGGGCCGCTGTGAGCCAATCATCAGCTGGCAGTCTGAAGGGCAGTGAAACAGCCCAATTAACATCACCGCAGAGGAGCCAATCAGCTAGATGTTGCTGGGGCTGCTGTGAGCCAATCATCAGCTGGCAGCTGGAAGTTTGCTGGCAGCTGGAAGTTTGCTGGGGCCCCTTTGGCTGTGGCTCTCAACAAGTAACTGTTGTATTCTGCTAACTTTCCTATCCTCTACTATCCCCCCTCCCCTCCCCTCCCTTCTTCTCTCCCTACCCCAACTACTGTAATTCATTTCTCTCCTTGTTTTTATTTCCCATTCCCCTCACAACCTCTTATATGTAATTTTGTATAACAATGAGGGTCTCCTTCCATTTCCATGCAATTTCCCTTTTCTCTCCCTTTCCCTCCCACCTCATGTCTCTGTTTAATGTTAATCTTTTCCTCCTGCTCTTCCTCCCTGCTCCGTTCTTAGTTGCTCTCATTATATCAAAGAAGACATTTGGCATTTGTTTTTTAGGGATTGGCTAGCTTCACCAAGCATAATCTGCTCTAGTGCCATTCATTTCCCTGCAAATTCTATGATTTTGTCATTTTTAGAGCTGCATAATACTCCATTGTGTATAAATGCCACATTTTTTATCCATTCATCTATTGAAGGGCATCTGGGTTGGTTCCACAGTCTAGCTATTGTGAATTGTGCTGCTATGAACATCAATGTGGCAGTATCCCTGTAGTACGCTCTTTTAAGGTCTTCAGGGAATAGTCCGAGAAGGGCAATAGCAGGGTCAAATGGTGGTTCCATTCCCAGCTTTACCAGGAATCTCCATACTGCTTTCCAAATTGGCCGCACCAATTTGCAGCCCACCAGCAATGTACAAGAGTACCCTTTTCCCCCACATCCTCGCCAGCACTTGTTGTTGTTTGACTTCATAATGGCTGCCAATCTTACTGGAGTGAGATGGTATCTTAGGGTGGTTTTGATTTGCATTTCTCTGACTGCTAGAGATGGTGAGCATTTTTTCATGTACTTGTTGATTGATTGTATGTCCTCCTCTGAGAAGTGTCTGTTCAGGTCCTTGGCCCATTTGTTGATTGGGTTATTTGTTGTCTTATTGTTTAATTTTTTGAGTTCTTTGTATACTCTGGATATTAGGGCTCTATCTGAAGTGTGAGGAGTAAAAATTTGTTCCCAGGATGCAGACTCCCTATTTACCTCTCCTATTGTTTCTCTTACTGAGAAAAAACTTTTTAGTTTAAGTAAGTCCCATTTGTTGATTCTTGTTATTAACTCTTGTGCTATGGGTGTCCTATTAAGGAATTTGGAGCCCGACCCCACAATATGTAGATCGGAGCCAACTTTTTCTTCTATCAGATGCAGAGTCTCTGATTTGATATCAAGATCCTTGATCCATTTTCAGTTAACTTTTGTGCATGGTGAGAGAAAGGGGTTCAGTTTCATTTTGATGCATATGGATTTCCAGTTTTCCCAGCACCATTTGTTGAAGATGCTATCCTTCCTCCATTGCATGCTTTTAGCCCCTTTATCAAATATAAGATAGTTGTAGTTTTGTGGATTGGTTTCTGTGTCCTCTATTCTGTACCATTGGTCCACCTGCCTGTTTTGGTACCAGTACCATGCATTTTTGTTACTATTGCTCTGTAATATAGTTTGAAATCTGGTATCTCTATACCGCCTGATTCACACTTCCTGCTTAGAGTTGCTTTTGCTATTCTGGGTTTTTTATTTTTCCATATGAATTTCATGATTGCTTTATCTATTTCTACAAGAAATGCCATTGGGATTTTGATTGGGATTGCATTAAACCTGTAGAGAACTTTGGGTAATATTGCCATTTTGATGATGTTAGTTCTGCCTATCCATGAACAGGGTATATTTTTCCATCTTCTAAGATCTTCTTCTATTTCTCTCTTTAGGGTTCTGTAGTTTTCATTGTATAAATCTTTCACCTCTTTTGTTAGGTTAATTCCCAAGTATTTTTTTTTTTGAGGATATTGTGAATGGAGTGGTTTTCCTCATTTCCATTTCAGAAGTTTTGTTGTTGATATACAGGAATGCCTTTGATTTATGCATGTTGATTTTATATCCTGCCACTTTGCTGAATTCATTTATTAGTTCTAGTAGTTTCTTTGTAGACCCTTTTGGGTCTTCTAGGTATAGAATCATGTCATCTGCAAATAGTGATAATTTAAGTTCTTCTTTTCCTATTTTTATGCCTTTAATTTCTTTCATCTAATTGCTCTGGCCAGTGTTTTGAGAACTATATTGAATAGAAGTGGTGATAGAGGGCATCCCTGTCTTGTTACAGATTTTAGAGGGAATGCCTTCAATTTTTCTCCATTCAGAGTGATGCTAGCCTGAGGCTTAACATAGATAGCTTTTACAATGTTGAGGTAAGTTCCTGTTATCCCTAGTTTTTCTAATGTTTTGAACATAAAAGGATGCTGTACTTTGTCGAATGCTTTTCCTGTGTCTATCGAGATGATCATATGGTTCTTATCTTTAAGTCTATTGATGTGGTGAATAACATTTATTGATTTCCATATATTGAAACATCCTTGCATCCCAGGGATGAATCCTACTTGATTATGGTGCACAATTTTTTTGATGTGTTTTTGTATCCGATTCGCCAGAATTTTATTGAGGATTTTTGCATCTAGGTTCATTAGAGATATTGGTCTGTAGTTTTCTTTCTTTGAAGTGTCTTTGTTTGGTTTCGGGATCAGGGTGATGTTGGCCTCATAGAATGAATTTGGAAGAGCTCCCTCTTTTTCTATTTCCTGAAATAACTTGAAAAGTATTGGTATTAATTCTTCTTTAAAGGTTTTGTAAAACTCCATTGTATACCCATCCGGTCCTGGGCTTTTCTTGGTTGGTAGCCTTTTGATAGCTTCTATTTCATCCATTGATATTGGTCTGTTCAAATTGTGTGTATCCTCCTGACTCAGTCTGGGCAAATCATATGACTTAAGAAATTTATCAATGTCTTCACTATCTTCTATTTTATTGGAATATAGGTTTTCAAAATAATTCCTAATTATCTTCTGTATTTCTGTAGTATCTGTTGTGATGTTGCCTTTTTCATCCCGTATGTTAGTAATTTGAGTTCTCTCTCTTCTTCGTTAGCATGGCTAAGGGTCTGTCAATCTTATTTATTTTTTCAAAGAACCAACTTTTAGTTTTGTTAATTTTTTCAATAGTTTCTTTTGTTTCCATTTCGTTGATTTCTGCTCTGATTTTAATTATTTCTTGCCTTCTGCTACATTTGCTGTTGTTTTGCTCTTCCTTTTCTAGGGCTTTGAGATGAAGTGTGAGCTCATTTATTTGTTGGTTTTTCCTTTTTTTGAGGAATGACCTCCAGGCGATGAATTTCCCTCTTAAAACTGCTTTCAATGTGTCCCATAGATTCAGATATGTTGTGTCTGTATTTTCATTTATCTCTAAAAATTTTTTTATTTCCTCCTTTATGTCTTCTGTAACCCATTGATCATTCAGTAACATATTGTTCATTTTGCATGTGATGTAGGATTTTTCCTTCCTTCTTTTATCATTGATTTCCAGTTTCCTTCCATTATGATCAGATAAAATGCATGGTATTATCTCCACCCCTTTATATTTACTGAGGGTTGCCCTATGGCATAATATATGGTCTATTTTTGAGAAGAATCCGTGTGCTGCTGAGAAAAAAGTATATCCACTTGATGATGGTTGATATATTCTATAGAGGTCAGTTAAGTCTAGGTTATTGATTGTGACATTGAGTTCCATAGTTTCTTTATTCAACTTTTGTTTGGAAGATCTGTCCAATGGTGAAAGAGGTGTGTTGAAGTCACCCATAATTATTGTGTTGTGGTCTATTTGATTCTTGAACTTGAGGAGAATTTGTTTTATGAACATTGCAGCACCATTATTTGGTGCATAAATATTGATAATTGTTATGTCTTGTTGGTGAATGGTTCCTTTTAACAGTATATAATGTCCTTCCTTATCCCTTTTGATTAACTTAGTCTTGAAGTCGATTTTATTCGATATGAGGATGGCCACCCCTGCTTGCTTACGAGGACTGTGTGCGTGGTATATTTTTTCCCAACCTTTCACCTTCAGCCTGTGTATGTCTTTTCCAATCAGATGTGTATCCTGAAGGCAGCATATTGTTGGATTTGGTTTTTTAATCCATGTTACCAGCCTATGTCGCTTTATTGGAGAGTTTAAGCCATTAACGTTTAGAGTTACTATTGATATATGGTTTGTACTGCCAGCCATGTTTGAGTATTTATCTTTTTTTTAATTTAGTTTGTTTCTCATTGATTAGCTTTCCCCCCACTTTACCGAGACACTTCCCACCCATGGTTTTGGTTATTGTTTTTCATTTCTTCCTCGTGTAGTGTTTTGCTCAAGATGCTTTGCAATGCTGGTTTTCTGGCTGCAAATTCTTTTAACTTTTGTTTATCATGAAAGATTTTTATTTCGTTGTCATACCTGAAGCTTAATTTGCTGGATACAAAATTCTTGGTTGTCATCCATTTTCTTTCAGTGTTTGAAATACGTTGTTCCAGGATCTTCTCGCTTTCAGCGTCTGTGATGAAAAATCCGTTGTTAACCTTATTGGTTTATCCCTGAATGTAATCTGCCTCCTTTCTCTTGTAGCTTTTAATATTTTCTCTTTGTTCTGTATATTGGATATCTTCATAACAATGTGTCTTGGCGTTGGTCTACTGTGATTTTGTATGCTCGGTGTCCTGTATGCATCTACAATTTGTATATCTGTTTCCTTTTTTATTTCTGGAAAGTTTTCTATAATTATTTCATTCAGCAGGTTGCTCATTCCCTTGGTTTGAGCCTCTATACCTTCCTCTATCCCGATGACTCTTAAGTTTGTTTTTTTTATGTTATCCCATATCTCTTGAATGTTTTTCTCATGATTTTTTACCAGCCTTTCTGAGTTGGCTAAACTCTTTTCAAGATGATATATTTTGTCTTCATTATCTGATGTTCTGGCTTCTACTTGCTCCACTCTGTTAGTGATACTCTCAATTGAGTTTTTAATTTGGTTTATAGTTTCCTTCATTTCTAGAATTGTTGTTTGATTTTTTATAATCTCTATCTCCTGATAAAGATGCTTAATTTCTTCTTTTATCTGTTTATGTAATTCATTTTCAATGTGTTCTTTCACTGTTTGAATTTGCTGTCTCATATTCTCTTTAAGGTTCCATTCCATCTGTCTAAGGTATTCCTTGAGTTCTTTTTTTGACCATTTTTCTGATGCCTCTAGGTCCTCCTGAATATTTAGGCTGTCCTGCATTGTTTGTACTCCTTTTCTTCCTTGCTTTTTCATGCTGCTCATGTTACTTCTTGTTCTGTTTGACTGCTGAGTTACTGTTTACTCCTATAAATTTATTTGATGCTTGGGAGGAAAGGTATTAGAAGGGAAGGAAAGAAGTAACTAAAGAGAATGAGAGTAAGCAGGTAGAATTCAAGGAAAGGGGAATAAGGAAATTGAAAAGAAATGAAAAGACAAAATAAAAAAATAGAAAATAAAAAAAAATTTTAAAAAATTTAAAAATAATAATAAAAAAATTAAAATTAAAAAAATAATTTAAATTTTTTTTAAATTAAAAAAACAACAAAAAATGAAAATGAAAAAAAACAAATAAAAAAATTAATAAATGCAGTCTTAGAGTTTGATTAACTTCTCTTCCAGTAGGAGGAGCTGTGCCCACCCAGCGGAGCTTCTTTTCTCAATATGGGGGAACCAATCACTGTGCAGCAGCTCCTCCTCCCAGACGGGGTGCGTCTCCAATCCTGAGTGCCTATGGCCTTCTCTTGTGTCTAGTCATTTCCCCACTTTTCCTCAAGCCAGGCCCCGCTCACCGGTGACGCTCACCACAATACTGGCTACACGCCAGGTCTGTTGCTCCCGGGAGCCCTATTTTCATGAACGACTGGGCATACTCTCCCTGTTTGCCATTCCCTCAGACCCTAAGTTTGTAGAACTTGGGGCTTGAGAACCCTCAGCGAATTTTGCTCGCCCCCAGTAGCTGGTGCAAGAGACCTCAGTTGTCAGCACTGGTGGAAGCAGTAGCCGGGAGTTCCACGCCGCGGGTCCTGCACCACTCCTGATTCCCTCGGTCTGGCTATCGATCTTACAGGAGAGCTGGGAGGGGCCCTTACGGGAGAGCTGGGAGGGGCCCTTAAGGTTTCCCCGCTGTGTGGAGAGGGAAGGCTAGGGTGTTACACACCTGTCACCACTGGTTTCAATGAAGTTATCTCCTCTGCCGCATTCTGGTGATGTCAGTTCTCTGCCATGGTGGTATTCCATGCAAATGGCGATAGTTTGTTCCCTTTGCCGGGTAACCAATGCAGTGGGTGGATCCTGACTGGCTCTCCCAAGCCCCGTCTCAATCCTATGGCCACTGCCTATGAAGGCTCGGTTGGTATTAACCTCCGCAGGTTCAGAGGGGCCGACCAGTTGTTTCAGTGAGATTGTTTAGTGCTGAGTCACAGCAGTTTGTCTGCGAGAAGCAGGCAAACGGGAGCTTGAATTCAGCCGATCTGGGCTCGGTGTGTGTTCTGAGAGGCCCAGAATGTTCGCTCCAGATCCACGTCAGCTCAGCATTACCTAGTGATCCTGAGCAAACAGCATTTAGATGGTTTACGACTCCCTATACCCGCACAGCTTTAGAGGTCAGAGACTTGATCTCTCTGTGCCCGCCGTCATGTTGGATTATCCCAAGAAAACTTTTTAATGTATGTATTTTTGGATGCCAGAGATTGAACTCAGGGGCACTCAACCACTGAGCCACATCCCCAACCCTATTTTGTATTTATTTAGAGACAGGGTCTGAGTTGTTAGCACCTCACGGTTGCTGAGGCTGGCTTTAAATTCCCAATCCTCCTGTGCCAGCCTCTTGAGCCACTGGGATTACAGGCATGCACCACCATGCCCACAAGAAAACTTTATAGCATGCATTCTCGTTCCTTGCCATTGACCAACAACTGGATATTCCAATCTTTTATTTCCTTTTTATAAAATGAAAGAGACACTCTTTCTCCTATTGGAAGCTAATCATAACATTTTCTTCTTCTGCCTCCCCAGATATCATTGAATCTTGGGACCTTGCACATCCAGATATTTTGCATACCAATGATCTTCTCCTTCTTTTGTATTTTGACTTTTCCCTTTAAATACTTTAACCTTCTGTATTAGTTATTTATTGCTGCATAACAATTTACCAGCTTAAAACAACATATATTTATTTTCTCACAAAGTTTTTATAGGTCACGAATCTCAGAGTGGTCACTCTGGGTGATTGTGTCCCAGAGTACCTCAGGAGTTTGCAATGAAGATATCAATCAAGTGAGACAGACAGTTGTCTGAAATAGTGACTGGGGATAAAAAAATCCACTTCTAGAATGGCTCACCTCTAGCAATGTTGATAGGATGCCTTGGTTTCTTGCTAACTGTGGGCAGGAAGCCTCAGTTCCTTGAACCTCTTCATAGGACTAGAGTATCCTTACAACTTGACAACTGGCTGGCTTCCTACAGAGCTGGTAATTCAAGAAAGCACAGCCAAATCACAATGACTTTTATAACAGCTTTAGGAATCACACACCATATTTTTCAGGTTATCCTATATTTTACACAGATCTGTCCTCTTCAGTTTGAAGGATGAGGTCCACAGGGGGAACTAGATAAAAGCAGAATACTAGAAGGCTGGGATCACTGGGATCATCAAGGAGGCTGACTCCTCCACCTTCCTTTAAACACTTAAACATATTTGATTCTCTCCTATTGAAGCCAGATTTAAAGACAGGTAGTTACTGTAGCTAGGTAAATCTGGTCTGATAGAGAAAATGAAGTCCCATTTGAGTCAGAAAATCGGAAACTGCCCCCCCCACATTGAAATGTTAATGTCCCCCAAAGCCAGCCTATACTGCCCATCCTAAAGAATTGTTAATGAAACAACTACAGAGCAAATAGAAAATTGCTAATTAATTTGTCCTGGGCCCCCTTCCTGCCTGGATCACTCCTCTCTGGCCCCTCCAGCTCACCTGTTTCCCACATTTTGGCTTTCCCATGGGTGTCCCTGGATTACATATGCAGGATGAGGGGAAATGAACAAAATAAAAGAGAGGAATGTAAAAGGACAAACAAAATCTGAAGGAATGTATCTCCACCAGGAAGTATTAAAGGGAGTTCTTCAATCTGAAATAAAGAGATGTTAACAAAAAAAAAAAAAGAAGAAAACATTGAAAGGTATAAACTCATTAATAAGAGTAACTATACAGAAAAATTCAGAATGCTATAGTGTTGTAAACACAATAAATAAACCATTCATATCTTAAATATGATAACTTAAAAAAGATTTAAAATAATAACTACATTAATATGTTAAGAGATAGACAATATGGAATATTAAAATGGGACATCAGAAGTGCAATATGTTAAGAGTTTTGGAGGGCAGGTATATTTTATATTCATTTTTTTTCTTTTCTATTGTTTTTGTTCTTATCTTCATGGTCACATTAAGTGGCTATCATTTCAAAATAGCTTTTTTAGGGCTGGGGATGTGGCTCAAGAGGTAGTGCTGGGTTTGATCCTCAGCACCACATAAAAATAAAATAAAGATGTTGTGTCCACCGAAAACTAAAAAATAAATATTAAAAAAAATCTCTCTCTCTCTCTCTCTCTCTCTCTCAAAAAATAGCTTTTTATAATCAAAAGATTTTTTGATAAGATTTAAGGTAACCACAAAACAAAAATTGATGCCCTATAACTTAGTCAACTGTAGAATAACTAACCAAAATAAATGAATAAGTAATACAAATATAGTAAATCATTTAGTCACGAAGGAAGACTGTAAGAAAGAGAGAAAGAGAAATGAAATACAATGAAAGTAAAAAATAAATTACAAAATAGATGTAGTAAAAATGTACCTATCAATAAGTTAAATGGATTAGGGATGAGGATGTAGCTCAGTAGTAGAGCACTTGGCTAGCATGTGCAAGGCCCTGGGTTTGATCCCCAGAACTGAAAAAGAGAGAGATCAAATAAGATAAATGGATTAAGCTCTCCCATAAAAAGAAATAAAAGTGATTAAATGGATTTAAATTTACATATAAGACCCAATTATATTTTGCTTATAAGAAACTCACTTCACCTCCAAAGGCACACATAGATTGAAAGAAAAGATACGGAAAAAATATTCCATGTAAACATAATCCAAAAGAAAGCAGGAGTAGCCATATTTATATTAAATGAAACAGACTTCAAATCAAAAGCTGCAAAAAGATACAAAGAATACCATTATATGATGATCAATTCAGCAAGAGGAAATAATAGTTATTATATTACATATATATAATAGTTACAAACATATATGCACCCAATAATTGAGCACTCAAATAATAGAATAAATATTATACCTAAAGGGAGAGATCAACTCTAATACAATAATACTAGGGGGCTTTAGCACCCCCACTTTCAGCAATGGATAGATCATCTAAACAGAATATCAACAAAGAAATAGCTAAGTTAAATTGTACCCTGGACTAAATGGGTATAACAAACATCAATAAAATATCCCATCCAACAAATGGAGAATACAAATTTTTCTCATCAGTACATGAAACATTCTCCAGAATAGATTACATGAAAAGTCATGCAACAAATCTTAACTAATTTTTAAAAATTTAAATCATATTATTTACTTCAACAGCACATATACTACAATCAGAATGATACAGAGAATATTAGCATGGCCCCTGAGCAAGGATAAAAAAGCTAATTCATGGGGTTGGGTTGTGGCTCAGCAGCAGAGTGCTTGCCTAGCATGTGCAAGGCCCTAGGTTCGATCCTCAGCACCACATAAAAATAAGTAAAATAAAGGTATTGTGTCCAACTACAACTAAAAACAATAAATATTTTTTTTAAAAAAAGCTAATTGATGAAACATTCCATATATTTTTTTGTTTTGGTTTTGGCATCATTTCTTCTAGCAAAATTGTTTCCATTTATAAAATATTACTCTTACACTCCTGATGTTCGGAAATCACATTAAAAATAAAAGTTCCAGGGGCTGGGGTTATGGCTCAGCGGCAGAGCATTCGCCTAGCATGTGCGAGGTGGTGGGTTCGATCCTCAGCATCACATAAAAATAAATAAAATAAAGGCATGTGTCCAACAACAACTAAAAAAATATTTTTAAAAAGTAAATAAATAAAAATGAAAGTTCCATACTGTTTGATTTTAAAAAATGAAATCATGTCAAGTAGCTCTTCCAATCAGAATACAATAAAACTAGAAATCAGTAACAAGAAAAACTTTGAAAGCTATATAAATATGTGGAAATTAAACAATTTACTCTTGAACAACCAATGGATTAAGGAAACAATCAAGAAAGAAATTAAAAGTTTCCTTAAAACAAATGAAAATGGAGACACAACATAACAAAACCTATGGGATACAACAGAAACTGTACTAAGAGGGAATTTTATAACAGTCAATGCCCACATCAAAAAAAAAAAATGTCAAATTAAAAAAAAAAACTATCACTGCATCTCAAGAAACTAGAAAAACAAGAACCAAACCCAAAAATGAAAGGATGGCTCAACATATGAAAATCAGCAAACACGCCATACCACATCAACAGAATGATGCCATATGAACACCTCAAGAGACATATAAAATGCATCTGATTAAATTCAACATCCCCCAAGATGAGCAGAAGAAAAGAAGCTACAAAGACCAAAGAATAAATAAATGAAATAGAAACTAAAACTCTAATAGAGAAGATCAATGAAATAAAGAATTGGTTGTCCCATTAATGAAAGCTCTAGAACAGACGGCTTCATTGCTGAGTTCTACTAAACAATTAAACAACAATCAATATCAATTCTTATTAAATTATTCCCCAAAAAAAATGAAAAAAAGGAATTTTTTTAGACACATTCTATAAGGCCAGCTTTACTTTGATACCAAATCCAGGAAAGAACCAAAAAAGAAGGCTACCAGCCAATATTATTGATGAACATAGAAGCACAAACCCTCAACAAAATATTAATAAACTGAATCCAACAGAACATTAAAAAATTATTCACCATGGGCAAGAGGGATCTATCCCAGGGATGAAAGAATGAATCAACATTCTCAAATCAAAAACACAATATACCAATTTAACAGAATGAAAGACAAAACCATATGATCATCTCAATAGATTCAGAAAAAGCATTTAATAAAATTCAACATCCTTTCAAGATGAAAAACACTGAAAAACTAGGTATAGAAAAATACTACCTTAACGTATTTTTTTTTAGTAGTAGTTGGATAAATACCTTTACTTATTTTTATGTGGTGCCAAGGATTGAACCCAGACCCTCACATGTGCTATGCAGGCTCTCCATCGCTGAGCTACAACCCCAGCCCATACCTTACCATATTAAAAACTATTTAAGACAAGCTAACATTTAATATAATCCTAAATGGGTACAAGTTGAATATTTATTCAATCAGATCTGGAACAAGCTAAGGATGCTCACCTTCATTACATTTATTTAACCAAGTATTGAAAGTGCTGACCAGAAAATATAGACAAAAGTAAGAAAGGGCTCCAAAATGGAAAGGTGGAAGGAAGTAAAATTGTCCCTATTTGCAGAAAACATGATCTTATATGGCAAGAACCCCAAATACCCTACCAAAATTCAGTAAAACTAATAAATGAATTCAGCAAAGTTGCAGGATAAAAATCAACATAAAAAACTCAGTAATGTTCTAGTAGGTCACACATCAATTATCTGAAATATAAATCAAACCAAAAAAAAAAAGATCCCATTCACAATAACTCCAAAAAATTTTTTTTAAAAAATCTAGGAATAAATTAAACTAAAGAAGTAAACAACTTCTACAATGAAAACTATAATATGTTGATGAAAGAAATTAAAAAGAAGCCAAAAAATAAGTGGAAAGACATCCCACATTCATGGGTTGGGAGAATAAATATAGTTAAAATACTGATACTACACAAAATGATCTGGAGATTCAATGCAATCCCTATTAAAATACCAATATTTTTTTTTACAGAATTAGGGGGGAAATTCCCAAAATTTGTATAGAACTACAAAACTTCCTGGAAAATCAAAGCAATGTTGAGTAAAGGAGAAATTATACTTACCTGACTTCAAAAAAAAAACTGTAAGGTTGTCCTCTTCAAAACAAGATGGTAAACTGAGCTGAGCACAAAGACATATACCTGTAATCCCAGCTAATCAGAAAGCTGAGGAAAGAGGATCACAAATTTGAGGCCAGCCTCAATAACATAGCAAGACCCTGTCTCATAATAAAAATAAAAATAAGGGATGAACAGGAATTTTAAAAAATTAAGTAGCTGCTGAGGAGAATAGGAAAGAAATGACTAGGGAACCCAATACAAGTATTTCTCAATAGCATCGAGAGCCCAGTTTGTCAAAAATCATGAAATTTTTAGATAATCAACCTATGAATTTTTTAAAAAATAGAGGTGAACTATAGCAATAGCAGTTAACTAAGCCTCAAAGAGCAACTTTGAATCACATTTCAAATTGAGGTAAAGTTGCTTGCACTAAGGTCTAATCACAGCTTGGTTACTAAAAATTGCAGATGTAGCTAAAGAGAAGCACAGTGGTTTACATCTAAAAAGTGGAAAATGGTATGGCTAATCCTCCAATCACTGTTGCATACAACTATGACTATGTAACCAGCTTTTTTTAGAAAGGTCAACCAATCTAATAGTGTGGGAAATTATTTGAAATACTTTATAGCTGTTATTAATGATTTATTATGTTTTGCTCTTTCACCTAAACACCTTTTCCTCCTCTTCTAGTCTACTATTCCTTTAATAGGTAACTATTTATAAAGCCTTATGGAATTCTCCAAGAAAAAGATTTTTAAAAAATACCTCCTTCATGTTTAGATTCAATACACTCTATTTTTCAGAACTGCCCTATTAGCTATATTTTACCCACTGAACACAAAAGCACATAGCTTTAATAACTCAGAAAATAATTGCTAGTATCTAACACACTAAGCAAACTAAATGCTTACCCCTGGAATTAAAATGTCAACATATTACATAAACCACCTTTTCTATATTTTGGATCTGGTGTATCCACAAAATACCTATATGTTAAAGGTTTGGTGGCCAGCCTATAGTGCTTTTGGGAGGAGTGGAACCTTCAGAAAGTACAGCCTAATGAAAGAAAGTTAAGTCATGGGAAGACATGCCTTGAAGAGATCATTGGGACCTGGTCTCCATCCTCTCTTTTACTTCCCTACCATGAAGTAAATTATTTCCTTTGCCACATGCTCCTGTCATGATGTACCGTGCTGCCACAGGTTCAAAACAACAAAGCCAAGTGACCATAAACTGAAACGGGAATTCAAATAGACCTTTTCTCCTGATAAGGAAAAAAATGCCTAATTATCTCAATATTTTGGTCACAGTGATGTAGAACTGTCTTCAATTTAACTTCAGTTCTATTTTCCTTTTTAAATACTATTTTTCAAATTCCAATATAAACCAGAATTAGGCTTGAAAAGATTTATCCAATCCCACCAGAATTTTTATGAACAATAAGCAATGATACTTTAAATAGGAATACTGTTCCTCTATATTAATCACATTCATTAAAGGATGAAATATTTCATACAAACAAAAGTTTTTAGGCCTGAAATTATGGAACATAATATTTTTTTTCCATGACCATTTTTGAAGAAAATATCTTGCGCTTTATTTTAGTAAACAATAGCACACACCAATACAAACAGATAACCTGCCAAGTCATCATTCCCATCCTTATTAAGGCAAATAGTACCATAGATGAACCAGAAGCACTATAAATAATGAGAGTGTTAAACTGAATCAAATAAATAATTCATGAAACCTAATTCTTCCAGTTCTTTGGCAGTTCTCTCAAAGCCAGCTGAAGCAATGCAGAATGATTACAAAGATGTATCGTCTATATTGTTGGAGTGTGTGCCTTATCTATTAAACTAGCTCATTTATTTAAAAAATAGTAATCAACTTGTGGCTACTTTACATTCTAAATGTTTGCTTTTGTAGGCTAATGTAATGCAAATGTACCTTACTGGAGTTTAAAAATGAGATAATGTCCAAGCAATGTCTGCTTCACACTCAAAATCTGATTTAGAGGTTGAGTGGAGCTCCAAGGGTCCAATAGCACACCTGGAGACTCTCAGAGGCACTGGGTCACATTCCTGGTCCAGTACTTCACTGACAAGAAGGAGTTTAGTATCAATTAAAAGAAACCTTGAAGATAAGTGAGCTGAAAGACTGGTTCTGTTTCTGGATCTGCCATTGATTTGATTTGACCAAAGTCAAGTAACAAAACTTGTCAAGACTTTCATCTCAAACTCTATCACATGAGCATGCAGACTGTAATAACTTTGAGGTTCCTTCCAACCTTCATATTTAGCAATCTGCATCAACAACAAACAAATCTCCTTGCTTTCAGCCATATTCTACTTCTACCAGGTTGCAAGAATTATGAATGCACAGATTCCTTTTTTTTTTTTACCAGTGTATCTTCAGGTCCTAGCACAGCATCTTATCCACTGAAATATTCCATTACAAATTTAATGCATAAAACAAATAGACCTAATACAATTGAAAAACAATATCAAACCCAAGTTTGTTTCTTCTTTAATACAATGTTTGCTATAGCAGAAATTCAGAGCAGTCAAAGCCCCAACTTACTGACAGAAGGCAAAGAGAACAGAATTATTACATTCAGTCATAATTATCTTTGTTTTTGGTTTTATCACCAAACTATTAGAGCAACCTATTTTCCAATTTGCTGGGGAGCAAGAACTGAAATATATTTCCTAGGGTTCAGTATAGCTAGGATTCTGAATAATTAGCTAGCAATTATTTTTGGCAGTAATACTATAGTACAGCAACCAATCCTCTCCCTCTCCCTATACACACATAAACATAAACATACTTAAGCCTCTATCTCTTCTCAAAATACAGACTGAAATGTCATAACCACTAAGAGGTTAAAGTAGGAACCTATAGAGGATTCTAAGAGACTATTCGGTAGGTTCCAACCACTTCATACTTATCAAACCTGTCTCTCTTGTGTTTCATTTCCATTGTTTGATTCAACTTCCACTCTATGGAATTTTGCCTAAGAAAATTCAAGTTTTGTCTTGAAATTCTGTCCCAGAATTGAAGACTAACATTGTTCCTTCCCTCGGGAATTCTTTCTGTCAGCAGTGACAGGGAAAAGCTTTTAAAGTTTTGGATTCCCATATATTTAAAATTTATTCAAGCATATTATTATAACCACTCAAAAAAAAGAAGTCAGTCATTTTATATCTAATAAATAATAGATGCTTTGTGCTACACTGTGCTTTGAATAATAATACAACATGAAATATTATTGGGTAAACATAAAACATATCAGATAATCCTAGAACCATTCAATAGAAGAAATTGTAGTGAACCTTAAGAGACACCCAATACTACACCCAAAGGTAGAATGAGTACATTCTACCATTGTCCAACTGAGTAATAGAAATACAACTTAAAAATTTATCTATTCAGATTTGCTAATGATGAATTCAAAAATGAGTGTGTGGCAGAATGATTATCAAGTAGACATGAGAATAGAAATACTAGAAGCTTCTAGAAATAGTATACTTTTCTTATGCTATAGTTGGAGTGCTGAATGACCTGCAAAGGCCCATGTAGAAAATGGTGAATCCCACACAAGGTGGATCTAGTAATGGTTCTTTAGGTCATTGGGGGTGTACCTTTTGGAGCCCTGACCCCTTCCTTTCTCTTTTTCTTCCTGGTCATTAGGTAAGTGGCTATGCTTCACCACTTACTTCTACCATGATGTGTTGCCTCAACCCAGGCCTAAAGCCAGGGAATTAATCAATCATGAACAGGAACCTCCAAAACTATGAACTAAAATAAACCTTTGTAAGTTAATTATCTAAGGAATTTTATTATAGTAACAGAAGACTAATTAACACAGTTTATTATAGTGACAAAACCTGGTGTCTCTCTGTAACTGGACATGAACAAGAAAACATATAGACCAGTTGCACCCATTTAAAACTACAAAATGAATCAGTCTTAGTTTGAAGTCTAACACTACAGATGTCATAATAGAAAAACAGAAAGAACATTGGCCATGATGCCATTAATTATTTACTAAAGCAGTTAAACCTGTAGGCTACTTTACTTTCAGATTCTCTGGCATTTGATATAATAAATGTCCTCATAGTTTATTTCAGCTAAGACTTCTGTTACCTGCAGCCCAAAGTATCCTATCTGATATATATAGTTATCTACATTTAGTTATCTGTTTGTAGAGGCCACATACTACCACAATTTCAAATATACATATAATCTAACTGATCTAAGATGATTAATAAAACAAAGTCCTTAAAATAATAATAAACTAATGAAGAGTTCAGTCATATATAATTTCAATACATGATTGCCCACTCTATGCATAGTTTACTAAGCAAATATTCCTTATTTGATTTAACACAGTTTTTTATTTGAGTTTTCACAAGTAATTTTTTTAAACAATTTAAACATAAGTCTAATTTGGTGGTGCATGCTGGTGGTGCATGCCTGTAATCCCAGGAGCTGTGGAGGCTGAGGCAGAAGGCTCACAAGTTCAAAGTCAGCCTCAGCAATTTAGCAAGGCCCTAAGCAACTTATTGAGACCCTGTGTCAAAATAAAAAATAAACAGCTGGGGATGTGACTCAGTGGCTAAGCGCTCCTAGGTTCAATCCCTGAGAAAGAGAAAGAAAGAAAGAAAGAAAGAAAGAAAGAAAGAAAGAAAGAAAGAAAGAAAGAAAGGAAGGAAGGAAGGAAGGAAGGAAGGAAGGAAGGAAGGAAGGAAGGAAGGAAGGAAGGAAGGAAGGAAGGAAGATGGAAAGAAGGAAGGAAGGAAGTAAACATAAAAGATATTTAGGAATAATACTTTATGTGTCAGCCTCTCACTTTATGGAAGTAAGATTTATGAAAGTAAAAGATGGAAGACCTATCTGATTTGTACTTTTGACATGGCATGAATTTCTTATAACATATTTTCTCATTAAAATTATACAGAGGGTCTTCATCCTGAGGCATTAGTGAATAAGCTGATTTCTAGCTGGGAATGAAATGAGTTTTTTCCCCCCTAAGGAAGAGTACTACAAATATGATGGAGAGAATTACTGAAGAATTTCACCCTACTCTACAAGACTCCTGGTCTGTTCCAAGGTGATAATTTCTAAATACAGAAAATAAGGAAAGGGAAAGTGTTTATCTTTAAGAGTAAACTGGAAATTCAGAAGAGAAGTTAAACATACTCTGAACTTCCACCACAGCCATGGACAGATAGAGTACCCATGTGGATTGACTTACCAATTGTAATGACCATGAAACAACCCCAATGATCCAACTTGACCTCGCCTCCTAACATGCATAAATCACATTGAAGTTCTCAGACTACACAGTTTCTTACAATATATTTATTCTTCCATGTTTCCAATTGTGATGGATCCTTTGTTTCTGATTAATACTCCCATCTGCCATTTCTCCCACGTGTCCCTCCTAACCTTCTCTCCTAACCTTCCTCTTCTCTGCTCTTTTTCCTCTTTTCTATCATTCATTCCACTTTCCTGCCCAGTTCCTACTTATCATTTCAGGTCTAATTCAAATTTGACCTTCTGCTAGAAATGCTCCCTGAGCTCTCCTGTCCTCTGAATTCCTATGAAGTCTGCATGCCACAAATTCAAAGTGAACCAATTTAATAAGGCAAAATGGTGTAATAAAGAGCTCAATCTTGTTTTTTGTTTGTTTGGTTGGTTGGTTGTTGTTTTTGTTTTTTTTTTTTTTTTTTTTGTCCCAGGGATTGAACCCAGGGATGCTTAACCACTAAGTCTTTTTTATTTTGAGACAGAGTCTCACTAAGTTGCTGAGACTGGCCTCAAATTTGTGATCCTACTGCCTCATTCTCCCAAATTGTTGGGATACAGGTGTGCACCACCTCATGTAGCTGAAGAGCTTAATACTTTTTTTTTTTTTTTTTTTTTGAGAGAGAGAGAGAGAGAGAGAGAGAGAGAGAGAGAGAGAAAATATCTTTTTTTTTTTTTTGTAGATGGACACAACACAATGCCTTTATTTTTATGTGGTGCTGAGAATCGAACCCAGGTCCCGCCCATGCTAGGCCAGCGCTCTACCTCTGAGCCACAATCCCAGCCCCAAGAGCTTAATCTTTAAGACAAAAATCCAAAGCCCAGCTCCAACATTCCTTAACTCTGTGACTTTAGAGCAAACTCTCAACAAAGGGTACTAATTATTATTAGTAATAACAATAGCAATTAACAATTATTAAATCCTGGTTCTGCTTGTGTCTTTATGATCTTGAGTAAGACATTTAATCTAACAGAATCTCAGTTTCCCAATCTGTCAAATGAATTACATCTATTCTACTGACCTCATAGAATTGTGAGAACTGAAATAAGATATTGAGTATAATAGTGTTTATAATAATTACAGATGCTCCTCAACTTATGATGGAGTTACATCCTGATAAACCTACCATAAATTGAAAATACTGTCAACTGAAAATGCTTTTCATACACACCTACTTTACCAAATTTCATAGCTTTATAGCACATTAGTACACTGCAGAAGATTCGTTGTTTACCCTTATGTTCACACAGCTGACTGGGGAGCTGCAGCTCACTGCTGCTGCCCAACATTGACAGAGACTATGGTACTGCATATTGCTAACCTGCAAAAAAGATCAAAATTCGAAATTCAAAGAACAATTTCTACTGAATTAATATGCATTACTTTCACACAATTGTAAAGTCAAAAAATAGTAAAATGGAAACTGGGTGCAGTGGCACATGCCTGTAATCCCATGGTCTCAGGAGACATGTCCCCTTGAGACAGAAAGATCTCAAGTTCATGGCCAGCCTTGACAAATTAGTGAGACCTGTCTCAAAAAAAAATAAAAAAGGCTGGTAATGCAGCTCAGTGGTAGAGTATGCCTGCCTGGTAAAGCAGCCCTAGGTTCAAACCCCAGTTTTGCAAAAAAATAAAATAAAATAAAAAATTTTGCGGGGGGGGAAGTCAAATAGTTACCTATAGCTATGCAAAGAAAATAAATATTAAATAAAAGATGTTCTCAAAAATAATTCATATACATGAGAAACTATCATCAGAGAGTATGTAGTAAAGGACTAAATTGTCTGAAATAAACTAAATGTCTATGGCAGTTTAAAAGTAGAAGAGACAAATCACTGGTCTTACTGAGAGTACAAGGACCCATCTCTCCTTCTCCACACAACACTCCCCAGTAGCAATGGCTCCTAAGGTCCATGGGTCTCATAAATTAAGTCAGAAATGAAATAAAATCTAGGGAGATTTTAGAGGTAACATGTCATACTTCCTTCACATCATAGACATCAAAAAGGATCTCATCCTGAGGTGGAAAGAAGCTGTCATCAAGGATATCTAAGTCTCCACATTACAATAATTTTGTAAATGTACTCCCAATTCTCCCTTAACACCTATATCCACGTAGCATGGAGAGGAGAAAAGGAAATTTTGTCAGGAAAGAAATCTTGCTGTCATTATCCTAAGATGTTTCTAGATCTACCAAGTTCAGTGTCTTTATCTTATTCTTTCACCTTTAAAATAGGTCATTACAACAGTCCTTAATACCACAAAACGAAACTCAAAAATCTTAAATGTATACATAGTAAGGAAATCAGTCTACCATTCCCTCTTTATCCTTGTAGTCAAGAGGAGCTATAACTGGCCCTAAGAAAGTGAGCCTTCACATCTCAACTGATTTTTAAGTAAAAAAGTGTTTTTCAAACCATGCTTTGCCATTGTTCAGTGGATTGTGAAATCGATTTTTTAATTATGTTATATATTTGTAGGTAGGTATATGTGTGTTGAGTCATAAAATAAAATGTATTTTTACATGAATTGCAAGTCAAAAATATTTGAAAAATACCAGTGTAATCTATAGGGAAAGAGATGAACAAAGAAAATCCACCATAATACCCAGCCATCCAAGCTACATTGGTATAATTTTTAAATATTTTTTTAGTTATACATGGGCACAATATCCTTATTTTGTTAATTTATTTTTTATGTGGTGTTGAGGATCAAACCCAGTGCCTCACATGTGCGATGCAAGCGCTCTGCCACTGAGCCACAACCCCAGCCCAACACTGATATCATTTTTAACAAAAAAGGGGAAGAGGTAAGTTATCTGATTTGCCTGACCTTCTTAAAATTTATATCAGAGCAGTGTCAATCAATATGATAGCTCAACTGACTTCCCCTCATAGAAGGATCTGAAGAAAACTCCAGATCTGTATGTTGGATTCATTCCCCTTGACCATTTACTATGTAATGGCCGTTATTTTCTCAGGTCTGTAAACAAAGGCACAGCCTATGGGTATTAAAGAATTCATGTGTCTATCTATGTACAGTATGTGGAAGTGTAAAAATTAGGTCTCTATGTTCAGAATATCTAAGTGTAAAATGGTATTTCTTGTTAATGTGGGCAGTACTGGATCTGTCCATAATAATTAAGTTTGTTCAGGAGACTTTATCTGGTAGAACACAGGCAGCCATAGGCCATTACCTCATGGAGTATGGGAGAGAATGCCCTTAAGAAACAAGCTGCTAGTTATGATAAGCTGCCTGTAAGCGATGGATAAAAGCCTGCAACCAGGTGGTCAATAGGACAGCTGACAAGGAAAACAGACCAGTGTATGTGAAAAATCACTTCCTCATTCATTAATGTCCTGCTATTTCTCGCTTATTCATACTAGAAAGGTCAGACCCACCAATACCAAAATTGTCTTGAATATTAATCAAGGAACAGGTGGAGCAACTAACTTCATCACCATTACTACTCAATTTTATCATTTCTATTTCTCCCCTCCTTTAGATGATGTTATATGCTATGTATCCTAAAGTGACAAATTCCTAAGATTGGTTGTTACACTTCTAGGCTGTCTGAATAAAGTTATTCAAACAACATCTTCCTAGGAAAATCATTTTTTTTCTCGTGCTCACAAACTCTAAATCTAAAAGAAATAGAAAGGCTAAGAGTAGCATATAGAACTTCCCACAGAGCAGACTAAATCAATTTCACTTTAGTCTCACCTCTTTATCCCCAAATATGGTCACTATACTACTTAAAATTGACATAACAGGAGAAAGAAATGCATGAGGGAGGAGAGGCTGGGTAGAAGGACTATTAAATACCATTTTCATAGCTCGTAGCAATTATATAATACCACTGACACATGTTATGACATTTAATCAAGATTATTACATTGTGGCACTTCAGGCAATATTATTAATGTTCGTTTTTTAGATAAGGAATGGAGGCTCAGAAAGGTAAAAACAAAGCCCAGACTCAAAACACTATCCAACCAGTCCCTCCATTTGTCACACTGCTCCTCTATTGACCCAAGATGATTGAGGCTTGTTCAAAAGGAATGAGTTGAAACTCATAGAATACAAAACAGAACTGTCAGCTTTGTCACCCCAATCCCTTTGGATCTGACCTATAATCTGATTCTCTGCAGCACTGCATAGGTTTCATGAATATCTGCTTTGGTCACAGGTCTCTGCTACTACTAATTATTATGATAAAGGGACATCCAAAATTATGGTGATAATTGTCTAAAACAGAACAAACACTACACTTCTGCCCATCTTCTCATAGCAAAACTAATTTCTACATTTGAACCTAATAATTAATTAAATATAATGTTCAAAATTCTGGATCAGCATCATGAAATGTTGTCATGTTTATTTTATCTGTAAAATAGAGCTACAGAACCAAAGAACCCAAGTAAAGGTGGTCTTAAGTTGTGAGAACTGATGTGGGTATGGTTAGTGAGAAAAATCTGTTCAGATGTGAAAAGAAAAAGCTTTCCCAACCCCTAATCTTTCCTAATCGCCCACATTCAATAAATTGGTAGAAACGATTCTAAGCTGTTGAAAAATGATCACTTTGATGAGAATAGCACTTTAGTTTTTAAAAAAAAATTATTGAACATCTCTAATGTGCAAGGTTGTGCCTGCTACGACTGCCACAAAAACATTGACATTGGGAGAGCTTCTGAATCCCTGTGGAGCAGACCCCTGGCAAATAGACAATAGCCATTCTTTGATAGCCTGTCTTCCTCCACCCCACCCCCATGTCGCTTTCTTTCTCATAAAAATAGCCTGTAAATCTGACTCAGAACTAAAAAAAAATCCTAATTGGAACCACTCATATCCACAAAGTCATAGAATGAATATCTCCATATTACTCCTTTCTCTGATTTAATAATATGAAGCATCTTCAAAGTATTTTTAAATCTATGTTCACTACTCCAAAGGACACTTTATTACTGTAGTGGGGTTTCTTAGTTGTGTCTTTGATTTTTTTATTTTGATTTTTGTTTGTTTTTTTTGTTGTTGTTGTTGTTTAGTTTTTTGCAATCATAACTCTATACAATAAGATTTAGTAATGGAAACAAATACTGAAGAATAACACAAAGTGATTATATACAACATACACATACACATCCCATACACACACACACACACACACATAATTTCAACCCAAATTTAAAATAATCTGGATCCATAAGAAAAAGAAATCAGAGAGTAAAACATACTTGTCACTGCAATTAACAGGCTTTAGCTTTTCTTTCTTACCATATTATTTTTATCATATTAGTGATTATTCATTTTGAATACTATTTAGTCTTGAGGAGACAGAGGTAATATTTTGTTTGAAAATGATTTTATTATATATTCCAATTATTTTAATAATTATTTTAATAATTTAAATTAATTAGGAACATAATAGTTATTCAATGGTAAACCTTTTTGTAAAATGAGTGTGTGTATCAATATATAAAGTTAAAATTGTATATATTGGGTTACATGTTGGCTGTGTTCATAACTGACATGGCTCATATTGAATTTCCATATTCACAACCATGTGATATAAAGGTTTGACCATGTGTAACATTTAATGTTAAGGAGGCTGAAAATACCACATAACTATCTTGATATTAGATCTCTTTATTGCTAATTTCAAGTGACCCACTATTGTATTACCAATGCAACAAGGACTTGAACTATAGTGTCTGGTTCCTACAGACAATATTCCTCACAAGAAAACATTTTTTAAATGATAACCTAAGCTGGCAAGAAAAGGCACAACCTAATGATCTAAAATACCAGTCTTTCTTTCTGACCTCAATCTATCATTGACTAACTGAATGTTATCATAACTGAACTGAGATTTACACAGATTGAAAATTGTTTAGCATTTCTAGAGCAGCACATGCAATAATAATGTGCATTAAAACTTTCCTGATTTAAACTGGGTACGGTGGCCCTCCCGTAATCCCAGTGGCTCAGGAGGCTGAGGCAGGAGAATCATGAGTATGAAGCCAAAGCCAGGCACTAAGCAACTCAGTGAGACCCTGTCTCTAAATAAAACACAAAATAGGGCTGGGGATGTGGCTTAGTGGTTGAGTGCCTCTAAGTTCAATCCCCATTATTCCCCACAAAAAAAAAAAAAAAAAAAAAAACTTTCCTGATTTATATAGACAACTTACAGTTACTCTCACCAGGTGTCCACACCTTATTAATTGAAAATCTCAAAAAACAGAACAAAACAAAACAAACAAAACTCATTTTCATTCTTGAATCTTTCTAGAGAAGGAAGTAAGAGACAATAAAAGTAAAAGGGTATCTGGTTATCAATCTCTCCCTTGGAGAAGGTCCTCAATGGTCAAGAAAGAGTTTGGTTTTTGTGCTTTAGATTCTGCTTTCTCAGTAGCCTAGATGAAAGTACTACAGAAGCTATAAATTAGAATGAAAGGAAGCATTTCTTGAAAAGAATGAACAATTAAGTATTCCTTAAAGGTTTCCTGCTTTTGTAGGTCAAGGCCAGGTAATACAAAACCACTTTATATTAAAAAATGGAAGGGCTACGGTTGTGGCTCAGTGGTTGAGCACTCACCTAGTATGTGCAGGACTGTGGGTTTGAACCTCAGCACCACATAAATAAATAAATAAATGTATTGTGTCCAACTAAAACTAAAAAATAAATGTTTAAAAAAATGGAGGAGAGCTAGTACAGAGGGGGCGGGGGGGGGGGGGCAGAGAGGACAACACCTCCAGAAGAGAATACTATGCTAATTGTCCAACTTCACTTAAGTCTATGGCAGATGCACAGTCCTCTAGGCCAGCAATGAACCATTCCAGAGCCCCATCTGCATGGGAATCCTGTGCCCTGACTTGTACCTGCCCTTTTGATCACAGCAGAAAAAAAAAAAGAAAAGAAAAACTTGACTAAAACAACAGAAAGCTAAATTGAAAAGTTCAAAATTTTCAAAACAGAAAAGGGAAAAGGCTATATAAACTCATTAGTAAATGAATATTGGGGCATGTGATGTTTTCCATCCTCATCTGACAATTCACTAACATTATAGATACAAAAATAAGAATGATTAGTCCTGTAAGGGAGGCTCTATTACATGGGGGAATTATGATAATTTCCACGGGTATTTTAAGTTTCAGAACTCTAAATTTACCACAAAAATCAAAGTTAACACATTAATTTTAGCCTTTTTTTCTTTTTTTTTAAGAGAGAGAGAGAGAGAGAGAGAGAGAGAGAGAGAGAGAGAATTTCAACATTTATTTTTTAGTTATAGGCGGACACAACATCTTTATTTGTATGTGGTGCTGAGGATCGAACCCGGGCCGCACGCATGCCAGGCTAGCGTGCTACTGCTTGAGCCACATCCCTAGCCCAGCCTTTTTTTTTTTTTTCATTTAAAAAGTTGGTAAATTATATTAGACAAAGGTGCTAAAAGCATGCAATGGAGAAAGGATAGCATCTTCAACAAATGGTGCTGGGAGAACTGGAAATCCATATGCAACAAAATGAAATTGAATCCCTTTCTCTCATCATGCACAAAAGTTAACTCAAAATGGATCAAGGAGCTAGGAATCAAACCAGAGACTCTGTGTCTAATAGAAGAAAAAGTTGGCCCTAATCTCCATCTCGTGGGGTCAGGCTCCAAATTCCTTAATAAGACACCCATAGCACAAGAGTTAAGATCAAGAATCAACAAATGGGATGTATTCAAACTAAAAAGTTTTTTCTCAGCAAGAGAAATAATAAGTGAGGTAAATAGGGAGCCTACTTCCTGGGAACAAATTTTTACCCCTCACACTTCAGATAGAGCACTAATCTCCAGAGTATACAAAGAACTCAAAAAGTTAAACAACAAAAAAACAAATAACCCAATCAACAATTGGGCCAAGGATCTGAACAGACACTTCTCAGAGGAGGATATACAATCAATCAATAATTACATGAAAAAATGCTCACCATCTCTAGCAATCAGAGAAATGTAAATTAAAACCACTCTAAGATACCATCTCACTCCAGTAAGAATGGCAGCCATTATGAAGTCAAACAATAACAAGTGCTGGTGAGGATGTGGTGGAAAAATACACTTATACATTGCTGGTGGGACTGCAAACTGGTGCAGCCAATTTGGAGGGCAGTATGGAGATTCCTTGGAAAGCTGGGAATGGAAGCACCATTTGACCCAGCTATTCCCCTTCTTGGACTATACCCAAAAGACCTAAAAAGAGCATACTACAGGGACACAGCTACATCAATCTTCATAGCAGCACAATTCACAATAGCTAAACTGTGGAACCAACCTAGATGCCCTTCAATAGATGAATAATTTTTAAAAATGTGGCATTTATACACAATGGAATACTACTCAGCACTAAAAAATAACAAGATCATGGCATATTCAGGGAAATGGATGGCATTAGAGCAGATTATACTAAGTGAAGTCAGCCAATCCCTAAAAAACAAATGCAGAATGTCTTCCTGATATAAGGGAGGTGACTCAAAGCAGAGTAGGGAGGAAGAGCATGAGAAGAAGATTACCACAAAACAGGGAAGAGAGGTGGGAGGGAATGGGAGGGAGAAGGGGAATTGCATGGAAGATGGAAGGAGACCCTCATCGTTACACAAAATATACATATGATGATGTGAGGGGGAAGGAAAAAAGAGAGAGAGAGAAAAGTGTCACAGTAGATTGGGTAGAGAGAGGTGATGGGAGGGGAAGGGAGGGGAGGGGGGATAGGGAGGGCAGCAGAATACAACAGACACTAGTACTGCTATATGTATATACATGGCTGTATAACCAATGTGATCCTGCAATCTGTACACGTGGAAAAATGAGAATTCATACCCTATTTGAATCAAATGTATGATATGTCAAGATCATTGTATTGTCTTGAGCAACTAATAAATAAATTAATTAATTAATTAATTTAAATAAATAAAAAGTTGGTAAAGAGCCGGGAGCAGTGGCACATGCCTGTAATCCCAGCAGCTCAGGAGGCTGAGACAGGAGAACTGCGAGTTCAAAGCCAGCCTCAGCAAAAGTGAGGCACCAAGCAACTAATGAGACCCTGTCTCTGAATAAAATACAAAATAGGGCTGGGGATGTGGCTCAGTGGTCAAGTGCCCCTGAGATCAATCCCTAGTCCCCCCCCAAAAAAAAAGTTGGTAAAGATATCTTAAATATAAATGAATTTTAATTCCTTAAAGGAATTTTGTATTATATAAAAGGAATTTGAGTATTAGTATGCAGTTCTAAGGATCAAGGGCCTTTCAAAAAGCATATAATATTCAATTAACTATCCTGTAGAATTTTTAATTGTGATGCTGAAATGCTAAGCAGAGCATTAACATCTATTATTCTTTATGAATTATTCTTTTCCAGGACTACACATACTGTCAGTTCTATAATAGCACTTTAGGGCACATTTTAAGGTTTTGGTTTCATTTCTTAATCCATGTTAAATGGTTGTGTTTAACTGGGATTAAGCCATCTTTTGTATAATAACCAATAGAGCATCATTTCAAACCGAGGAAATAATGTTTGCTTAATTTAAAAGATAATTTTAAAAATATTTTAGGACAACTTATTATATAATTTCAAAACCAGTAAGATGTTCCAAACTCCCAATGCTGTGTTATTAGGAATTATTACCTTAATGCAATATCTGGCTCATTTCATCCCTTCACCAAAAATAAAAATAAAAATAAAAAATGAACTGTAGGTCCCCCATCCCACTTCCAGGGAACAGGCATCTCTGTATAAAAGTGCCATGGGCACAGTATAAATCCAGACTGAAGTAGAATATTGATGCACAACCAAAGACTATATATAATGCAAAGAAATGATACCAAACAGTAGTTAAGAGCCCAATTGGTGAAGTCAGTGAGTCAGCGATCTTCTAAGTATTTACATCTCCAACTTACTAACTATGACTTTGGGAAAGTTTGCTTTAACCCCTTTAAGCCTGTTTCTTCATTTGTAAAGTGGAAATAATGATAATTTCTATTTCATAGAGAGGCTATGGAAAGTACTACTTAATGTACATACAACATTGAACCTACTTCCTGGTCCCTAGGGGGTAATCAGCAAATGTTTAATGTTTATTACCTTAAAACTCTGATCAATCATCTATTCATTTCTAAGTTCAAGACAATAAAGAGGTTTGAATTTGTTCTTAACTCCATCAATTGGCAGCTGTTGTCTGGAAACACTGTATTAAAAATAACCAACAGGGCTCAGTGTCAGAGTACTTGCCTAGCTTGTTAGAGGCCCTGAATTTGATGACCTGAGTTCAAACCCCTTCATGGAAAAAAAAAAACAGGCAAAAAGTAAAACAATGAAGAATTGTTTAAGTCAAAGGAATGATCATATTCACTTCATTTTAACAGGGGAAGCACTTTTAATATATTAGAAAAATATAGAATTTCAAAATCAATAGGAGTGTGGATTCAGAATAGTAGCCATGTTTTCCATCCCTGGTATAGATATGCACTTTTTATCATTTAAGTAATATTTCCTGTTGAGGAGGTTTTTTACTTTCTAATTAGTCTTTGTATAAACAGGAAAATCTACTCACAAGTGTGAAAGAGCAACTGGGAGCCGCAGTCTGGCTGGGCACAATTCAGGAGCCACTTGTCAAAAGAAACGAACTTTATTTTTAGAACCACACAGGCCAAACAAAACAGCTCCTCAGGAAAAAACCCTCAGAGCCCAACTGCCACCACCAGCTTCCCACAAGCCTCTCACCCCCACACCAGCCTCTCCACCTCCCACAATCCTCCTGCTCTTGAGGCCGATTGGCTGGGTTTGCATGGGCGGAGCCAAAGAAGTCCCCACTGTGAGCCAATCATCAGCTAGCAGTCTGAAGGGCAGGGAAACAGCCCAATGAACATCACCGCAGAGGAGCCAATCAGCTAGATGTTGCTGGGGCCGCTGTGAGCCAATCATCAGCTGGCAGTCTGAAGGGCAGGGAAACAGCCCAATGAACATCACCGCAGAGGAGCCAATCAGCTAGATGTTGCTGGGGCCGCAGTGAACCAATCATCAGCCGGCAGCTGGAAGTTTGCTGGCAGCTGGAAGTTTGCTGGGGCCCCTTTGGCTATGGCTCTCAACAGGGAGCAAATCCACAGAAAATTATTAAATTAGCTTTGGTCCAAAATGCCAATGTAACATTGCCAAAAAGTTTCCACTAACTGATCATCACATTAAATGTTTATACTTTAAAAAATACATTATATGGAACCACCATTTGACCCAGCTATCCCACTCCTCAGGTTATACCCAAAGGACTTAAAATCAACATATTACTGTGATGCAGCCACACCAATGTTTATAGCAGCTCAACTCACAATAGCTAAATTATGGAACCAACTGAGGTGCCCTTCAAAAGATGAATGAATGGATAAAGAAAATGTGAGATATATATATCCCGCTACAGAGAATATACCAAAATATAAATTTTGTTACCACTAAAGTAGCAAAATTTATTATAGTATCCAGTAAGACATGAAAGATTAAGCTATGTTCTGCCAAAATATCAACACAGATAATATACATAATTTATCAACCTAAAGTTATTGCTAATTCTATCTCCACATCTACTGTGAGTCAGTTTTATTGCAACACAATGCTACTACTCAAAGTTTTGCTAATAAAATGCAGTTTGTTCTTAATTCTCTTTACATTGTAACACATCTTTCTTGGTAGATGTGAAGAACATTCCACTATTACCTAAAAATTTGTATTTTCTTTATGAATAACCCTATGAAATACTTATGGTAAAGCAAGTGGTCTAATTTAAATTGTATATAATACTTTTCACTAATTATTATTTTTTCCATAGCTTTATTGAGGTAAAATTGAAGAATAATAAAATGCACATATTTGAAGTATGCAATTTGATCAGTTTTGAGATGTATGTAACCAATACAATCAAAATAAAAAATATTTTCATTTATATATATATATATATATATATATATATATATATATATATATATATATTAGTTGGACACAATACCTTTATTTGGTTTATTTATTTTTATGTAGTGCTGAGGATGGAACCCAGGGACTCACACGTGCTAGGCAAGCACTCTACCGCTGAGCCACAACCCCAGCCCATCAATACTTTTTTTTTTAATTGAAATCATGCAGACTATATTTCCTGCATGATTTACTACATTAGAAATCAATCATCTTAAGATATACAGCCACCCACAAATGTCAACTATTTCAAAATTTGGTGGCACACTTATAAATATCTCAGAGGTCAAGGAAGAAAGCACAAGAAAAGTAAATAAAAAGTGTGTTGAGCTAAGTAATAATAAATTCTTAAAATATCAGGATCTGTGCGATGAAACAGAACTCAGATGACATTTATAACTTATAGTACTTTATCAAAAAGAAGATGGAAAAACAATCAAATTATTTTTAAATCTTGTAGTAGGAAGGAAAAATATATGAAATAGAGAAAAAATAATGTGGCTATATTTTGATAAAAATCAAACAAGTTTAATCAAGAAAAAAAAGAACACAAAAATCAATATTAATGGAAAGGGAGCTATCAAAATAACCCTATAGATGCTAACAATATATTAAAGTAATATTATAATTGTAAGCCAACATATGTTGAAATAAATCACAGATTGAAATAAAACACAGAGTAGATTTTAAAGCAGGAGATAGAATCATCTTTATTCACCAGCTGGCAGGCCAAGGGGAAGGTGGCAAGTCTACACTCTTCAACCTCCTCCAAGGGTTAGAGTATACCTTTATAATCCAAAACCACATTAATCATAAGTGGCTGTTGTTATAATTTAAAACATAAACAGATGTCATGAGATCTAAAAATCATAAGCAGAAGGGGAAGTGGGTCAAAAAGACTCTAGTTGAGTACAAGTTAAAGAATGGTTATTAATGTCTGGACAATCATTCTCTGACAGGATACATTGTCCAAGAAAAATGGGAATCAAAAAGAGAATAATTTTACATTGTATAAGAATTGCCATTTTGTGTTACCAAACATGCAATGCTAAGCAACTATTGATGGGTATAGAGGTGGGGTGTTCCCATGGGAGAAGCACTTCTTACATGACATGGAGTCTCAGGGTAAAATGGAGCCTGTTTTGTCATTGCCCATACAGCCTGGCCCATAACAATGTGATAGCTTATATAACATGGTTTTTATTAGAGGATAAGAAAGCATATTCAGTCTTATTGGATGAAATATTCTATGTATGTCTGTTAAGTCTAAATTATCAATTGTATTTTTTTTTTACTTCTATAGCTTCTTTATTTGGTTTTTGTTTGGAGGATCTATCCAGTGGTGACAGAGGCATGTTAGAGTTATCCAGTATTATTGTGTTGTGGTCTATTTGATTCTTGAAATTGAAAAGAATATGTTTGATATATGTAGATGTTCAATTTGGGGGACATAAGTATTTATAATTCTTATGTCTTTTTGATGCATAATTCCCTTCAGCAGAATGAAATGTCCTTCTTTGTCCCTTTTGATTAACTTTGGCTTAAAGTCTTATCTGATATGAGGATAGAAACCCCTGCTTGTTTACTTGATCCATTTGAGTGATGTGTTTCTCTCCCATTCTTTCATCTTCAATCTGTGGATGTCTTTATCTATGACGAGAGTCTCCTGGAGACAGCATATTATTGGTCTTGCTTTTTTTTTTTTTAAAGAGGAGAGAGAGAGAGAGAGAGAGAGAGAGAGAGAGAGAGAGAGAATTTTAATATTTTTTTTTTTTTTTTAGTTATCGGCGGACACAACATCTTTGTTTTGTATGTGGTGCTGAGGATCAAACCCGGGCCGCACACATGCCAGGCGAGCATGCTACCGCTTGAGCCACATCCCCAGCCCCCTGGTCTTGCTTTTAAATCCAATCTTCCAGTCTGTATCTTTTGATTAATGAATTTAGGCCATTAATGTTCAAGGTTATTATTGAGATATGATCTGTATTTCCAGGCTTTTGGGTTTATTTCTAGTTTTTAATTTGAATTAGTTTTTCTTTTGATCAACTATTGCTTTAGTGTAATTCCTCTCGTTGCTGGTTTCCCTTTTTTATTTTTATTTTTTCCATTTCTTCTTCATGGAATAGTTTGTTGAGAATGTTTTGTAGTTCGAGCTTTCTAATTGCAAATTCTTTTAACTTTTATTAATAAATAAGGAAGGTTTTTATTTCATCTTCAAATCTGAAGCTTAATTTTGCTGGGTATAGGATTCTTGGTTGGCATCTCTTTTCTTTCAGAGCTTGGTATATGTTATTAGAGGACCTCCTAGCTTTGAGGGTCTGATTTGAGAAATCAGCTGAAATCCAAATTGGTTTCCCCCTATATGGAATCTGATATTTTTATCTCACAGCCTTTAAATTCTATCCTTATTCTGCATGTTAGGCATTTTCATTATAATGTGCCTTGGTGTAGGTCTTTTGTAATTTTGTATATTTGGGGTCCTGTAAGCCTCTTGTTTTTGGTTTTCCATTTCATTCTTCATGTTTGGGAAATTTTCTGATATTTATTTCATTGAAAAGATTCTCATTCCTTTGGTTTGCATCTCCATGCCTTCATCTATTCCAATAAATCTTAAATTTGGTCTTTGCATGTTATCCCTAGTTCTTATAATTTCTGTCCATTTCTTAACATTTTCTCTCTGTGGTCAACTCTATTTTTTCAAGATTATATATTTTGTTCTTATTGCCTCAGGTTCTGTCTTGCAAGTGGTCTACTCTGTTGGTGATGCTTTCTGTTGAATTTTTAATTTGATTTATTGTTTCCTTCATTTTGAGGATTTCTGCTTGGTTTTCTTTACTTTTTCTTTTTCTTTTTTTAGAATCTCTGCCTCTTTATTGAAGTGGTCTTTCACTTCCTGTATTTTCTCTCTGATTTCATTTCTTACACAATCCTTTACTTCACAGATCAGTTTAACTATGGCATTTTAAACTCCTTCTCTGACATTTCTTCCACTGTGGTGTCTATGTATTCTGTTATTGGAGTATCTTGATTTGTTGGGGTGATTTTTTTTCTTTTGCCTTTTAATGTTGTTTGTGTTTCTATCCATCTAATAATATGGATCTGAGGCAGTAGAATTTCTACCCTGTAGACTTACAGTGTCCCTGAAGGTTTCCAGTACCTCACAGTTTAGGGGGAGACAAATAATAACAATAACCAATATAAACAATATACAGCAATAAACCAATAGTTCCTACTACGACAACTACAATGTTAATTATCACAATAACTATAAATGATATGATCAGTTATTGCCAACAATAAAATAGCAAGTTTTCAAAAGGGTTTATAATTTCAAATGGTGGAGAGGGAGAGAACAGAAGTAATATAGGATGTGATGATTATGAAGAAAGAGTGGAGAAGAAGAAGTAAAAAAATTAAAGGAAGAGGGAAAGAGTGAAATAGAGATTGACTGTTAGCAGAAGAAAATAGAGGATAAAAGAACACAGGAGAAAAAAAAATATATATATATAAAGTAAAAATTTTTTTAATTAAAAATAAAAGAATACAAAACAAAAATATACTAATCAAACCTCCTAATTTACTATAAAACTAATCCATGAAAATAACTAGCTTCAAAAATACTGGATATGAGAACAAAAAACAAATATGAATATTTACAAATGTCCGTGTGCATTAAGGTTACAATTAAACAGAAAAAAAAATTTTAAAAATCTTGATGCAAAGTTAGAGAATTCTTTCCATTAGCATTCAAAAGATATTAAGTTTTGGGCTGGGGTTGTGGCTCAGTGGTAGAGCACTTGCCTAGCATGCATGAGGCACTGGGTTTGATCCCCAGCACCACATAAAAAATAATAATAATAAAGGTGTCGTGTCCATCTAAAACTAAAAATATATATTTTTTATCCTAAAAATTATTTTTTAAAAATTTATCTGGAAAGTGATGCTCCACCCTCTGGATTACTGGTGTAGGAGAGATATTCCCATAGGCAGAGTTCCTGGAGGCAGGGTTTAGGCTTAGGTAGCCTCCAGGGTCTTTGCTCAATGCCAGTTGATCTGGAGATTTTAAATCAGTGCATCTCCAGCACCCAGTACTTGCTGGTCCATGCTGGAAGACTGTACCCCAGGGATCTCCCCTGGATTCCACCCATGTGGTGGGGGATCCAATTCTTAGTCCCCTATGTCACCTTCAGATACCACATTTTCTGGTCTCAGGTTCAGTATTCAAACAATCTCTCTTGTTCCTGCCCTTCCAAATTCCCAGCCAGATGTCATCTCTCCTAACAGGTCACTAATTATTATTTTGATGAAAAAAACCCTTTTATTAGAATAGGGTATACCTGAGAATTATAGAATCTTAAGGAGGAAATACTGCTTCAAACAGTAGTTTGAACACTTAGTTAAACACTAAGGACCTCCTTTTAATTTTATCTAATGACTCACATGTTTAAAGTTTTCCTGCATCCAAAGACTCCATTTAGAAAAATCATGATTAATTTTCTTACTCTTCACAAATACATGAAAATAAAAATGTCTATTTTCCAATGGACTTTAGGAATACTGGACATAGTCCACAGGCCAGTGTGAGCATGGTATGCTGATAAAGGGTGTGGTTTCTGGAACCAAATGACTAGATTAGATCCTAAAATCCATCACTCACTAGTTATCTCTGCTTGTTTCCTTTAAAATATCATGGAAATAATGAGAGTAACTACATCAGAGGAGTAAACACCAATATGTACAAAGTCCTTAAACAATGCCTGACATTAACTTCTCATGAACTGTGAACTAATGTATAATTCTGACATTGTAGTCCTTGCAAGGACTACAATGGAACTTATCTATTTCATGTCCACCTGGGTCAAACATCTTTTTTTATATCAATCTTGTCTGAAGGCCATTCATCTACTGAACAAGACCAATCAATACAGCATATGTCAACTATCTATTGACACAGCAGTACTGTATAAAAAAACAACCCCAAAACACGGTGACTTAAAACCACAAGCATTTATTTAGTTCATAATAAATAAACACGTCAGCACTTGCTGGGGCAATTCTGGGCTTGGTTACACTCAACTCAGATGTCTGGAGATCTATTAGGCCTCTGACTTACTAGAGTGACTCCTTCTGATTCGTGTGAATTGCATCCTCCAATAGTCTGGCCCAAGAATATTCTCGTGGTGCTGGCAAAGGTGCAAAAGTAAACAAACTCCAATGTGCATGTCTACTTCAATCCTTTGCTTCTGTCATATCTCCTAATATCCCAGAGGCCAAAGAGTTTACATGGTTCAGTGTAGAGTTAAGGGACGGGGCAGATCCAACCTGCCCACAGTGTAGGCACTGTGGAGTCATATGGAAAAAGAATGGATGGAAGGAGTGATGAAGGGTTATGTCATCATTATCACTGTATGCAGAGAGTTTACAAGATCACAAGGCAGCCCTTTGTAAATATCAGACAGATATACTTGGGGCTGAGCCAAACTATCCCTCTATTTAACTCCTCTAATTTGCTCTAGTAAATTCTCTGGAGCTAAAACTCCTATAAGTCTAAGTTTACAAGACATGAAGAACTATTAAAATATTTGATTACATTCTTTATAAATCATATCTTATGCAAACTAAGAAGGAAAAAAACATTTGGTTCCTTCTATTGTATTTCATATAACTTGAGAAATGATCCTGCTTATACTATCAATACTCCCCTTAAATCTCAGTACTTCATGTCAAATATGTTCTGATGTTAACTCAATTATTCTGAGTATCATACATCTTTTATTGTGTTTTTTTTTAAATAGCATAGGCTCTTTTGCTGCCACATCACATTGTGAATTCATATGAGCTTGCAAACAAATAAAATCCCCAAGTGTTTTTCATAAACTTTAAGGTAATCTCCTCTTCCTATAAATTTCCCATAGACTAGCCCAATAATAGACTTTACTAAGCATATGCTTTAGTTGGCAACAAATCAATAGGGGATCATCATATTTTCCCTGTTACTAATTTGAATTGGCATGGTTATAAACTCAATGATCAGTCTATCCCAAATGTTAGTCCCTGTATCAAGTAGAAATAGAGAATTAATCTGGGTTTACTGTATTTCCCTCAGAGATGATTTACATAATCTTATAAACTTAAAGTTGAAAGGGCAGTTTGACCTGCTCTGACCTCCTACCCAATGTAGATGATGTTCAGTAGCCTAGATGGGTGAATCCAGTTAGGGTCTCAAGAACTCCAGGAAAACACCCCTTTTGTGTGACTCCCTTTCCTGGTTATAGGAATACCAGGAAGAGTTTGGGGGTAGGTGGATGCTTTTACCTAGTCCCTTGTAAACCTTTTCAATTTAAAAGTGTTCTCTTATCTATTATCTAATTTTATCTCCTTTAATGCACATACTCATTGATTTCCCAAATTACTTTAATAAGGCACAAAAACTTTAATAATTATGAATGTTTGAAAATACTAATATCTTCATGAGAAAAAATCAATATATTTACAAAAATCAATATATTTACATCAGAATCTAAATTATCCATAGTATATTCATTCTCAGATAAATTTTTACAAAGTGATATGTAACCAATGGGATATTTGGAAATGCAGAAATTAGTTATAAATGAACTTTATAAACTTCATAACTTTGGCTAGAGGGGAAAGTAGTGATAGAGTGGATATATTAACATTGGAGAGCCTTGACTGCCCATTAACTAAAACTGTATAATTAAAATAAGTAAAAAATAAAAATAAAATAAGCAATGTTTTTTGTTGCAATATAGTAACATGTTGAACAACCAATGGGATGACACTGAGAATCAGAAGTGCCAGCTCCAGCCAGCCCCTAATAATAATAAATGAGGAAATGACAGAGTATGTGCTGAAACAAAGAGCCAAATCACTGATAATGAAAATAATAACATTTATAAAGGAGGAAATATTCACCGATAAATAAGTGCAGCCACTATACTGGTGCACACAGGAAGAAAATATCTCAAATGGAATCTCTCATTTCCAGGCTGTGGATATTTTCCTTGCAGAAAGAAACTATAGTAGAAGACCTCTCCTTTGGTTTGGATTTGCTTTCTTTGTTCTTTTGTGTGAAGGTAAGAAAAAGAATTTTCATAACCCAATCAACAAATGGGCCAAGGACCTGAACAGACACTTCTCAGAAGAGGATATACAATCAATCAACAAATATATGGAAAAATGCTCATCATCTCTAGCAATCAGAGAAATGCAAATCAAAACTTCTCTAAGGTATCATCTCACTGCAGTCAGAATGGCAGCTATTATGAAGACAAACAACAATAAATGTTGGCTAGGATGTGGGGAAAAGGCACACTCATACATTGCTGGTGGGACTGCAAATTGGTGCAGCCAATATGGAAAGCAGTATGGAGATTCCTTGGAAATCTGGGAATGGAACCACCATTTGACCCAGCTATCCCTCACCTCAGACTATACCCAAAGGACTTAAAAACAGTATACTACAGGGACACAGCCACATCAATGTTTATAGCAGCACAATTCACAATAGCTAAACTGTGGAGCCAACCTAGATGTCTTTCAGTGGATGAATGGATTTTTTTTAAATGTGGCATTTATACACAATGGAATTTTACTCAGCAATAAAAGCGAATAACATCATGGCATTTGCAGGTAAATGGATGGCATTGGAGAAGACAATGCTAAGTGAAGTTAGCCAATCCCAAAAAAATGCCGAATGTTTTCTCTGATATAAGGTGGCTGACTCATAGTGGGGTAGAGAGGGGGAGCATGGGAGGGATAGATGAATTCTAGATAGGGAAGAGGGGTGGAAGGGAAAGGGAGGGGGCAGGGGATTAGCAAAGATGGTGAAATGTGATGGATATCATTATCCAAAGTACATGTATGAAGACATGAATTGGGTGTCAACATACTTTATATACAGAGATATGAAAAATTGTGGTATATATGTGTAATAAGAATTATAATGCAAAAAAAAGTACATGTATGAAGACATGAATTGGTGTCTTTATATACAAAGATATGCAAAATTGTGCTCTATATGCGTAATAAGAATTATAATGCTTTCCACTGTCATGTATTTAAAAAATGTTTAAAAACCATATATTAGCATACCTCACTGTACTATAAAAAAAGAACAATAATTTCAAATATAAGTAAAATTCTCAGTATGTTAAAAATCCTAAGAAAATAATTGTTTTTAGGTTTAAGTTATTAAGCTGTATTCTCTTACTTGTTTACATTACAAATTTAAAAACAAAAACAAACAAAACCCCACATTCCCACAAAGAGAAGGTGAGCAAGTTTTATTTTTCCTACTTAGATTTTCAATACAATTGAACCACTTTGCTTCTCAAATTATAATCCAGCTTCTTGGATCTATACCAACAAAATGATTGTTCAAACAACTTTACTTACTGTGAAATTTTCATGCTCAAAAAACTTTCCTTTGCTGATTTTCCAGACAAGCTCCCTTTATAGGACTCCATCCAACATGTATCATCTACTGTCAAAGTTCTTACTATGTTGTACTGTGAATTATTTATCTATATGTCCATCTTCTCTACCAAAATGTGAGCTCCAGTGACATTTTATTCACTTTGTATCTCCAGCATCTAGCACAAAGACCTTGTACATGGCATATGGCTGAAGGACTAAATAAATGGAAGACATTCTACAACACCTTGCATCATTCCCCTCCTTTTATATATATGGCCGGGGGCATAATATCTTTATTTATTTATTTCCATGTGGTGCTAAGGATCATACCCAGTGCCTCACATATGCTAGGGAAGACCTAGTGAGCCACAACCCCAGCCACATTGACCAACAGTGAACCACAATTCCAGCCCCAATTCCAGCCCCATTCTCCTCCTCTTTACCTCAGCCTCACCTGCCATACAGGCTGACTCTCAGCAACAATTGCATAGGCAAAAAGTTGATTTGATACTCTCTTTTTTTTTCTAAGAGAGAGAGAGAGAGAGAGAGAGAGAGAGAATTTCAATTCGCCGGACACAACATCTTTGTATGTGGTGCTGAGAATCGAACCTGGGCCGCACGCATGCCAGGCAAGCACACTACCTGAGTCACATCCTCAGCCCTTGATACTCTCTTAATAAGATTATCTCTCAAAAAAAAAAAAAAAAGATTCTCTCTCCTCTTTGCACTATTCTCCCTGACTACAATTACCTACTTTGTGTCCCACTATTGACTATGCTATGATCTCCTTTAAGATGTTCATTAACAATAGCAGAAAGCATTGAACATGGAATATCTTCCATAAGATCCCTGACAAGCAAATGAAAACTCTCTGCATAAGTACTTGGCCTTTCAGTGATAGAAGAATCCCTCCTAAATAAACACATTGATCTTCAGATAACTCTTTTAATCAAAGTATCTACCATGCCCCAACACTCTCATTCTTCTACTTCTGCCTCTGAGTCTTCTCAGAATAAATCTAACTTTTTTTAAATGACAATCTTTTAGCTGCGTAAAGACAGAATCAAGTCCATCCAAGTTTCTCTTTTCCATTTTATATACTTTCCATTCTCTCAACTATGTCTCACAAGATGTGGCTTCAACTCAGTCTTCTTTAGATATACTCAGGTTGGTCAGCAATTTTCAAAATGTGACACCCAGAATTAAACACAATCCACCAGATATGTTTTGTAAGTAGAAGAGGATTTCATTCCCTTTGTGATAGGACCAATGATTGTATTATGATTTTGTGATGTGGCAGGGGGAGGGGAGCTCACAACTATATCATACTGTCAATTTATTTTAAATTTGCAGTCAACAGTACCCCTAAGATGTTTGCACATTTGCTACATTATGCAAAGGTTGGGCGTTGTTAGTATGTCACCTTAAAAAAAAAAAAACCAACACTGCACTCTAAAATTAGTGTAAGGAAATTTCTTTAAATTTGACCTTCCATCTCCAACTAATCATTTAGATCATTTAGATGTTAATTATAGTACTCAACACATTAGCTATGTCCCCAAGCTTCATCATTTGCCAATTTAATGAGTATGTCATTTTAATAAAATAATTTGAAATTGTTGCATTCAACATTTCAAAGGCATATTACTAGAAATATACCTTAGGCATTATTTGAACACAGTCTTCAAGTCAGTTACAAATCCAATTTCTACATTTTTAATGTACTATACCTTGAAAGCATGTTTTTATTTTAGGGTGAAATCTTTAAAAGACCAAACCTTGCAAGACCTAGAGAAATTAATTATAAAGATGAAACTTTAGAGTTGAAAGGAAAGTTTCCTGCCAGGAAACTTCTATTGTAGTTATCTGTCTATTCATAAGCCTATACTGGCTAATAGTATCCTTACCTGGTTTTTTAATTCCTTATTTCCACAATAGTAACTGAGTTGTACTGGGTTTATTAAAAGTTTTGAGTAAGTCTGATTTGTGGGGGCAGAAATCATCTGATTTTTCTTAAACACAAACCATAATACATATCACTTATTAAAACATCTGTGCCAAACAGCTCCACATATGAAACCTACAGACTCCAGGTAATAATGAGGCCTGGCAACAATAAGTATTAGAATGATTTCCCCATGTAAAATTGGGAAGAAGTCAGAGCTTCCAGACATTAGGCTTGATTTTTGGCATGCAGAGGTCATATGCTCATCTTCTAAATTCATTTCAGATTCAGGAATTTTATTGCCATTTTTGTAATTCTCCAATGTCACTGACTCTTCCCTAGAATCAACAGCACTAACTCAGTAAAAATGAGGTGAATCATAAGCTATAGTTGTTTTATTTTTAGTGCACAGCACAATCCTGAGGAAGTTGCAGATGTTCAGAGACCAAAAAATTAAAACAAACTAGTAAGGCCAAAATAACATTCCTTTGCACCATAAAGGCAGTGCCTATTGTTGCCTGAATCTTTTTTTAATGCTTTCATTAGTGCATCATAGTTATATATAACAGTAGGGTTCATTTTGACATAATCATACATGCATGGAATATTATTTGCTCTTTGTCTGCCTATCTCCTTCCCTCTTTTCCTTTCCTCTACCTATTGGTCTTCCTTCTATTCATTTATTGTTTTTTTTAATTGGTGCTTTACATATATATATAAAGGTGGAATTCACTAAGGTATATTCATATATTTACATGGCATAATTTGGTCCATTTCATTCCTCAGTTCCTCCCTTTTCCCATCCCTCCTCCCTCCCCCCAGTCCCCTTTCTCTACTCCACTGATCTTCTATTTTCATTAGCTCCACCTTCCCACATTTTTTTCCCTTATTTTGCTCTAGCTTCTGCATATGAGAGAAAACCTTTGATCCTGAACTTTCTACATCTGGATTATTTCACTTAATATGATGTTTTCCAGTTCTGTCTGTTATGGTTTAGATATGAGGTGTTCCCCCAAAAGCTCATGAGACAATGCAAGAAAGTTTAGAGGTAAAATGATCAAGTTATGAGACTCTTAACCTAATTAGTGCATTAATCTCCATAAATGAATTAATTAGGTGATAACTGTACACAGGTATGGTGTGACTAGAGGAGATGGGTCATTGGGGGACATGCCTTTAGGGTATGGTGTCTCTGGTGAGCCAAGCTTGGTCTCGCCACTTCATTGTGGCCATGTCCTGAGCCACCTTCCTCCACTACTCTCCTCCACCATGATGTCCTGCCTCACCTCAGGCCCAAAGCAATGGAGCTGGTGATCTATGTACTGAGATCTCTGAAACCCTGAGCTGGGGTTGTGGCTCAGTGGTAGAGTGGGAGAGCGTTTGCCTAGCATATGAAGTAAACTTTTCCTCCTCTAACATTGTCCTTGTCAAGTCTTTTGGTCACAGCAGTGACCACTTACCTTCAAATGCCATAATTATTTCATCTTTCTTTATGGCTGAGTAAAACTCCATTATGTATACATATGACATCTTCTTTATTCCTTCATCTGATGTTAGGCACCTGGGCTGGTTCCCAAACTCAGCTATTGTAAATTGCACTGCTATAAACATTAATGTTCCTGTATCACTATAGTATGCTGATTTGAGTTCTTTTGGATAAATACAAGGAATAGGATAGCTGGGTCATATGGTGATTCTATTCCTAATCTTTTGAGGAATCTTCATACTGTTTTTCAAGATGGTTGTACTAATTTGCATCCCACCAACAATGTATTTAAAAAACTATAAACAAATAATTAGCAGAATCATTCTCAGTCAGAATCTGAATTTTTAAAAAGTATATTTTTAGTTGTACATGGACACTTCATTTTATTTATGTATTTTTATGTGGTGCTGAGGATCGACGTAGTGTCTTACATGTGCTAGGCAAGCATTCTACCACTGAGCCACAACCCCAGCCCAGAATCTGCATTTTAAATCAAACACCAATGGACTAATTCCTATTCACATTAAAGCTTAAGAAACACTTTCAGCATAGACTTTAAGGTCTCTTCTAGCTCTGATCTTCCACCGCCAGAATTCTGTATTTCCATTTAAATAACTAAAACCCGTTAATAAAAGAAGTATTATTGAGCCCTGTGTTCCTTTTAAATGAACATAAAAAATTTATGAACTTGTCAAATAATGATGAAAGTGAAAAATATATTGATAGTTAACAGTTTTATTTGAAGAATATATATTCACTCATTTGTTCATTTGATAAACACTAAATACCTATGTTATTACACTTTGTTTAATTCAGTTTCCCCACCAGTGAAGATGTTTTTATTACTCTCATTTTAGAGATTGCAAAACAGGTTTACATAAATTAAATAATTTATTCACCCAATATAAACAGGTAAAAACTACACAGGTTGTCCCAGAGCCCTTTCTCCTTCCCTCTACGTTTTGCTACTTATCATAAATAAATTATAATAAATCAGTTTAAGGGCTGGGGATATAGCTCAGTTGATGGAGGGCTTGCCTAGTATGCACAAGGTGCACAAGACCCTGGGTTCAATCCCCAGCACCACCAAAAAAAAAATCAACTTTTTAGAAGTTTTTATCACAGTATATTAAATAATAGTATTTAAGAGTTATCAGTTGATTTCTTCTTGTTGCAGGTTTGTTTTTGTTTTTTTTGTTTGTTTGTTTGTTTGTTTTTTACCAGGGATTGAACTCAGGGGCACTTGACCACTGAGCCACATTCACAGCCTTATTTTGTATTTTATTTAGAGACAGGGTCTCACTGAGTTGCTTAGCTCCTCACCATTGCTGAGGCTGTCTTTGAATTTCTGATCCTCCTGTCCTATCCTCCTGAGCCTGGGATTACAGTTGTGTGCCACTGCAGATCTTAACAGGGTTAAATGTTCTTGCATTACCTTTGTGAAAGTCTGTGTATAAAGAAATAAAAATGAGGGCTGGGGTTGTTGCTCAGTGGCAGAGTGCTTGCCTCGCACATATCCTCAGCACCACAAAAAATAAATAAACAAAATAAAGATATTGTGTCCACATATAACTAAAAAAAATTGAAAAAAAAAGAAATAAAAATGATTGCAAAATGCACTTTTATTAGAGCCCATAGTATCTGTAAAATGTTGTCTCTCCAGCATATGAAAGATGAGAAGAAATGGCATAAAACTCTGCAAATGTACTACAGAGGAAGCAAATGTATAAACAAGAGAATAAGAGAAATGTACATAAGAAGACACATTTCTTACTTTCTGTAAGAAATCATAATTCAAGTAACAAAAACTTTCTCTGGGAGTGCTTCCTTCTGTGGAAAACTTTTGTACAAATACAAATTCAATAAAATGAAAGTTTAAACGCAAGAGTATAAAACAAAAGATGGAGGAGAAAAGGTAAATGCAGTCAAGGAAACACCCTCAGATGTAAAACAGTCTCTTTTTTTTAATTTTTGTTTTAGCTATATAAATGGACCCAATACCTCTATTTTATTTATTTATTTTTATGTGGTGCTGGAGATTAAACTCAGTGCCTCACACATGCTAGGCAAACGCTCTGCCAGTGAGCCACAACCCCAGCCCCAAACAGTCTTTTAAATCTAATAAATATGTTAAAGAAAAAGGAACAGAAGAGTCAATGAAAATTCAAATTAATGTGATTGAAGAAAATCATAGTTAAATGAAAACAAGAGGGAGATGAAAGCAACCAGGAAGAAACAGATAGAGATGGAAGATTGACAAAACAAATGTTATCTCCAAAGTATGGTGAGGAAAAGTGTTCAGAGATATAGTACTGGAAGATTTTTTTTTAATAATTTTTTTTCTTTTCTTTTCTTTTTTTTTTTATTGGTTGTTCACAACATTACAACGCTCTTGACATATCATATTTCATACATTAGATTGAAGTGGGTTATGAACCCCCAATTTTACCCCAAATGCAGATTGCAGAATCACGTCGGTTACACATCCACAATTTTACATAATGCCCTATTAGTAATTGTTGTATTCTGCTACCTTTCCTATCCCCTACTATCCCCCATCCCCTCCCCTCCCATCTTCTCTCTCTACCCCATCTACTGTAATTCATTTCTCTCCTTGTTTATTTTCCCATTCCCCTCACAACCTCTTATATGTAATTTTGTATAGCAATGAGGGTCTCCCTTCATTTCCATGCAATTTCCATTTTCTCTCCCTTTCCCTCCCATCTCATGTGTCTGTTTAATGTTAATCTTTTCTTCCTGCTCTTCCTCCCTGCTCTGTTCATAGTTGCTCTCATTATATCAAAGAAGACATTTGGTATTTGTTTTTTAGGGATTGGCTAGCTTCACTAAACATAATCTGCTCTAGTGCCATCCATTTCCCTGCAAATTCTATGATTTTGTCATTTTTTATTGCTGCATAGTACTCCATTGTGTATAGATGCCACATTTTTTTTATCCATTCATCTATTGAAGGGCATCTGGGTTGGTTCCACAGTCTAGCTATTGTGAATTGTGCTGCTATGAACATCGATGTGGCAGTATCCCTGTAGCATGCTCTTTTAAGGTCTTCAGGGAATAGTCCAAGAAGGGCAATAGCAGGGTCAAATGGTGGTTCCATTCCCATCTTTCCCAGGAATCTCCAAACTGCTTTCCAAATTGGCCACACCAATTTGCAGTCCCACCAGCAATGTACAAGTGTACCCTTTCTCCACATCCTCGCCAGCACTTGTTGTTGTTTGACTTCATAGTGGCTGCCAATCTTACTGGAGTGAGATGGTATCTTAGGGTGGTTTTGATTTGCATTTCTCTGACTGCTAGAGATGGTGAGCATTTTTTCATGTACTTGTTGATTGATTGTATATCCTCCTCTGAGAAGAGTCTGTTCAGGTCCTTGGCCCATTTGTTGATTGGGTTATTTGTTATCTTATTGTCTAATTTTTTGAGTTCTTTGTATACCCTGGATATTAGGGCTCTATCTGAAGTGTGAGGAGTAAAAATTTGTTCCCATGATGCAGGCTCCCTATTTACCTCTCTTATTGTTTCTCTTGCTGAGGAAAAACTTTTTAGTTTAAGTAAGTCCCATTTGTTGATTCTTGTTATTAACTCTTGGGCTATGGGTGTCCTATTAAGGAATTTGGAGCCCGACCCCACAATATGTAGATTGGAGCCAACTTTTTCTTCTATCAGATGCAGAGTCTCTGATTTGATATCAAGCTCCTTGATCCATTTTGAGTTAACTTTTGTGCATGGCGAGAGGAGGGGATTCAGTTTCATTTTGTTGCATATGGATTTCCAGTTTTCCCAACACCATTTGTTGAAGATGCTATCCTTCCTCCATTGCATGCTTTTAGCCCCTTTATCAAATATAAGATAGTTGTAACTTTGTGGATTAGTCTCTGTGTCCTCTATTCTACACCATTGGTCCACCCGCCTGTTTTGGTACCAGTACCATGCTGTTTTTGTCACTATTGCTCTGTAATATAGTTTGAAATCTGGTAGCGCTATACCACCTGATTCACACTTCCTGTTTAGAAATGCTTTTGCTATTCTGGGTCTTTTATTTTTCCATATGAATTTCATGATTGCTTTCTCTATTTCTACAAGAAATGTCGTTGGGATTTTGATTGGCATTGCATTAAACCTATAGAGAACTTTTGGTAATATCGCCATTTTGATGATGTTAGTTCTGCCTATCCATGAACAGGGTATATTTTTCCATCTTCTAAGATCTTCTTCTACTTCTCTCTTTAGGGTTCTGTAGTTTTCATTGTATAAATCTTTCACCTCTTTTGTTAGGTTGATTCCCAAGTATTTTATTTTTTTTTTTTTGAGGATATTGTGAATGGAGTGTTTTTCCTCATTTCCATTTCAGAAGTTTTGTCGCTGATATACAGAAATGCTTTTGATTTATGTGTGTTGATTTTATATCCTGCCACTTTGCTGAATTCATTTATTAGTTCTAGTAGTTTCTTTGTAGACCCTTTTGGGTCTTCTAGGTATAGAATCATGTCATCTGCAAATAGTGATAATTTAAGTTCTTCTTTTCCTATTTTTGTGCCTTTAATTTCTTTCGTCTGTCTAATTGCTCTGGCCAGTGTTTCGAGAACTATATTGAATAGAAGTGGTGATAGAGGGCATCCCTGTCTTGTTCCAGATTTTAGAGGGAATGCCTTTAACTTTTGTCCATTCAGAACTGGAAGATTTTTTTTAATAAGAAAGTGCATACATTTAACAGGAAAAATTGATACTGAATTATCAACATTGAAAAATGGCTTCTTTGTTATTATGAATTTAAAAAATTCTTTAGAGACAAAGCAGGGAAAAAATGCTATTTAAAGGGAGGGAAATTCAAGCTTGTATCAGACTTAAAAAAAAACATTTTATTTTAGTTGTGGATGGACACAATATCTTTATTTTATTTATTTTTTATGTGGTGCTGAGGATCGAACCCAGTGCCTCACACATGCGAGGCAAGCGCTCAACCACTGAGCCACAACCCCAGTCCTTGAATCAGACTTTTTACAGACACATGCAGTGCTGGAAGAAATAGAAATAGTTACCATATTCTTAGACAAAATATTATATCCACCCATGTTATCGTTCAAATAAAAGGATTCAGGGAATAAACATTTAAGAGTTGTTTTTAAGAGAAAAGAGGAAAAACAAATCCCATCAAGCTCTTAACAAATAAAGTTCAGCTAATCAAGAAATTAATTAAAAATCAGAGAATCCAGAAATGGAGACACATATCTAGTGAGAATAGTGATAAGTCCTTGACTGTGTACTAGAAGCTGCAGTTAAAGAGATAAGTAAGGCACTTCAATCCTCCGGGAACTTAGCATGGAAAATTCAGAGATATCTCTCAGTCTGAATACACTGATGTAAGTGCTACTACAACGGTAGTACAGAGGAAAGAGTGATTCTACATAAGGTACTTAAAACCTGAGATTTTTTTTTTCTCGGTCTAATTATGCTTCTTGTTTATTTAGTTATACATTTATTCAATACAAATTTAGAAAGACAATATGATACTTAAGGAATCTTACTAAACACTGGGGAAAACCTAGTCTCAGTCCAAGCAAATATGGCTATTTTCTGTAGTGACTTCTTTGTTTTTTGTTTGTTTGCTCCAGATTAATTTATTTGATCTTTTCATAGTTTATTTTCCAAATATCAAACAGAGGTGATTCATTTAAAAAAATTATGTCTCTCCTAAGAATCAAAATAATTCCATGATTTTAAATCTTACTAGAGGAAATTCAGTATTCTTACAATATTGCATCATAACGTACCTCATTTTAATTCTAACTTCACGCTTTTAGCTCTCCCATTTTTCTTTTTTTTTTTAAATTTTTTATTGATTATTTAAAGCATTACATAGCTCATGATATATCATCTTTCATACATTAGACTCAAATTGTGTTTTGAACTCCCATTTTCACCCCAAATATAGATTGCAGAATCACATCTGTTACATATTCACATTTTTACATAATGCCATATTAGTGTCTGTTGTATTCTGCTACCTTTCCTAACCCCTACTATCCCCCCTCCCCTCCCCTCCCCTCCCATCTTCCCTCTCTATCTCCCCTGCTGTTGTTCAATTATCTCCCTTTTTTTTCCCTCCCCCTTGCCCCTCATAGCCTCTTATAATTTTATGTATCCTTGAAGGTCTCCTACCATTTCCATATGCTTTCCCTTCTCTCTCCGTTTCTCTCCCCCCATTCGTCTTTGTTTACTGTAGTCTTTTCCACATGCTCTTCCTTCCTGTTCTGTTCTTAGTTGTTCTCTTTATATCAAAGCAGACATTTGGCATTTGTTTTTTAGGGCTTGGCTAGCTTCACTTAGCATAATCTGCTCTAATGCCATCCATTTCCCTGCAAATTCTATGATTTTGTCATTTCTTAATGCTGCATAATATTCCATTGTGTATAGATGCCACATTTTTTTTATCCATTCATCTATTGAAGGGCATCTAGGTTGGTTCCACAGTCTAGCTATTGTGAATTGTGCCGCTATAATCATTGATGCAGCCGTATCCCTATAGTGCGCTCTTTTAAGGTCCTCAGGGAATAGTCCGAGAAGTGCAATAGCTGGGTCAAATGGTGGTTCCATTCCCAGCTTTCCCAGGAATCTCCATACTGCTTTCCAAATTGGCCTCACCATTTTGCAGTCCCACCAGCAGTGTACAAGTGTACCTTTTTCTCCACATCCCCGCCAACACTTGTTGTTGTTTGACTTCATAATGGCTGCCAATCTTACTGGAGTGAGATGGTATCTTAGGGTGGTTTTGATTTGCATTTCTCTGATTGCTAGAGATGGTGAGCATTTTTTCATGAACTTGTTGATTGATTGTATGTCCTCCTCTGAGAAGTGTCTGTTGAGGTCCTTGGCCCATTTGTTAATTGGGTTATTTGTTATCTTATTGTTTAATTTTTTGAGTTCTTTGTACATTCTGGATATTAGGGCTCTATCGGAGGTGTGGGGGGTAAAGATTTGTTCCCAGGATGTAGGCTCCTGAGATTTGAAAGGAAAGCACCCAAAAGATAGGAGGGAGCTAACAGGACCAAAGGAGGAGCAACGTGCAAAGGTTTTGGGATTTGACTTGGCAGGGTAGAATGACTGTGGTAGGGCACGTGGAAGTGGCAGGAGAAGAGCATGGAAAATCTTAAGCGGCTCATGAAAGGAATTTGTCTTAATCCTATTTGAAGGGTTTAATCTGGGAAATAACTAATTTATGCATTAAAAATTGGTTGCTGGGGGCTGGAGTGAAGGAGGAGGAAATAGGGAGTTATTGCTCTGTTGGTATAAAGTTTCCAATTATGCAAGATGAATAAATTCTAGTGATTCTATAGGTAATACAGTATCATGCACATAAAATTCTTTTAGGAGGGAAGATCTCAAAGTAAGTATTCTTATTATGAACCACAGCACAGAAAAGGACACAAACTTTTGGAGGTCATAGATGTGTTTATACTGTGATTATGACAAGGGAATCATGAGTACATGCATATATTGGAACTCATAGATTTTATAAATTACACAGATATACATTTTTATTTTTGCTTATTTGGTATTTCAGTTTTACCTCATTAAAACTTAAAAATCCCCCCTGGTAATAGCTTAAGAAGATTCAAGAAATTGACACAAAATTATTATGTGGTCAGTTGTGTGAGGTTGTTTAGCGATAATTTTGCCCAGAGATAGGACTTAGGCTTTCCTCCTCAACCTACAAATAGGGTGGGCCATAAAGTCCAAAGGGAGGGAGAGACCTGTCTCATTGTGCTCTTTGACACTGTCGTGCCTGTATGTTCTCCCAAATGACAGTTCTGTTTCTTATTCAAGTGATTCTTTGCTTTGGCACTATGATTTCTTTCTTGCTTTTATCTTGGATGCTCTTCTTTGATTTCTGTAGAGCTGCTTCATTTTGTCTTAAGTAGTGGTATCTTTTTCAACTGTTAAAGAGGTAAACACACTGAAAGGATGTGTTATACCCACCAGATTTGTTTTCCTGATTAATTATAATTTTCATGTAATCTTCATTCATGCCACCGCATTCAGTTATTTGTTCTCAAGTAAAGATGTAAGTTTTAAAGAGTAGCAATATTTTAGCATGATGACACAAAGAAATTGAAAGATGATGCTTGCCACCTAGTGGAAATCTGTGAATTCCAATAACTCTTCTGAGTTCTGGCAAACTCCTGAATTAAAGTTAACTATTCACTTTATAAAATTTTTTTTAATTTTTTTATGAAATCTTATTTAAAAACTACATACCTTTTTGTGTACATTTATAAGGGGTACATGTTCTGTAGTACAACAAAATAACAATAATAGTAAAGTTGAATTATCCTCTGAGCAAACAAAATTTACTTTACAGGATAACATATATCATGGTATCTTCAAGTCTGGTTTAAGAGAGAATTTCAAAAGTAAATAAATAAATAAATAACATTCCAAAAGACACATACTTAGCTAGGCACGGTGGAGCATTTTTGTAATCTCAGCAACAGGGGAGGCTGAGGCAGGAGGACCACAAGTTTGAAGGGAGCCTCAGCAACTTAGTGAGACCCACGCAACTTAGTAAGATACTGTCTCAAAATAAAAAGTAAGGGGCTGCAGTTGTATCTCAGTGTTAGAGTGCTTGCCTAGCACCAGTGGGACACTGGTTTCAATCCTTAGCATCACCTAAAAACAAATAAATAAAAATAAATAAAGGAGCTGGGCACAGTGCTCATGCCTGTAATCTCAGGAGGCTGAGGCAGGAGGATTGTGAGTTCAAAGCCAGCCTCAGCAACAGTGAGGCACTAAGCAACTCAGTGAGACCCTGTCTCTAAATAAAATACAAAAAAAAAAAAAAAGAGCTGGGGATGTGGCTCAGTGGTCAAGTGTCCCTGAGTTCAATCCCTAGTACCAAAATACATAAATAAATATTAAATTCTTAAAAATAAATAAATAAAAAGTATAAAAGCAAACTAAAAAGGTTCTTCTCAGCAAAGGAAACAATCAATAACATGATGAGAGAATCTACAGAATAAGAAAGAAATCTTTACCACATGCACCTCAGGTAGAACACTAATCTACAGGATATATAAAGATCTTAGAAAACTTAAACCAAAAAAACAAATAAACCCAATCAATAAATGGGCTAAGGAACTGAACAGACAATCCACAGAAGAAAAAATATGATCAATCAACAAACATAGGAAAAAAGGTTCATCATCTTTAGCAATCAGAGAAATGCAAATCAAAATTACTCTAAGATTTCATCTCACTCCAGTCAAAATGGCAATTATCAAGAATACAAACATTATAAGTGTTAGCCAGGATGCAGGGTAAAGGTACACTCATACATTAAAAGTTAATGCAACCACTATTGAAAGCAGCATGGAAATACCTGAGAAAACTTGGAATAGATCCACCATTTGACCCAGCTATCCTAAAGAACTTAAAATCAACATACTACAATGAGGCAGTCACATCAATGTTTATAGCAGTTCAATTCATAATAGCTAAACTGTGAAACCAAACTAGATGCCCTTCAACAGATGAATGGATAAAGAAAATGTGGTACATATACACAGTGAAATATTACTCAGGCTTAAATAAGAAAGAAATTATGGCATTTGCAGGTAAATGGATGGAACTAGAGAATATCATGCAAAATAAAATAAGCCAATCCTCCCAAAAAGCTGAACGTTTTCTCTGATAAGTAGATACTGATCCATAGTGGGGCTGGGGGACAGAAAAAATGAAGGAACTTTGGTTTGTGTAGAGGGGAGTGAGTGGAGGGTGGGGCTATAGAGATGAGAAGGATGGTAGAATGAGACAGACATTATTACTCTATATACATGTATGATTACACCATCGGAGTAACTCTGCACCATGTACAGCCAGAGGAATGAGAAGCTGTGCTCCATTTGTATACAATACATCAAAATGCATTGTATTATAAAATAAATAAATAGTAAAAAGGGCCAGAGATGTAGCTCAGCGATACGGTGCCCCAGGATTAAAAAAAAAAAAAAAAAAAAAAAAAAAGAACCCTAAAGAATTTTCTTTTTTTCTTATCAGATTATCATATTTGACAAGTCTTGCTTGGTTTTGGTTTAATATTCCTTTAATCACCATAGATCTAAAAACTCTGAAGTAGACAGAGAAACAAATTATATCCATATCTCAAGAAACAAATTATATTGATAGAGTCATGATCTGTGGCAGTGATGGACAAAATTCTTGGGTCAAAAGGTTAACAAATCTACATTCTTCATGTTGAAGAAGGTCCCTGCTCTAAATGGGAGGAAACTTGACAAAGTTATGGGTAATAATTCTTAAGATAGTAAGTGGATTTTATAAAATTATTTGAAAGGATAATGGTTTTAATATAATGGAATAAGAGCTGTGGTTAGGAGTGGAAAAAATGTGCCAGTGAGACAAAGGAGAAATATTTGTGCAAAGAACGTAGGAGACAGCGCTTCCCAGGACACTGTGTCTTTCAAGGCAAAACCTCTGAATGAAGCTAGTTTTAATTTTCATTGAGCTGATCTATAACAAAGCTTGCTTTTTTTTTTTCCTTTATCTTTCAGGTAGAATCCTTCATAAAACCACAGACATTAAATGAGAAAAGGGTGTGATTAAACAGTTAAAAGTGCCACGGTTGGTCTATGATACCTATTCATGAAGACTGTTTTTGTCATACTCGTACTTGCTCCTAGAGGTACCACTCCAATTTTGCAGTGCACAGTGGCTGGGCGTGTCTAACCCTATCATTTGGTGACTCTGACAGGACTCAGCTCATGAGAGATATTTCTATATTCATAGTCATTTGTTGCTTCATGGCCAGGCATCCTCTCTCCATCAGGACCCAGGAACACATCAAAAAATATATAATCTCTACTGAACCTAAGGGGCTAACATGATTTGCCTGCTGACACTTGCCACAAACTCCCCACAGCATCTTATCTCACAAGTACCTTTAATATCATAGATTCTACAAATTGTAGGACTCAAGTGGGAAACTTCTTATGCCACATCATATACCTATTGCTGAGTTCTTCCTACTCTGGATCCCACTTAAAGGTGGAAGCCTTCTGTGTCACCCAGTATAAAGGCTAGAGAAGTATCCCTGCTTATTGTGCTATGCTGCCAGTACAACTCTAATCCCCACCAGGTATTGCACTTCTTTTTAACGTCTTTTACTTTGAGGTTATATTTAAACACATCCCTGATCGATGGACCTTTAAACTATTTATAGTTGTGGCGAGCACTTAAATCTTCATAAGGTTTACTTTCTGTCAGGAACAGCGGATATATCATTGCTTTGAACTCCCTAGCCCTGGACGGTGAGACACCACTTCTGGGAATATTTCAGGGCAATGGTGCTGAGAGAAATGCTCATTTGCAGGTGGCCATGTTAATGGGGTACATTCCATGTTTGGCATGGAATTTATGAGTTCCATCGCTTTGAGTTCAAACACCAGCTACCTGGGGGTAGAAGAAATAAAGGTACACTCAATAGCCTTCTCTAGCTGCCTGAAGCTGGAGAAGATATTGTGCAAGCAATTCCTGCTCAATCTCACTTTTGTTTACCTTGAAGAAGCTTTCTCACAGTTAATCCTTTTGATGTTTTTGCCTATATAATAAAATACGTAGAGTCTCACTTCTTGTTAGAGATCAGACCCCACCAGGGCTGGTTCACCCACCAAGTCCTGCTTCCACTTATAATTGAGTCTTTGTATTTATTTCTTATATCTCTTATTTCCAATCCCCTCATCAGCCCTAGTCCAGGAAACTAAGGAAATGTCACATGGGTAGTGATAATTTTCCACACTCTGGAGGACATGTCTTACCAGTACCTGCATTGTGCTAGCTATTCCTTGCAGATTCAACCTAATCAATAAAATGTCATCAAAGTAACAGAACCAGTGTAATACCAAATTTCAAAATGGTCCAAATATCTTCAGACAATATTATAACAGAAAGAAGGAGAGCTAAAACAGCCCTGGCACATACCTGCAGGTGAATATTATTCTCCATCCCATGTGAATATAAGATGTTTCCTATCTAATTGGATAGAATAGAATATATTTTATGACTCAATAGCCCCATACCACATACTTGAAGCCAACGTAATTTATACAAGCAAATATTTCTCATCAGATACAGTAAGTGCTATCACGGATATTGTTTTGCTGTGCTTGTGATAGTTGATAGCCATTCCCCAAAATCCATTGGATTCTACAGAAACCAAGTAAATAATAAGATATGATAGGAACAACCACTCCAGCATCAAACCAGGAGTTGACATACTTGTACTATAAATGACAAAACAGCATCTATTTTTGACTTTTTAGGCCATACAGTCTCTGTGGCAACTACTCATCTCTGCCATTGTAGCACAAAAGCATAGGAATACATAAATAAATGGGCATGGCTGTGTTCCAAAATAATTTTTATTTACAAAGATAGATATTAAACTAGAACATTGGATTATGCCATTAGATGGCAAAAGCTATCCAATCTTGTTATTTGAATGTACCCACTCTATCCTCCATAAGTCTCAAATGTCTAATACTTTTTACCTACTAGTGCATTCCCCTCTACTCGTTTACCCTCCCAAATCACTAAGAGTAAAATCTTACCAATGAGTCACCAACTTTTTCAGCAGCTTTTGGGATCATCATTGTCTGCTTAGACAGTGAAGGATTCAGTTTGGGTTAGTTTTTGTTGTTGTTGTTGTTTTTTCCCTAGTACTAACGATCAAACTAGGCAAGCCCTCTACCACTGAGTTACACTTCCAGCCTTTTTATTTTACTTTAGACAGGATCTCACTAAATTGTTCAAGAAGCCTCAAACTTGTGGTCCTGCTGCCTAAACCTCACAAGCAGCTAAGAATAGAAACGTGTGCCACCATGCCCATTTGAATGATCCAGTTTGAATGATCCATCTAATCAACTCCTTGTTCAGCCAACTCCAAGTACCAACTGTCACAAGTCTGGATTCTCTAGAAGCAGATGAAGATAGTGAGTTTGACGTACAAAACATTTATTAGGGATCAACACCTATGAAAGAAAAGGAAAGCAAAGTAGGACAGAGGGGGGAAAATGGAACTGTGATGTGGGTCCAAAAGGCCTTGGTCTATATAGCAGAAAGCTCTGGAGTAAGCATTGTCCATTAAAATGTACTGGGCTGGGCCCAGATGACTAGGCCTTTATGCCTTTGCTTCATTCAGTCACCTGCCCAGAGAGGGTGTGTTATGGTTGAGATATTAGTTGTCCCCCAAAAGCTCATGCGTGAGACAATGCAAGAAAGTTCAGAGAGGAAATGATCAGGTTATAAGAGCTTTAACCTAATCAGTGTGTGAATCTGCTGATAGGGATTAACTGGGTGGTAACTGTAGGCAGGTAGGGTGTGCCTGAAAGAATTAGGTTGTTGTGGGCTCGCCTTTGGTGTATATAATTTGTTCCTGGTCTGAAGAGCTCTGTCCCTGTTCCTGGTGCCACATTCTGATCTGCTTTCCTCCATCATGCTCTTCTACCCCAATGTTCTGCCTCATTTCTGGCACACAGCAATGGAGTTAGCTGACCTAGACGGAGACCACTGAAACTGAGCACCAAATAAACTCTTCCTCCTTTGCACTGTTTTTGTCATGCTTTTGGTCTCAGAAATGAAAAAAAAAAAAAAAAAAAAAAACTGAGTAAAACAGGGTGAGATTCCAGGTGTAGAGGTTCTCTACAGCGGAGGCAAACTCTGGAAAGTCCTTACTGAAAGACCTAAGCAATCTCATTCTGCTTGGGACCTCATTTTGCTCTGAAACTTAACCTCTGACTTATTGTAGTCCTAAAGTCAGGAAAAAACTACAGAAAAGCTCTGTGGAAACAGTTCTCAGAAAAGCCGGAAAAGCCACAGATAGGCCAAGATAACCACATATCTGAAATTCCAGATGGCCTCCACCTAGGTGTGGTGACCAGTATCTAAACTAGAAGCCCTGCAGTTTGGCACGTACTCCCCTTGCGACATCCTCACGGTTTAAACCAATCAGTTCAAATGAATCCCCCTCTTGTAGTAACCAATCACCCCTACCCAACTTGTTCCCGCCAGTGAATGTGCTAATCATGTTTTAGAATTGTTATTTGATTTTCCCGCGGTGTGTGATGATTTGCTAAGAGATGCTATGATGTATGTGGGGGTCCCTGCCTTCTCCAAAAAGTGTATAAAACTGCTGCAAACCCTGGGCTCAGGGCCTCTCAGCGTCACCTGTTGCTGTGTGTGCACCGAGCTAAACACCTCTTTGCTGCTTACATCGATCTTGGGTCTCTGGTGGTCTTTTGGGGGTCCCGAATTCAAGCATAACACTTACCACCCTCATTTCTGGAACCTGTAAATGTTAGCCTATGTAGAAAATAAAAGCTTTTCAGATAAGATTAACTTAAAATCTTAAAGGGGGTGAATATCTTGGGTTATTAGGAAAGAGGATAAATCAGAATTAAAGGAGAAGGCAATACGATGATGGAAGCAAAGACTGGAGTGATGTACTTTGAAGATGGAGTGAGGGACCACAAGCCAGGGAACACACACAGCCACTAGAAACTGAAAAAGCAAGGAATAAGAATCTTCCTTCAGAGCCTCCAGAAGGAACCAGTCCTGCTAATATCCTACTTTTAGCCCAGAGAAACTGATCTTGAACTTCCATGCTCCACACCTATAAAAAGAAACAAATTTTTGTTCCTTTAAATTAAAAAGTTTGTGGTAATTTGTTACAGAAGTCATTGGAAATTATTATAACCATAAATCTGGCTGATATATGTCCTTGTTCACTACACCACATTTAGCCATAAAGTCTCTGCCTCTGGGTCTTACAGGAGACAGATAAGCTCCACTATGACACTTGTGCCCCAGAACTCACTTTATTGAAAAAAAGAAAAGGAAAGATGAGGAAATATGATTCCATGAGATTAAATACACTAAGTCATGAAGAATCTGATTCACACTTATTGGCAAGGGGTACTAGTGATTACCTGGAGACTGAGGACAATGTTGGTCTTGGCAGTACTTGATAGATTCAAATATCAGGAACTCCACTTGAAACCAGATTAGACACTAGAGTCTAAGCTATTACGGGGAGATGAAAGACTAGGTGACATTCGTAAATATCACCTATTGATGAAATAATCTAAAGATCCTTTGCCTTATGCTTCAAGGAACACTAAACCAGGAAATAGCTGCCAAAGATTTGTATAATCCTGAGAAGGAGGTATTCTGTAAAATGGCAGCTGTACAAGATCATCAATGGAATTCCTCAAGGCTCATTCTGCCACGCCCTATGTATTTAGGAGACATTGGTCTAAAAAATAAAACACAGAGATTTTATCAATAGGTTGGTAACCAAGTTTAATGAAGTCCTGGTTCCCTGAGAAAAACTAGTATCAAATCACATTAAAGTTACGAATGTGGATGAGGCCAAAGAACATATTCTTTTTTTTTTTTTAAAGAGAGAGAGAGAGAGAGAGAATTTTTTAATATTTATTTTTTAGTTATCGGCAGATACAACATCTTTGTTTGTATGTGGTGCTGAGGATCAAACCCGGGCCACATGCATGCCAGGCGAGCGCAGTACCGCTTGAGCCACATCCCCAGCCCAACCAAAGAACATATTCTATAGAATTTCCTTCTTTTAATACTGCTGAGACATATTTGAATGTTCTATATGAATTTAGAAAAGTTTACATTCTATTGTTTAGAAATGTTTATATTAGCTCCCTCTCTAAATTTATTTTTTAAATAGTTTTGTATTCCTTTACTAATAAAAAATGAGAAACTCCTGTTGAAATTCATTTTTAGGTTCTTTTCTATATGGTTTTACTCCATATAATTTGAGCCTTTCATACTATTTGCAAGCAACATTTTAATTTTTTGTATCTCCTTGAATATTTGATCCTTTTATAATTATAATATATCCCCTTTTATCTCTGGTGATTTTTCTCTTTCCAACATTTATTTTATTTAATATTAATTTAGCCTGTCCAGAATTTTCTCAATTAGTCTTTGTAAAATAAATTATTTTTCCAGTCTTTTATTTTAAACTTGAATATATCTTTATGTTTCAAATGTATTTCTTGTGTGCAATATATAGTTGACAATATACAACTGATAATAGGTGTGTTTACTTTGCTTTTAATGGAATTATTAGCTATACTTGAGTTTAAACATGCCACCTTTCTATTTGTTTTGTGTTTGTCTAGTATGTTCTTATGTTCTTTGTTTTTAGTGAATTCTTTCTCTGCTTTATTTTAAGTTAAATGTGCTTATAGATTAAACCTATTTGAGTGTGTGTATGAGTGTGTGTGTGTGTGTGTGTGTGTGTGTACATTTGTGTGTGATTGCTGAGGGCTTATAATATGTATCTTTAGCTGAATGCAATATGTTTTCAAATAACATTTTTTATACCTGTTACATTTAAGGTAAGACCCTCATCACTACACACCATTTTCCATCCTTCAACATTTGTGATTCCTCAAGGATTCCCCTCTCCATTTAGATTAATGTTCTAGAAGGGTTTAAGATAGTCAATGTATTTTCTCAGCCTTTGAAAATACAGTTTTTCCATCATTTTGTATTTTTTTAATTATTTTATGTTTGTTGTTGTTAGGAAAGTCTGGAACTTGATCTTTTTTCATAGTCCACATATGTTAATTAGTTTATCTTTGTTAGAAATCAATAAGCACAGTCATTCAAAAATTAATTCAAACCAACTAAATAAGAATTCAACCACCAAGTGTATTTTTTGAATTATTATTTCCCTGATTTGGGGGACCTTCTATAGCATTACTTTCTCTTAAGACATTACAAGATATTGAATATATGTGATGTAATAAAAATATACCACAATTACAGTTTTCTTGTGTGAGTTTTTATCATTAATCATAAATGATAATATATAAATTGGAATAAAGTCAATTGGTCTTCATGTTCTATTTTAAAAATGTATTCAATGACTGATTTTATCATCAAACCTAGATAAAAACACTTTTATCACCAAAAAAAAGTTGCAAATGTAGAAAGAAAAGACCAAAAAAACTCTTCTAAGTAGCAAATACTCATGTTCCTTCTCTTATTCTGCTAATTCTCATCTTTTTCATCCTCAAAAGAACTTCGGAAAAAAAATAGGTTTGGCTCTGGGGAAGTCAACCTAAGAGAATAGCTATCATGCCAATTATAAAAACCCCAGACTATGATACAAATTTTGAGCTTTTCATTACTTACCACCTAACTCATGCCAAAGGAGGAGAAAACGTTTAAGACTATTTCATCAGAGGCAAAGGGATCATCTCTCACTTCATCTTCTAAGATAGAGGCAGAAATGTGAGATAAAACTAATATTGGTTCAATTGCCAGTTTAATATATCAGTACATTTATCTCTGGTTCATGTCAAGAAGAATGAAATTATCTTTATGATACACTTGGAACCAAAACATTCTCAATGTTTGAACCCTGGTCATCAGTATGATCTAGGTTTCTGTTTTTCAAGGGAAGACAAATGTCTGCAGAAGAAAAATTTCAAAGCCCAAGTAAATAAGTTTTACTTTTTTAAAATTCTATCTCAGGGCCCAGTGAGATGATGCACACCTGTAATCACAGCAACTCAGGAGGCTGAGGCAATAGGATCACAAATTCAAAGCCAGCCTCAGCAATTTAGCAAAGCCCTCAGCAACTTAGTAAGACCTTGTCTCAAATTTAAAAAAAAAAAAAAAAGAAAAGAAAGGGCTGGGTGGTTAAGCACCCCTGAGTTTAATACCCAGTATGAAAAAATAAAATTTTATTTCCAGCTCCCAAGATTAGATAATTATGAAGAAAACCTAAACAAACACTCTTCTAAAGACTCTTCTTTAAGATGACTCAGGTGGGAAAAATAAATGGAGGAGGGGAGGAAAGGAAGGATGTTAGAGGAGCCTAAAAAATAAAACAGCAAAAGACAAACTGAGTTGTAATATTTTTAACTGCACAGAGCAGAACTATGCTAACCAGCTATTTGATCATGCAGAAACATGACACTGATTAATACTCTAACTCGTCTATTAAACAGGCATAAATCAATCAAAAGAAAAGGTATTTCATACACACACAAAAAAAAAAAAAAAAAAAAAAACAACAGATGCTTCATGTCATCTGTTAAAAGCTTTCTTTTTTAAGAAGAGTATCCACTCCTGCCACTAGGAAAGGTATACTCTCCTGCCTTAGTCCATTCCCAGAATACGGGTCTCAGCAGGATAAAGAAAGAACATTCAGCTGAGGTTTGAAGATAATGACATCATCTACAAATGTGTGAATAGGTTTATGAGACCCAGAAGGGAGTTTGAGCACTCTGGGACTGTATGACCCATATCCCTGAAGAGACAAGTTCAAGCTGGAGTGATGGTGGGGCAGGGGAAATGTAAACCAGTTGTATAGCTGCAGCTACAGCCAGAACACAGCCCCATAACAGGGAAGGAGAAAAGAAATTCCCTGATGCCTCCTTACACCCTCTTCACACACCTCAAACGCCTTTCTGGTTTCTCCCATTGCCTGAACCAACAGGAAGCCAGAGGACAAAGTAATACAGTTTACCAGGATCTCTCTCCAGGGGAAAATAGTGGAGCAGAGAAGGGTGGAAAATATATCTGGAGAAGTTAGGTGGAATCAGAATAATCAGGCATGGAATTCAAATACCTTACCCATTGATGATTAATAACAACAAGTGTAAAGCAACCTATATCCTGTTTACCTGAGCCTCCTAAGATATATGTCCCTGGAGAGTGTCATCTCCCAGATTCAACGGTGTTGGCCAGACATGAGACATGGCTCGGGACTGAGCTGCCAGAACGTTTTTGTACCCTTACTTTAGTCAACTACCAATGCCCTATCTATTCTGCTTCATTTAAGTAGCAAGCCACAAACAACTATTCTCTGAATTTCCACATTACTTTGAATATTACATTTTAACTTGATACTTTGTTGTATGTCATAATATTTTCTAGTAATTATGAGTTTTGGAAAAGATCCATTAAATGTATTAGGATATTAGGAAGGAAACTAACTCACATGTGATCACATATTAACCAGAGATAAATATACACATGTGCTACAAAATTATGAGTTTAAAAATATAATCAGTTTTTTAAAAATCAGTTTTACCAAATATAAACATCTCATGTCACTTGAAACAAAAGAGTAAACAAGGGCTGGAGTTGTGGCTCAGTGGTAGAGCGCTTGCCTAGCATGTATGAGGTACTGGGTTCAGTCCTCAGCACCACATAAAAGTAAATAAAATACAGGTCTATCAACAACAACAACAAAAAAATAAACAGTAAACAAAGGCTGGAAATGTTGCTTAGAGTTAGAGCACTTGATTAATGTGTAATATCCTGGGTTCCATCTCTGAGAAAGAAAGAAAGAAAGAAAGAAAGAAAGAAAGAAAGAAAGAAAGAAAGAAAGAAAGAAAGAAAGAAAGAAAGAAAGAAAGAAAGAAAGGAGGGAGGGAGGGAGGGAGGGAGGGAGAAGAGCTCTTTGATAGGAAAATGAAGTAAATATATTTGATGGCATACACATTATAAAAAATAACATTTTTATAATATGCAAAAGATGATAAAAATGTAAAGTCAATGAATTCAATGCCATTTAAGAAACACCAAACATTGGTATTGTTTTACTCTTCATGTAATAATCACTGAAATTGTACATTCTGGGGCATACATTTATTAACAACTCAAATTTTTTATCTTTAATTTGTCTACAACATAGAACACATATTAGCTATTGTTATTCTGGTTCTCTTTCCCTCAAGCCACAGACTATTCCCTATGAGCAAGTTAAGAGCACTCAAGAGGATCTCTTGTGCCAAATTCTCATTCCTTCACTCTAAATCCCCCTTACTCTCAATACTATCATTGGTTTCAGAGGAGATCACAAATGATGCTGAACAGAAACACTCACTGCATCAGGACCTGCATAGTGGCTCCACAGAAGCACCAGGGACCCTGCTCATTCTATCCTCTCAACTTAATAAGTGGCTTTCATTCTCAAAGTCATCTCATAAACCAGGATAACTGCTGAGCTCTAGGTATCATATTCACATTCCAAATAGCAGAAAATGAGTTCTCTCTCAACCAAATCGGTTCCCATTAATAATCTTTCCACACAATAAGAATGGCTATTATCAAAAGGACCAAAGGTAACGAGTGCTAGTGAAAATGCAGAGAAAAGGGAGCCCTGTACACTATTATGGGAATGTAAATTAGTAAAACCTTTAGGGAAAACACTATGGAGATTCCTCAAAAAATTAATATATCCAGAGGGAATGAAACCAGTATGTCAAAATGACACCTGCACTCCCGTATTCATTTCAGAACTCTGCGCAATATCCAGGAAATGGAAACAACCTAAATAACCATCAGCTGATGACTGGACCAACCAAAAGGTGGTATGCATACACAATGGCATACTATTCAACTATAAAGTTTCTGCAAATGACAGCAACTTTGACTGAAGTAGAGATCATTATGGCAAATGAAATAAGCCAGGTACAGAAAGACAAGCACTACATCTCATTCAGACTTGGAATCCAAAAATTTTGATGTCACAAAAATTCAGAATAAAATGGTATTACCAAAGGAAGGGGAGAGAAGGTGGTATGGGAAAGGTTGATCAATGGAAACTAAGCTGCAATTCAATAGGAGTAAGAAGTTTAGAGTGCTATATTGCACAGTAAGGTGACTATAGACAACAATAATGTGCTGCCAGTTTTAAGAAGCTAAAAGAAAGGATTTGGGAAGTTTCTAATAAAAAAAAGATAAATGTTTGAGGAGTTAAACATGCTTAACCTGATTTAAACATTACACAATCTACACACATATGAAAACATTACATGGTACCCTATTAATTTCTATGTTTTTGAGTATCAGTTAAAAATAAAATATTTTTAAAATATCTTCCCAGAAATCCTATACTACAATTCAATTAAACTGAGTCAGCTGATCACATATGCTTGTAAATAGAGTTGGAAAATAAAATATTTTAGCTGGCTGTCTTGTTACTCAAAAAGAAAAAAAAAAGGGCTGGGGATGTGGCTCAAGTGGTAGCGCACTCGCCTGGCATGCGTGTGGCCCGGGTTCGATCCTCAGCACCACATACAAACAAAGATGTTGTGTCAGCCGAAAACTAAAAAATAAATATTAAAAATTCTCTCTGTCTCTCTCTCTCTCTCACCTCTCTCTTTAAAAAAAAAGAAAAGAAAAAAAAGAAAAAAGAAAAAAAAAACTTGAGTTCCATTTCTTTGCTTCAAGAATTAAGAGTTATGAGATTCCATTTCTCTAATCAAAAAGGCTAGTGGACAGCAAGAAATAGCACTCAAAATTATAATGATGATAAATCTATATACATAATAAAGAGGCAACTACAGTAAAGCTTATTTGATGTTTAGGCATATGCCAAAGGAACAAAAAGGGAGAATAAAATGCAAATAAGAACATTTTTCTCATGCTGGGGCTGTGGCTCAGTGGTAGAGTGCTCGCCTAGCATGCATGAGGCACTGGGGTTCGATTCTCAGCACCACATAAATATAAAATAAAGAGATTGTGTCCACCTAAAATGTAAAAATATTTTTTAAAAAAGAACATTTTTTCTCTTGATTTCATGTATATTTTAAGCAAAAGATATTTTCTGGCCTAAAAAAGTAAATACTGTCCTTTTGATAATCCATAAACCAAACAAACCTAAAAACCCATTTACCCTTTAAAATATGATAGAAAAAGATCTGGGTATGATGGTGCATGACTGTAATTCCAGCTACTCAGGAGGCTGAGGCGGGAGGATTGCAAATTGAAGGCCAGCCTCAGCAACCTAGCAAGACCCAGTCTCAAAATAAAAAATGGTATAGCACAAGACTAGGTAGGTGCTTTACCACTGAGCTACATCCCTAGCCCCCTAGCCTTTTTTTTAATCTATGTGAAATTTTTTAGTATTTCCTTGAGATTGCATGCTTCATCCTTAGAAAATTCTGACTTTAAAAGCTCAAATTTTCAGCCAACATCCCTCTATAGCTTCCATTCACTAGTTTCAATTCTAACCCAGAGTCATGCATAACCTTGGGTCTGAACAAACACTTTTCTACAAAGTAGCCAGTAAATATTTAATTAGAACTACGATGTTCCTCTGAATCTTCTTTTCTGTAGACTTTAATAATAAGATTTCATCCTTTTTTTGTCTCAAAATAGGAATAACTTTATTTTACTCAATATAAAGTAAGTTTGGGAGCTGGGTTGTGGCCCAGTAGTAGAGTTCTCGCCTAGCATGCATGGGGCACTGGGTTTGATCCTCAGTGTCCACCTAAAACTTAAAAATAAATTTAAAAATTAATAAATTAATTAATTAAATAAAAATAAATAAATAAAGTAAGTCTTGCTGTAAATTTTTTTTAAAATACAACGTATATAAAAATATAAATTAAAAGCCTCTCATCTACTCTCATTTCCTTAACACACCACAGTTAACATTTTAATGTACACAGTAGACACCACTGGGATGGCCATCCACTTCAGTACTATGCCTCAATAGCCATATCTATACTGCCCTCTTAAGGACATAGTCCACTCACTTGACAACACCCAGGACCAATCACAGAATCTCAACCTCCTATTAACAGAGATTGGTCAAAAGTGTGAGCGTTTAACACAAGGCTAATCAGAATCTCGCCCTGAGAGTTTCAGAATGAGAAGCTAAAAGAGAGAAAAATGTTTCCACCCTGGTTTTGGTGTAATAGAATGTGTATCTGTAGAAGTATCTGGCCATATTCCTCACAATATGGAGAAATCCCATCTGCAGTAAAGGAAGATGAAGCTGAAATAAGATAAAGACAGAGTGGGGGAAAAAAAATGTTGACAGTGTTCATATTTTATACTATAATCACTGAAATTTTGTAAAACTCTGGTTCATGAATTTATTTCATTTTATAGTAGTAGGTATGTAAACTAATTTGAGTTGGATTTGCCATCAAAGGAGTTCTTAACCAAGTCAACCAATACTTGTTCAGGCTTTTAAAATGCATCAAAAATCCATTCAAATAAGAGGAAATATTTATTTCACAAAGGAAAGATACATGATTACCATTTTTTTAACTCGTTTTGCTTCTTGAAATAATAACAGACTTCTTTCTATGGCAAAGGCTTCACATCTCTCTGATCAGTTTTAATGACTGCATAGCATTCATTTGAATAAGGTACTATTTTTTACTTATAATCTTACCCTATTGGTAATGATTTAGATCATTTTTTCGTTTCTTTAGTAGAAACAATAGTAACTGCACTTATCCTTGTGCATATATCATTCTATATTTGTGCATTTATTAGAATAGATTTCTAAAAGTGGAATTGTTAGATTCAAAGATATGCCCACTTAAAATTTTGAGAGTTACTATCAAATTTCCCTCTAGGGAGGTTGTAAACATTTATATTTGCAGCAACTGCATGGGAAAGAGTCTGCCACTTTACACTCCCCACCACTGGACATTTGTATAGTTTAACTTTGCCAATATAGTATTCAATGTGCTGTCTCATTGCTGTTTTCATTTTCACTTATTTAATTGAAAGATTGATCATCACTTCACTTCAATTAACATTCACATTCATGTTCCTTTCTTTTCTCCTTTTCTTCATCCTCTTCTATTCTCCCTTCTTTTTCTGAGAATTGCATAATATTCTAGGACCTATATACCAGAGCAGAGTAGGGATATTGACCACCTCATGTATTCTGAATATTTCTGGGATGCTGTCAGATATTATAAGTGTTTTCAATGTCCTGACAATTGAAACTTTTTTGATATTAGTGACAAAAACCCAACCTGAGCTGACTTGAGCAGAAAAAGAACACTTAGTTTACATAACTAAAAAGCTATGAGTTATTATTAGGTTCAGATACAGCCTGATCCAGTACCTGGTTTGTCTTCATATCTTTGGGGCTACCTCTTTATTCTGTGTTGATTCTCTTCTCATTCGATGGCACAAAAAACACAGAAACTGCCCATATGCTCTCATTCTAGACCATAACAAAAAAAGAAATCCTACTTTTCTGGTAATAAATTGCCCAGTATCATCTTTGAGTGGACTCACCTCAATCATTCACCCATCCTGAATCAAACACTGTTAGCAAGTAGTGTCATGTGCTAACTGATTAAAGCCTGGGTCATCTATTCCATTCCTAGGGCCAGAAGTGAAGCACCATCAAAACCATCTAGGACTAAGGCTAGGAGAGGATGGATTCTAGATACAATATCTGATACTGTTACCAAAAAGAGGGTGAAAAGATCCTAGAGAACAATCAGCAAATGACAACTACAGATGGTCACATTTACTACTGACTAAATGAAATGTCCATCAAACCAGCATTTGTGGCAATTATCAAGAATACAAGCAATAGTAAGTGTTGGCCAGGATGCTGGGTAAAGGTACACTCCATACATTGCTGGTGGGACTGAAAATTGGTGCAACCACTATGGAAAGCAGTATGGAGATTCCTCAGAAAACTTAGAATGGAACCACCATTTGACCCAGTTATCCCACTTCTCGGTTTATACCCAAAGAACTTAAAGTCAGCATACTACAGTGATGCAGCCACATCAATGTTTATAGCAGTTCAATTCACAATAGCTAAATTATGGAACCCACCTAGACACTCTTCAACAGATGAATGGATAAAAAATGTGGTACATATACACAGTGGAATTTTACTCAGCCTTAGAGAAGAAATTATGGCATTTGCAGGTAATTGGATGGAGCTGGAGACTATCATGCTAAGTGAAATAAGCCAACCCCAAAAAAACAAAGTCCAGTTTTCTCTGATAAATGGATGATGATCCATAATGGGGGGCTAGGGTAGGGAGTGCAGGTAATAATGAAGAAACTTTGGATTGGGCAAAGGGCAGTGAGGGAAGGGGAGGCTTGAGGGTGGGAAGTACAATGGAAAGAGACAGACATTATTATCCTGTATACAGGTATGACAACACTAGTGTTGTGACTCAGCACTGTGTACAGCCAGAGGAATGAGAAGTTGTGTTCCATTTGTGTACAATGTGTCATAATGCATTCTGTTGTCATGTATAACTAATGAGAACAATTTTTTAAAAAAAAAAAAACAGTATTCTTTTTCACAAAGGAAATAAAGCCATGGCCTCCAAGTCTCTTCCCAGAAATATGACAGAACTGTCTATTTTCTCTTCAGGTTACTATTGGTGGAGGATAGAGAACATAAATACTTCGATCTAGAGCCCTAATTGAGAATTTAAGAATCAATGAGATCTAGGTAAGTGTCAGCATATATGATATTCATGTATTGGAAGCAATGTTGTCAATTCACTCCAAATTGATCTATAGATTGATTGAGAGCAATATATAAATATATCCATCACCCCCAAAAGTTTTTACATCCCCTGTTGCAAACTTTCTCTCTTTCCTCTTCCTCTTCTCTTTCCCTCCCTTCTCTTTTATATTAGCCTGCTTGGCTGCCATATCAAAGTACCACATACTGGGTGGCTTAAACAACAGAAATTTATTTTCTCACAGTTCTAGAGACTAGATGTTCCAGATCAAGGTACTAGCCAATTCAGTTCCTGATAGGGGCTTTTTTGCCTTGTAGCTCTCTTGCTGTAGCCACAAATGGACTTTCCTCTGTTGGGCTCCAAGAAGGTAGGGCAGAGAGAAAAAGAGGGAGGGAGGTAAGAAAGGTAAGGAGGTAGGGTAAAAGGGGAAGAAAAAGAGAGGTCTTCCTCTTGTTATAAGGCTACCAATCCTATTAGGATCCCACTCTTATTAAATCATTTAACCTAATTATCTCCTTTGAGGCCAACCCCACCAAAATTTTCATGTGTTTTTTATATGCAAGACATATTTATTTTAATCTAAAAATCTCAAAGTACTTAATTTATCCCAGCATCAAGTTTAAAGTCTAAAATCCAAAGTCTCATCTAAATACCATCTAAATCAGGTATGGGTGAAATTCTAGGTATAATTTATCCTGAAACAAACTTCCTGACCAGCTATGAAACTGTGAAAACTGACAAGTTACATACATGCTTTCAAAATATAATATTGGAACCAGGCAAAGTGGCACGTCTGTAATTCTAGCTGCTCAAAAGCTGAGGCAGGAGGATGGCAAGTTTGAGGCCAGCCTGGGCAACTTAGTAAGACTATGTCTCAGAAAGAAATTAAAAAGAGCTGGGGGTATAGCTTAGTGATGGAGCACCCTTGAGTTCAATAGCCAGTATTGAAAAAAAAAAAAACTATGACTATGCCAGGCACAATGGCACACAAAATTAGGGTCTGAAATTAGAGGGGAATAATTAACATATCAATGTAAATTTTCTGGTTTTCATGATTATTTTGAAGTTACATAGGAGAATGCTTTCATTTGTAGTAATGTATACTAAAGTATTAAGGTATATAGCATTCAAATAGCTGGTTTTTGGTATTTTTTTTAAAAGGGTTTTGTATTGTACTTGCAACTTCTCTATAACCTTAAGATTATTTTAAAATAAAAAGAGGCAGGAGCACCAAGTGAGCCCAGAGAAGCAAATTGGAGAAAAAGCAATCAAAACAAGCTAAACTCTTTTATCATAATAAGATAACAGGAATTTTAATTTTTCTATTTTCTGGTTTTTGCATTTCTTTGTGATAAATCTCCCCATATTTTGAAGGAATATCCATGTCTCAAGAACACTTATGTATATTGCAGCAGTAATGCAAATGAAAGGAAAGGCTAATAATCAGCTTCTGGGAATCAAAATAAGATTTTCAAGCCAGTTTTGAAGTCAAGGTTTAGTAATTTCTAAATTGATTCACTCTCAAGAGCATTTCAGGACAAAACTAGATATATAAGGACAATTTGGCAGAGAGATCAGAGGATGGCATCCTTTTGGCAAAAATGCGTAGACTTGAGTCTTGCTGTATTAAACACAGAATAGCAATTCTCAAAATGTGAACCAGAAACCCCCTAGAGATCCCCAAGATCAATTTGTGAGTTCTCTTAGGTTGAAATTATTTTAATAATACATTAAAACATTATGCACTTTTTTTTTGCTCATTATCTCCAGAGAGTAGAGAGGTTTTCCAATGGCTATATCAACAAATTGCAACAAATTGAATGCAGAAGCAGATATGAGCTTCTAGTAAACCATTCTCTACTTTATCAGACATCAAAGGGGATTGCAAAAATATAAAATGAAGCCATTCTTCTTTTTAATTGTATTTTACTTTGGAAAATAGTTACATTTTACAGAGTATTTATATAATACATATAATTAACGAATAAATAAATCTCATTAAAAATCATTTTAATGTCTAACTTGGCAAATATTGATGGATATAACCCAAACAAACCAGAGCTTTTTGGAGTCCCCAATATTTCTTAAAAGTATGAACGGGTCACATAATCAAGAGGTTTGAGAGTCATTAATATGACTATCATTAATGATTATCATAATCATTATTATGATAGACATGGAAAGTGTATCCCTTCCAGACCAAAGTTTTATAGAAGGAAGAAAGAAGACAAAGTTAGAGCCAACAAGTTGGATACTTGGATTCTAATATCTGTCTCTCCCTATGCCCTAGTGTTTCTGTACAAACATTGAGCTTAGAAATATCTAGATAGGTATGGGAAATTCAAGAATATCGAAACCCGTATTAGAAACCAACTGAAAACAAGAATTTTTACAGTTTTTGTGCCATGGATCAATTTGGGAATTCTGATAAAATTTGTAGATCTGTTCTCAGAATACTTTTAATTCACAAAATAAAATTTTAAAAACTTATTTGGGATACATTTCTACCAACATGCCCAAATGAATTTCTGCATATGACTACTTTCAACATGGCACTGGGGAGAGTGTAACAGCAACTGTAACAGCAACTGTATCCATTTACACTGCAGGTGTGAATGGATAATTAACCTGGGGCAACACCCTGGTTTCTTTTGGCCAGTCATTTTTACACACAGGATCCATATATTCCTCAATGAATGGATAAGGAAGGTTGAGAGACTTACAATTTAAAAAAAAGAAAGTAGCTCAGGCCATGCACTCTGCATCAGAAAATTTATCATATTACCCCTGGTGGCAGATGCTGATAATGAGAGACTATTGCATGTGTGAAAGCAGGCAGCATATGAGACATTACTGTCTCTTTCTCTCAAGTTTGTAGTGAACATGAAAATGCTCTAAAACTAATGTCTATTTTTTTGATGCTCAGCCATATTCCTGTTGCTCATCTCTAAGTCATCTAACTGTTTAAAGTCATAATACCAGATAGCAGGCCCAGAATCAGACAGATGTCAACTCAAATGATACTTTGTAAGCCACTGCAAGAATCTTGGATTTACCCTGAAGGCTCTGCAGAGGCACTGAAGGATTTAAATTTGAGCTTCAGATCAATCATGCTGAAACAAAAATGAAAATAAAATTTATATAGATATGATGAGATGATGAAAGACATGAATACATAATAGAATAAAACAACTGCAATGGTTTCAGTAAGAAATTCTGAAGGTCATGACTCAGACAGTAACAGAGGAATAAAAAAATTACTGATTATTTGGAATTGAGGAGGAGAACAGGGGAAAGGAGAAAGAGGAAAAAATGCAGAATGGCTCTTCAGGCTCTGACTTGGCCTTTCACAGACATAAAGAATAGAAAGAATTAAGCCAGGTGCAGTGGTGCACACCTGTAATCCCAGCAGCTCGGGAGACTGAGACAGTAGGATTGCCGAGTTCAAAGCCAGCCTTAGCAAAAGTGAGGTGAATAAAATACAAAAAAAAAAAAAAAAAAAAAAAAAACGGGCTAGGGATGTGGCTCAGTGGTCCAGTGCCCCTGAGTTCAGTTTCTGGTTCACCCCAAAAATTGTTCCTGGGATGAATCTTCTCAGTGTGGTGGACATTAAACTCTTGGATTTTCTTCTCTCCACAAGAAGGCCAACCAGATCCAGATTCACAGGGGGTAAAAAAAATACAGAGCAAAACTGCTATATAAGTCTTCTTAGTGCAGGTATCCATTCAACCACAAGGTGGCATGAGAGCTAAGCTACAGAACAGCCTCAATCAACCTCAGGGCCACAAAGCCATCAACTGAGGTTGTGGATTTTGTTAGCAAGGAAGGCTATTCACCATTGCAGTTGTTTTATTCTATCATGTATTCATGTCTTTCATCATCTCATCATATCTATATAAATTTTATTTTCATTTTTGTTTCAGTATGATTGATTTGAAGCTCAAATTTACATCATTTAAATCCTTCAGTGCCTCTGCAGAGCCTGAAACTTAACTTCAGTGGGGATTCTCCCACACTCAACAGAGTGAAACACTGATTCATGCTGCAATGTATATGAACCTCAAAAAATTACATTACAGGAGGAAGCTAAACAAATATTTTATATGAAATATGTTTAAATATATTCATAGAAACATAAAACAAATTGGTCTTTGCCAAGGGCTGTGGGAGGAGAGACTGGGCAATGACTACTTGAAGGGAAAATGAGGAACGAGAGACGGGTAAGTGAGAAATGAAGTATGGAGACCAGGCAGAGATACACAACAGAGTTTATTTGTCAGAGCTGACAAATAAAGGCCATCTCTCTATAGGAAAGAGAGGCCCCGAGATGTTCCGCTGTTGAACTTCTGTGGGGTAGGGGTTTGAAGTTGTAGCTGTGGTGCTGGGTGATAGGCTCTGGGATGCTTGCGTCAGAGCTAGGCAGGTGGGAATAGCATGAATTGACTTAGGTTGATGGCACCATGGGGCTTTCCAGAGCAAAGGGATCCTGTTCTTCTGGATTTGGCTTAGGGTTATGGTATCATGAGGTAGATCTCTAATGGGGGTGGGAGGATTTCTGGTAAGAGGAAGTACAGGAAAGCAAAACTTGTAAGATGGTGGTTAGCATTTAAGATGGCTTCTCAGATGTTAAATCAAGACCCTATACTACTTAATGGGTATAAGATTTTCTTTTAAGTAATAAAAATGTTTTATTACCGGGTGTGATGGCTTATGCCTGTAATCCCAGCAGCTCGGGAAGCTAAAACAGGAAGATTGTGAGTTCAAAGCCAGCCTCAGCAAAAGTGAGGCACTAAACAACTCAGTGAGACCCTGTCTCTAAATAAAATACAAAATAGGGCTGGGGAAGTGGCTCAGTGGTCAAGTACAATCCCTGAGTACCAGGAATTGTCCTGGTACCCCCCCCCCAAAAAAAAAAAAAAGTTTTGTAGTTGATGGTATAGAACATTGCAAATATACTAAATGTCACTGAATTGAATATTCCTAAATGGTTATTTTATGTCATGTGAATTTTAATTTTTTTTAAATGAAAAGCTAACCAGGCACAGTGGTACATACCTGTAATCCCAGGAACCTGGAAGGTTGAAGCAAGAGAATTGCGAGTTTCAAGACATCCTCAGCAATTTAGCAAGACTATCTCAAAAAAAAAAAAAAAAAAAAAAAGAAAGAAAGAAAGAAAAAAGAAGCCATAAATAAGGACTGGGATGTGGCTTAGTGGTAAAGCATCCATGGGTTCAATCCCAATAACAAAAAATAAAAAATCAAATAAAAAATGAGAAGCTGACCATGTAGATTAAAATACGCAGTATTTTAATACAGTAGTGTACAACATGCATTTTTTAAAAATAAATGTTAGAAAATAACAACATGCATTGCATAGAATAATGGTAAGTAATGTTTTTTTAAAATTCTTTGCTAAGTGAATTTTTGTTTTACTTACTAGATTAAAATGTACAACATATTTCTTCTGTGAGTTGCAAAAAATATGATAAAATTCACATGATATATAACAACCATTTAGAAATGTACAATTCAGTGACATTTAGTACATTTACAATGTTCTGTACCACCACCTACAAAACATTTCTATTACTTAAAAGGAAATTACATACACACTAAGCAGTCATTCCCTATTCTTAACTCCCACAGTCCTTGGCAAAGGTATTATACCTACCTGCACTTTTCACAGTAACTGTAAGGGACTAGCAAAACGTCGGAGGAAGAGACCACAAGAGACTGGCTTCATGCAATAAGCAGAAGGGGATTTTTATTGAGGATCCGATTCAGCGTGCTGAGGCTCTAGGCTCACCTCAGGAAGGGAGGGCAGCCCAGAGCCCAGAGCAGGGGTTGAACAATGCTGAAGTACACTTTTTGGGGAGGGCGGGGACTTTACATACATCACAGTCTCCTTTAACAAATCACTTGATTAATACATTCATTGGCGGGAACAGGGATGGCTGGAGTGATAGGTCTTTCCTAAGGAGGGGGTTACATTTAAACTGATTTGTTCGGGCCCTGAATGTCTACGTGACAAGCAGCACAGGGTCTTGAATGCTTACGTGAGGAGTTACACAGGATCCCAGGCCATAAATCAACTAAATGGCCAGTAGGGCCTTGTCTTAACTGCCTCAGGAGTTTAACCCATGCTTTGCAGTTTAGAAGCAGGTTTACAATGCCTGGTCCTTTGCATTTTAACTCAGGCTTTGCAGCTTAGAAACTTTACCCTTTCATAACTACTAGAAATAAAGTCCTTCTCCTGTGATCTTTTAATTAACCTTTTATGGCAGCATATGGAAGTGTGCAATGGTGATCTCCTCTTGTAGAAGAATGTTATTGAGCTGTGAGGAATGCAGATAACCTCAATACCTTTGAGTATGTAAAAGCCTTTGAATTGAGGCCTTGTTCTTCCCAGGAAACCTCCAGCAGGCAGATACCGTTGAACCCACAATGCAAAGAAAAGACCACAGACTCCAATTTTAAATCAAATTAAAGCAAGTTTATATAGTGTACACAAGAGAGCTGGTCAGAAGCTGTCTCACCCAAAGCCAGGCTAGAGAACAGCCACAGCTCTCTGGGAAAAAAAAAAAAAAGTTTTTATAACACAAAAAGTTACAAAGGGGGGTGTCTTGGGAACTTTCAGCTAACAGGGTCCTGGCAAGTGTAATACAAAGGCAGATAGCAGGTTAACGATCTACATGATTTGACATTTCAAGGTAGGGAATAAATTGAGATTCCAACATCAGAATTTATGAGGGGCTGCTAAGGTTTTGGTGAGGGTTGTATCTGGTCAAGGAGAGCCAGGTATGGGTGAGTTCAGAGCATGGGCAGGAATTTCAAACAAGTTTTTAGAACATCAAATTATGGTCAGACCAAATAAAAATCTTAGTATTTTATAGCAAAACGGAAATGAACTTTTCATGACTTTGTGATGAGATGACTCCCAATCTTAAGATGGAATTAGACTGAGTTCGTCAATACTGGGGTCTGGGCCATTTCTGCCCTCTGCAAGATCCCTCTGATGGACTTCCACAAATCTCCCTATTCAGCTTCTTTCAATCATTCCTATTAAAAATGTCAGATCTTCATTAAGACATGAAAATTGACAAGGCCCAGTGCTCTCTCCCCTTTAATCTTTTTCAGTACTTATCCCACAGTAAATTGCTTGTACTCCTAACTCTGCCTTAGCTTCCTGGAGAATCTGAAGTGATATATATTTTTTAAAATATTTATTTATTTATTTATTTTAGTTTTAGGTGGACATAATATCTTTATTTTACATTTATGTGTTGCTGAGGATTGAACCCAGCACCTCCTGTATGCTAGGCAAGTGCTCTCATGCTCTACCACTGAGCCACAACCCCAGCTCCTGAAGTGATATATCTTAATAGCACTTTTCACCATTTATAATGTTTATATGATTGTGTGTATATCATCTCATCACACAGCAATCTCTGAAGTCCTTTTCCAAAGAAAGAACCTGTTGACTTTGTCTTCATCCCTCCTCTAGGGATAAACACTACAGGGCAGTAGTGGTTATACAGTTGTGCCTTAACTAAGGGCACCTAGTTGAGAGAGGGTGAAGAAGCTAAAATCCTATTTCAGGGCTACATATGCCAATAGTAGGATTTCTCGACCTTGGCACTGCTGATGTTTTAAACTGAATAATTGTGTATAGTGGAGGAGCTATCCTGTGCATTCTAGGATGTTTATAGGATGTCTTCCATCCACTAGATGCCAATAGCACTTTCCTTAGTTGTGACAATCATAAATGTCTCTGAATATTGTCAACTGTCCCTTAGGGGAGATTGTTCCTGGTTGATAATCACTGGTCTTGAAGGAAGAACATATTTCTAATGAAAGACTCCAGCCCCATAACCTGAGGCCTTGTTGCGAAAGTAAAAGTATGCAATAAATAGGCACAAGTACCGGATGAGCTTACCATATAAGCGGTTGAGAAAGAGCACTGCACCCATATCTCAGGACATGCTTGAGAATGGAATGTAACCCTGTAGGTTTTCCAAGAACATATAGTGAAAAGCAAGTTTACCCTAATGCTGGATTCAAAAGAACCAATGAGATACCTGTTAGTGTGCTAGGCGGGAAACAGCTCCCCTCTCCCTATAAAAGAACTGTACCCCAAAGCCTGGTGTGCCAGTTCACCAAAGCTTCGGCTGAGGTTTTGCTGTGCACTCGCAGGTGCCTGTGTATTAATAAACTTGCCTCTTGCTTTTGCAGCCAGTGTGACGCGTAGTTCTCTTTTGGACGGGGGATTTGAGGGTCTTTCACTAATTCCCCTAAAAGTGTACATCAGTGGTAGAACATGAACTTAACCACATCCAGTGCAAAAATTAATCAATAAAAGTGTCATATTCAGTCCTACTAGTGAAAGACCCCAGCCCCATAACCTAAGGCTTGATTATAAAAAGTAGAAAGTGTGGGGAGCCATTCTGACACGTGATTGGGTGACTCCCGTTAAGGGCCTGAGGCACTCTGGCTGTGTCGGAGTTATCCCGACCCTTTCCTGATGAGAGAGCCCATCCGTGTGGGGGTGTGCGTAACCACTGACCCTGGAGACCCAATCACTGACCCTGACCTTGGAGTACAGCCCCCCCTCAACCTTCATTGGATGGAATTCTCCCCTGAATCTCTTGTTTCCCCCAAATAAAAGGCTGATCCCCGGCGTGTTCGCTCTCTCTCTCTCCTGCTAGCCCAGAGTAATCCTCGCTGCCCTGCTGGGCGGCTGGAGGCAGGGAAACAGGGAGACCGAGCCGTCTCGGACCTAGCATTAAAATAAGGTACTGTCTGTGTGTTTTATTTTGATCTCTTCTAACTAACTGAATGCCAGAACCTCATTAATGAAACCACTGCGCAGGCCGCGTGGTAGAATTGGCGCCCAAGAGGGGGACATTCTGAATTAGTTAGATTGAGTGGGAGCGCGCGCTAAAAAGATTAAGGGAAAGAAATAAAGAGGAAATAAGGAAGATAAAGAAATAAGAGAAAGGAAGAAGTGACATTTGGGTCACAAAAGTAATAAAGAGAATAAAGAAAATAAGAAATAAGAGAAAGGAAGAAGTGACATTTGAGTCACAAAAGTACCAGGAACTATTGAAGGAAAGAGACGTTAATTTACTTAAAATGGGAAATTCTACTTCTTCGGATAAGGAAATGTATCTAACTATTTTAGACAGTATAATTAATCAGAAAGGAAAACAGATAAAGAAAACTCAGTTATTGCAATTCTTAAAGATTGTAGGTGAATATTGTCCTTGGTTTTGTGACCAAGAGTCTCCAAATTTACTTACTTGGGAGAAATTAGGAAGAAAGTTACAGAGAGTTTGTCTTTCTACTGAAATACCTGGAGGCATAGAGAATATACAGAAAACTTGGACGGCCCTAGAAATTTGTCTCTTTGAATACATGGACCAGAGTCCGTGGCCACCAGAAGAGCTTCTGAGAGGTATTCAAAGAGCCATTAGGTCTATTCAAATGGAAAATCAGCCTGAGGCTAAGTTAATTTCCTTTCCTTTGAGCCGTTTTAAAACAAAAGCGCTAGGAGCTAAAACAAAGGTTAGAAATGTGCAAGCTAGCCCGCAGACAGATTATACAGAACAGCATGATAAAGAAGAAGCATCTCTAATCTTGGAGAGCCCTCCAGAAGTGGTAACCAATCTTCCTGGAGAGGAAAATACAAAGGAAACTCCTAGCGGGGCTCAGGTTTCTTCTCAGCCACGTGAGTTAGAAACCCAAATTCCAAATGGCGATAGTACAGAGTCTGATAGCAGCTCGCAGTCTGAGGAAGAAGAATTAGACATAGAAACTCAGGACTTAGAGAGAAATTTTAATAGATTGCATTTAGCACCACCTGCCCAAGCCTTTAAAATTCAGCCGATACCTGCTAGAAGAACCAAATTTAACAGGTGTGCTGAATTAAAGATGACTTTTCTTACCCCAGTTCAGCAAGGTATTAAGAAGGCTCAAGAAATGGGGGAGGATACTACTGGTTTTCACCTCTTTCCAGTTTTTGAGCAAACTGATGAGCAAAATCAGAGAGTTAGAATTCATGCTGTAATTCCATTTAAAACTATCAAGGAATTAAAAAATGCATGTGAAACGTACGGCCCAAATTCGCCTTTTGTTCAGAGTCTGATAGAAAATATCTGCTCACAACCCCTTCCTCCTAGTGACTGGGTTTTTTTAGCCAGATCTTGTCTGAGCGGGGGAAATTACTTACTTTGGAAAACTTACTGGACTGATTTTTGTAATGAACAGGCAGAAAGAAACAGAAGACAGGGCATAGAAACGCCAGTAACGATGTTTTTAGGGACTGAAGATTTTGCTGATTTAGAAAGACAGTTAAATTATGATTTTGTAGTGTACAATCAAATAACTGATTGTGCAAAACGTGCCTGGAGGCAAATTGTCCCCAAGGACCAGTCCAATTTAGTTCTTACCAAAATCAGACAAGGTGCCAGTGAGACTTATTCAGATTTCGTAGCCCGACTATATCAGGCTGCGAACAGGTCCATCGGAGACCCAGGAGCTAGCGAATTTATTGTTAGACAATTGGCTTTTGAGAACGCAAACAAAATTTGCCAAGATGTTCTCCGCCCCCATCGTAAGAAAGGAACAATTTCTGAGTATATTCACTTGTGTTCTGACTTAGATTCCACTCAGTTGCAAACGGTAGCCTTAGCAACAGTATTAAAGGAAACTTTGGGGCCACAAAATTCAGTTCAGAAGTCCCGCAGCAAGTGTTACGTTTGCGGAAAACCCGGTCATTTCGCCTACGAATGTCGCCAACGCAAATTTAGGTTTAGGGCTCCATCTACTGGCGATAATAGATATTGCAGGACTCGGCGCCACATGGTTGATTCGGGTGGCGCGGATGAGCCCGCCTTCTCGCCACAAGTATTTCCTCCTAGCGAGGGGACAAAAAACTTCCGTTCGGCCCCTCCCCGGGCCCAGAAACAATATGGGGAGACGTCGCACAGTGTGACGTCACTAGCGGCGCCGACCAGGACAGTCCGCGATTTTTACCGGAACAGAGACATGGATCACAGACAGTTTTCTTAGGACCTTCAGAGACAGTTGAATTAGATCCTGAAACGGGACCAACACAAATCCCTACTGGGATTTTCGGGCCGCTTCCTGAAAATACTGTAGGTTTAATTTTGGGGCGTAATAATTTAAAGGGAGCTATTGAAGTAATACCTGGTGTGATAGATTCAGAATTTAAAGGGCAATTATATGTTACTGTAAGATCCAATTATGCCCTAAGACTCACCCCAAAGGATATTTTTGCTCAATTAATATTATTGCCTTGTGTCTCAGAAAGGCACCTGCCGGCAGATTCAGTTTCTAAACCGCCGGACAGAGTATATTGGTCCCAGTTAGTGCGACAAGAACGCCCTTTATTAAAACTTAGAATTAATAATAAAAATTTCCTAGGAATAATTGACACAGGGGCTGATAGCTCCGTGTTGTCCAGCCGGTTTTGGCCCAGACAATGGCCTCTGCATACAGCCTCAGCTAATCTAGAAGGAATAGGAAAAATTTCACAGCCTGCTCAAAGTGCCAACTATCTCCGTTGGGAAGATTCTGATGGGAACAGTGGAATATTTAAGCCTTATGTGTTAGAGTCTTTACCAGCTAATCTATGGGGAAGAGATATACTAGCCAAAATGGGACTGCTACTAGTCACCCCAAATTCTATAAGGTCAGTTGAAGAAATTAATCAGAGGTATTTTCCTGGAGATGATAGGGAAAACTTTCAGGAAGAATATCTGTTTACAAGCCAGTCTACACGGCAAGGATTAGTAAATACTTCAGGACAAAATTTTTATTAGGGGCACTGAGTACTTCCCCGATCCTTAAAACAGCTGAAAAAATTACATGGCTCACAGAAGAGCCTATTTGGATTTCTCAGTGGCCCATCTCAGGGGAAAAGCTTAAAATAATTCATAGATTAGTTGAAGAACAACTTCAGGCTGGTCATATTGAACCAACACTTAGCCCTTGGAATACACCTATTTTTGTTATTAAGAAAAAGTCAGGAAATTGGAGATTACTGCAGGATTTAAGAGCAATAAACCAGATAATTCGGCCTATGGGATCATTACAGCCAGGACTTCCCTCCCCCACAGCCATTCCTTTAGATTATAGCTTGATGGTAATAGATTTAAAAGACTGTTTTTTCTCTATAAGGTTACATCCTGAAGATTGTGAAAAATTTGCTTTCACTGTCCCAGCAGTTAATTTTAAGGAACCTGTTAAAAGATACTGCTGGAAAGTCCTCCCTCAGGGAATGCGTAATAGCCCTACCCTGTGTCAAAAATATGTTGATCAGGCAATAGATCCCATTAGAAATAGCTTCCCTGATGCATACATTATTCATTTTATGGATGATATATTATTGGCCCATGCTAATTCAGAAGTACTTTCAGAAATTTTTACTCAGTTAGAGACCTCACTTACAACTATGGGTTTAAGTGTAGCTCCTCAAAAAATTCAAAAGGTATCTCCTTTTCAATATCTAGGTCAGATAATTCAAGGGAGTACAATCCGTCCTCAAAATCTTCAGATAAGAGTTAAGGAGTTACGTACCCTTAATGATTTTCAAAAACTATTAGGAGATATTAACTGGCTAAGACCATCCTTAAAGTTAACTACTTCTGAGTTAAGTCCTTTATTTCAGATATTACAAGAAAATCCTTCTCCAACCTCTCCACGTCAACTAACTTTGGAGGCCAAAGCAGCCTTGAGGAAAGTGGAAATTGCAATTAAAAATGCACAGCTTACTAGAATAGATCCTAAAGAAATAATATATTTACTAATATTTCCAACTGAACATACCCCAACAGGAGCCATATGGCAAAAATTAGGAGTTATTGAATGGATTTACTTATCTCATTCCCCTCAAAAGACATTAACACTTTTTCATGATTCTACAGCTCAATTAGTGATTAAGGGTAGAACTAGGATTTTACAATTAATTGGATCTGAGCCTGATATCATAATTATTCCATTTTCTGTTCAACAGACTAATTGGCTTTTTCAAACTTCTACTTCATGGCAGATAGCTTTTGCAGATTTCCCTGGCCAGATAGATAGCCATTATCCTCGTGATAAGATTGTACAATTTGCATCATTAACATCACTTATTTTTCCAAAGATTGTACTTTCCCATCCAATAGAGGGAGCTTTATCGGTGTTCACAGATGGTTCCAGCTCTGGTAAGGCAGGTTTCTTCAGCCGTGTTCATACAGAGGTAATACAAACTTCTTATACTTCAGCTCAAAGGGCAGAACTTCAAGCCCTGATTTTGGCCTTAGATTATTTTTCAAATGAGCCTATTAATATCTATTCTGACAGCTTATATGCAGTCAGAGTTACCAAAAATATTGAAACCTCAGTTATTGGGTTTACTTCATCACAGGAGTTATTTGAATTATTTCATAATTTACAAAAGACAGTGCTAATGAGGAAGTACCCATATTTTATTGGACATATCCGAGCACATTCTAGCCTCCCTGGACCTTTGGTTGCAGGTAATGATAATATTGATAAATTAGTAGCTTTTTGTCAACAGATGTCTTCATATGACTGTGCCCTAGCTTCCCATTCCTTACATCATCAAAATGCTTCTAGCTTACGTAAAAAATTCAGTATTACCAGAGAACAGGCTCGTCAGATTGTAAGCCAATGCCCTAAGTGTGTTATTCACACTCCATCTCTGCCATCAGGGGTAAATCCCCGTGGTTTGAAACCAAATCAAATATGGCAAATGGATGTAACTCATATTCCTCAATTTGGTAAGCAATGTTATGTGCATGTCATAGTGGACACTTATTCTAGATTTATTTTTGCCACAGGACGTACTAAGGAAAATACTCAACATGTAATTTCTCATTGCTTAGCAGCTTTTTCTGTTTTAGGGTGTCCTATGCAGATTAAAACAGATAATGCTCCAGCTTATGTAAGCTCTGCTTTTCAACAATTTTGCCAAGAGTTTCAAATTAATCATAAAACAGGAATTCCTTATAACCCCCAAGGTCAAGCCATTGTAGAACGAGCTCATTTATCTATTAAACTTCAATTACAAAAATTAAAAAGGGGGAATAAGATAATGACTCCCCAAAATAGCCTTAATTATGCCTTATTTGTTTTAAATTTTTTAAACTGTGACACAGAAGGTCACACTGCTGCTGAGAGGCAAATGTCTCCCTCGGTGACAGGCCCATTAGGCAGAGTTCTGTGGAAAGATTTACAGACTGGTCAGTGGAAGGGCCCAGATCCGGTAATATCATGGGGCCGAGGGCATGCTTGTGTTTTTCCAGAAGGTGCTTTTCGTCCTATCTGGGTGCCTGAACGTGCTATCAGACATGGAGGAGATAGAACCCAGACTCAAGCGACTGAGGATAGACACGGAGGAGCCACAACCCAGAAGGAGGAGATATCGGAAAAAGATGAAGAAAGACCAGATTGAACCAGCCGAGAAGCTGATTTCGTGGAAAGATGTGAAGAAATTGACAACCCAGGCTTCCCAAATACTTCGACGCCTAGGAAAGAACAGGACACCAGTCTTGATGGTAGCGACAGTAATTGCCCTACTGGGCTGTCAGGTAAAAGGGAATCAAGTAGACACTTATTGGACTTATTTCCCAGATCCACCCCTGGTACACCCAGCTGTGTGGACTGGAGAATCTATTCCAGTATTTACTAATGACTCATTCATGATGGGAGGATTTACAGATGCTCATATTACTCCCAATCATGTGACTAGATTTAATTATTCTGGCTACAGTGCCCAATTACCTTTATGTTGGTCACATGATAAACATGCTGGCTGTCTGAAAGTATCATTTGAAGAAAAGACAGCAATTGGTAAACCTAGACTGACAAATAATTCTATTTATGGAGACTTAAAACCTAATACTAGATCAGTAATTAAGATGGGACTTTCCCATAACAAGCCAGTCATTTCTGCAAAACCTCCACCGGTACCCCACTGTCCAAATAGTTCTATAATTGAAATTGGCACCTTTCCTAAATGGATGGATTGTGTAAATACCTTTCCTGTACAACATAAGGTGTCTAAAGCTAGTGGGTATATTTTAGATTGGTCTCCAAAAATTGATAAGAGACAATTACGAAGAAATTCTGCTATGACACCTGCAGGATTTGTTAGTAATATTTTGACTTATAGTGAAGGAGGCATTCAAAGAGATATTTGGCGTTTAATTGCTGCCTCAGAATATTTACATTTTACAGACAAACCTTTACCAAAATTTGTTGGCAAGAACTGTAAAGAGAAATCTTGCTATGGCTTAAGAGCCTGTGTCCAATCTCCTTATGTTTTAATTATTGGAAATGTAAAAGTTAGATGGATAGATGATAGGTATTTTGTTACTTGTAATAAGTACAACCTAACCAATTGTATTTCTAGGTATAATGGAGGAAAAGGAGTGCTGATACTTCATCAGCCCTCTTTTGTTTTGTTACCTGCTAATATTTCAGAGCCATGGTATGCTGATGCTGGTTTACAAGTTTTACAGCAAATTCATGCCCAGCTAACAAGACCTAAACGTGCTATTGGAGTCATAATTGTTGGTGTCTTAGCACTGGTCTCATTTATTGCCTCAACCGTCTCTGCATCTCTGACATTGTCTCAAAATATTCAGCATGCAAAATTTCTTAATAATTTAGCTCAAAATACTTCCAAGGCTCTGCGTAATCAAGTAAATATTGATGAAAGGATTGAAACTAAATTAAACGCCTTAGAGGCGACTGTTATTAACATTGGTAATGAACTTTCAGCCTTAAAATTTAAGGAAAGGCTTAAATGCCATGCTAATTATAAGTATGTATGTGTTACAGCTGCCAAGTACAATGCTTCTCTCTGGGATTGGGAGAAGGTTAAAAACCATTTATTAGGCATTTGGCAAAGTAGTAATAATAGCTTGGATATTCTGGAACTTCATCACCATATCCAAGACATTCAAAATAATAGAGCTGATTTTTCAGATCCTTCTTCTTTGGCTAATCAAATATTGAAGGAGTTAAATGGATTCAACCCTGGAAATATTCTTAAACACTCCGCTTGGTACATTATTGGATTATTCTCTTTGCTGTTAATTCTCTTTTGTATTGTAACTATAGGATGGCGAGTCCTCCAATCAAGAATCCGGGGACTCCAGAGAGTGAACCGCCGCCTCATTGTTAAGAATAAAAAGGGGGAATATGTGGGGAGCCATTCTGACACGTGATTGGGTGACTCCCGTTAAGGGCCTGAGGCACTCTGGCTGTGTCGGAGTTATCCCGACCCTTTCCTGATGAGAGAGCCCATCCGTGTGGGGGTGTGCGTAACCACTGACCCTGGAGACCCAATCACTGACCCTGACCTTGGAGTACAGCCCCCCCTCAACCTTCATTGGATGGAATTCTCCCCTGAATCTCTTGTTTCCCCCAAATAAAAGGCTGATCCCCGGCGTGTTCGCTCTCTCTCTCTCCTGCTAGCCCAGAGTAATCCTCGCTGCCCTGCTGGGCGGCTGGAGGCAGGGAAACAGGGAGACCGAGCCGTCTCGGACCTAGCATTAAAATAAGGTACTGTCTGTGTGTTTTATTTTGATCTCTTCTAACTAACTGAATGCCAGAACCTCATTAATGAAACCACTGCGCAGGCCGCGTGGTAGAAGAAAGTATGTAGTAAACAGGTGAGCTCACCACATGACCTGTTAGAAAGGGCACCCTGCCCACATCACAGGACATGCTTGAGCAGACTGGGATCATAAGCGGGAATAGGGAGGAAACACAATGTAAACCTGTAAGATTGATGAGTTTTTCGGGAACCTATAGTGAAAAACAAGTTTATCATAGTGAAAAACAAGTTTACCCTTTAAGTGACGTGTATGCTGGATTCAAAAACACCTGTTACTGTGCTAGGTGGAAAACAACTCCTTTTTTCCCTATAAAAGATCTGTACCCCAAAGCCCGGTGTGCCAGTTCACCAAAGCTTCGGCTGAGGTTTTGCTGTGCACCCGCAGGCGCCTGTGTATTAATAAACTTGCCTCTTGCTTTTGCAGCCAGTGTGACGCTAGTTCTTTTGGACGGGGGATTTGAGGGTCCGGGGGTCTTTCACTAGAACTCATTATGGTCCTGGGAATATTCCTCCAGGTTAACAATCCCAGATGACTCAGCAGCAACTCTGACACAATGTGAAGCTTCCAGTGTCTTCCTCTTGTCTTTTCTTTGAACCTTAGTAAGGTCTGTATGTGTTCCCATGAGTAACAGGCCTAAGATGGGACAGATTATTCCAGGAGGCTATGAGCTAGGAGATGCTCTTTCCTGCAGGCAGACAGAAATGTAAGAGGGCCCACCCAGGGCCAGCTTCCTGACATTCCAATGGACCTGTAAACATTGGCCCTTAGCCTCTATGCCTTCTTATCAAACTTTGTTATTCAGAGTTGTTTTATCTACTTTCTCTTGGAAAATCATTAGGCATCACTGATGTAAGTTCTTATTGCTGTTTGCACTGGAGTATGCTACATACTTATTTTTTCACATAAGTAACTCATTAAAAAAATAAAAGTCTGAAATTCTGAGTGTTTGCTCTTAATATTTCAGGAATTCCTATTTTTCCCAATTGTGTGAGCCATGACTATTTCCATTGCAGATTTAAAAACCTCTCATACCTAAATTGCAGACACTTTGGCAGTTAAATGTCTACCTCTTTAAAGTCCCTCTATCCCACAAAATGTGTTTCATAGGTTTCGCTTAATCTACAATTTTAATCTGGTGTTTCCCAAATTTGGTGCAAATCCATGACCAACAATTTTCTTTCTCTTTTCTAAACATTTAATTTTTATTTTTAGGTGGACACATATCTTTATTATTATTATTTTTTAAATGTGGTGCTGAGGATCAAACCCAGTGCCTCATGCATGCTAGGCAAGTGCTCTACCACTGAGCCGCAACCCCAGCCCCAACCATTTTTTGATTATTCTGTAAAGACAAGAAACTTCATTTTATTCCTTAGATTTGTTTCCCTATCCCCTGTAACAATGGTCCACTTTACCTTTTTTTTTTCAATGTATATTTTTTAGTTGTAGATGGATACAATACCTTTACTTTGTTTACTTAATTGTTTTATGTGGCGCTAGGGATGGAATCTAGTGCCTCACCTGTGCTAGGCAAGCGCTCTATCACTGAGCCATGACTTTATCTTTTGAATATAGCCCTCCTGTCTCTGAGGCTTATTTTTAAAAGGACTTGTTCTTTTCTTTCTTCTTCCCCTATTTAATTGTCCTTGAAAGGACCCACCACAGGAGGTGGATATCTGTCCAGAGGCTCTAAGAGGTGACCTTCCGAGGGCACACCTGGAATGTAGTCCTTAATAGGCTTTCTGTGTGTGGTACTGAGGATGAAACCCTTGTGTATGCAAGGCAAGCAGTCTACCAACTGAACTATATCCCCAGCTTCAAACAACTTCCTTAAAAGCCCTCTGTTTTCCTTAATGGGCAGAATCACATCCTTAGGAGTCCCCAGTGTTTCTCCTTTGCTAGCAAAGCAATAAAACTTCTTTTTCCTTTTTCTCAAAACTGTGTCCTCATTATTAAATTGGCATTAATTGTCACTGGGGACTAGGACTGAGATTTCAGTTACACCCCCACTGTCAGATTAGGCGAGGCGGGCAGCAACCAAAGGAGGCAGATTTAAAAAGGGCCGCGGAACTTTATTGAGATATCACTCCCAGGAGGAACTCAGACCGACAGAGTGGACAGGAGAAGGGTGTGAGGAGAAACCACATGGAAGCTCAACTGGACTTTTATGGGACTTACAGCAGAAAGGGAAGGGCTTGGGACAGGAAAAGGTGTTTTTAGGGTCCCTTGTCCCTTTGGAGTTGGTCAGGGGAGTTGGCTGAACTCCAGGATTGGCCAGGGGGTCCTGCTGATTGACAGGCATTAGTCAGGAGATCTTGCTAATTGACAGGCGTTTCCACCGGCACCTGATTGATTTTTCTTTCCCTCTCGGGGCTGCTTTGTTCTAAGTCGCCACCATTGACCTAACACCCACCTAGTTTATTTTCCTTACTTGCTTTCATTTGTATGTTTTAAATTTATATTTTAGGGGCTGGGGATTGTGGCTCAGTGGTAGAGCTTGCCTAGCACCTGCAAGGCGCTGGGTTTGATCCTTAGCACTACATAAAAATAAATAAATAAAATAAAGGTATTGTGTCCAACTACAACTGAAAACAATTTTTTTTTTAATTTTATATTTTAGATTCAAAGTACTTGGTGTTGAAGCCAGATTTAAAGTTAGGTAGTCAGTGTAGTTAGATAAATCGGGTCTAATACTGAGTAAAATCTAAAATAGAGACCATGCTGAGAATGATTCCAGGAAATGCAGGACAACTCATGGAATGTTAATGAGGTCCTGAAAAGGCCCTAGGCCAAAGTCCATCCCAAAGGAATGTTAAGAAGCCCTGGAAACAGCCACCAACAGATTTGGAGATAGCCCATCCCAGAGAAGTGATAATCCCATCCCAAAAGGTGATAATTAAGCTCACCTGTGTCCCACCCCTCGGGCCTTCCAACCTACATTCCATCACCAAAACTATAAAAAGGGGAGACAACCTCACTTCCACGGATTCCACCTCTTGGGTCCCTTTCTTCCTCCGGGAGAAGTCTTTTCTGCTGTCCTTTAATAAACTTCTAATTTCTACTCTGACCTTGCCTAGGCGTGTGCTTTTCTGGTGTTATTCTTCAACATTGGGGAAGCAAGTCACCGGTCAACAGCGATAACAGTGTGCACAAAATTTAGCAGACACAGAATAGGGTCTTTTTTTTTTTTTTCAAAGAGAGAGTGAGAGAGGAGAGAGAATTTTTAATATTTATTTTTTAATTCTCGGCAGACACAACATCTTTGTTTGTATGTGGTGCTGAGGATCGAACCCGGGCCACACGCATGCCAGGCGAGCGCGCTACCACTTGAGCCACATCCCCAGCCCCAGAATAGGGTCTTGATTTAACATCTGAGCAGCCATCTTAAATGTTAACCACCATCTTATGAGATAAGTTTTGTTTTCCTGTACTTCCTCTTACCGGAACTCCCTCCACCCCCATTAGTGACCTACCCCATGGTACCATAACCCTAGGCCAATCCCAGAAGGACACAACCCTTTGACTCTGGAAGCCCCTGGTGTGATGGGCCTAAACCAATCCCATGCTATTATCCACCTGCCTATCTCTGATGCAAGCCCCCCCCCCCACCAAGCCTATCCCCTAGCGTCACAGCTACAAATCCAAACCCCTACCCCACAAAAGCTGAACACCCAAATATTATTTCGCGCTCCTTTCTCCACTTTATAGAGAGATGGCCTGGGGCCTGGGGTCGTGGCTCAGTGGTAGAGCGCTTGCCTAGCTTGCATGAGGTACTGAGTTCAATCCCTGGCACCACATAAAAAGAAATAAAATAAAGGTATTGTGTTCATCTACAACTAAAAAATAAAAGAAAAATTTAAAAAAAAAAAAACAAATATAGAGAGATGGCCTTTGTCACCTTTGACCAAAAAAAAAAAAAAAACCTTTGTGTGTATCTCTGCCTGGTCTCCGATCTTTATTTCCCGGGAGCAGTTCATGGAGCGATGATACAGGTTTGGAGTTAAATGGCTTTAGGACCGAAACTAGGGGTCCTACAAAACGCTTCCAGCCAGGGAAGACGTCTTGCACAGTTGACAGCAGACTGTAACAGGCTGCAATATAAGGCGGGGTACATTCTACAGAACACTGTTGAAACCAGATTTAAAGATAGTTAGTGTAGTTAGGTCTAAAATTGAGTAAAATCGAAAATGAAGGCCATGTTGAGAATGGAGCCCGCAAAAGCAGAGCAGCACTTGGGGAAATTGAAATGTTAATGTTCCCTGCTGCAGTCTGGCTAGACACAAATAACCGGGAGGTCGAGCCACTTGTAGATTCAAGCAGGAACGAACTTTATTTTCGAACTCACGAAAAGGTCACCCACCCGACCCTCCAGGAACTCAACCAACCCACATGAACTCTCTAGGAACTCCGCCAGAGCTCAAAAATGGCAGGAACCCACCAGGCACCAGCTTGACGTGGCCATGGCTCTCAACAGTTCCCAAGGCCCAGAGCCCATTCTAAAGAAATGTTAATGAAGCAGCTCCCAGGAAACAGGGAGGTGCTAATCAAAAGCGGGCCCCAGGCCCTTCCTGCCCAGATTACTCCTATAGCCCACCTGCCCCTCACCTTTTGGGTCTTCCTACCTACATTCTCTCACTACAAGATGACAGAACCGGAATGGACCGGAATGCCAACAGAAATGTGGGAAAGCTAACAAAAGACCTTAGATATAAAAGAGGGAAGATCTTGCCCTTCCATGGATTCCACCTGTTGGGTCCCCTTCTTCCTGGGGGGGGGGGGGGGAAGAAGTCTTTTTCTGCTGTCCTTTAATAAAGCTTCTAGTTTCTACTCTAAACTTGCCTGGGCTGCTTCTCTGGTGTTATACTTCAGCATTGGGGAAGCAAGGACTCATCACCGGTAAACAAGGGTAACACTGTCACAAAATGCATCGCAACCTACAGCTGCCAAAATTAATGCTTTTACTACATCTCCAGCCCAAACCGAGGAAATCTGAAATATGAATGAACTAAGCCTTTTAATTACCAATAACTCATTGATATTGGTTCTTTAACTGTAACAAATGTACCACTTGAGTGCAAGATGTTAATAAGGGAAATTGCCTGGCAATGGTGGCGCTGACACCTGATGCCAGAGAATCCTGAGGATGGGAAGTCTGAGGCCAGCCTCAGGAATTAATCAAGGGCCTCTATAATTTAGTAAGAACGTGTCTCAAAATGAAAAATAAAAAAGGACTGAGGATGTAGCGCAATGGTAAACCACTTCTGGGTTATATTCCAGAAGTGCTTTACCAATAAGTAAATTGATGAACAAACAAACAAATAAATATTAGGGGAAGCTGTAGGGGTGGGGGTGGAGAAGGGATGTTGAGTGACAATCTCCGTGCTTCCTTTAAAATTTATGTAAATCTGAAACACCTTTAAAAGCAAATTTGCGAGACCCTAAACAACTTACTGAGACCCTGTCTTAAAATTAAAAAAAAACAAAAATTGTGAAACAGGGCTAGGGATGTGGCTCAGTAGTAAAGTTAAAATACTACTTTTAAAAGGTAGCATTTTTTCCAAAGCAATATTAAAAACGAAGCTTAAAAATACAATCAAGATTTTTAAGTCTATAAAACAAGAGAACACAAGATAAACAAAATGATTCAGTTAAAAAAAATAATGCTTTTAGAATCTGAGATGCTTGAGTTAAAAAAAAAAACAACAACAAAACAGCCCAAACTAAAAAAATTATGCATGCGATTTTGAATTCGGTCTACCATGCCCCAAGAACAAAACGTTCTTTCTCGGCCTCAAATATGTGGTGCACTGAGGAAAATTAAGTTATCCCAAATGCACTCAGCAACCCGTGCTCCTCAGAGATGGAAGGAAAGGATAACAAATGCCACCTAGCGAGTGGGGCTGGTACAGGAGCAGGTAGGCGGTGGCCGGGAAGGGCCAAACTTAGTCAGGCCTTCGTGGAGCACGCCGGCAGGGTCGGTAGTGTGCCTCTCCAACGAGAAGCTTTATGGGGGTGCAGCGGAATAGGAGATGAGCGCGCTTCCTATAAAGAGGGACCTAACTCTGCGCAGAGGACGCGCCCGCCCTACGCAGCGGCAGCCTGGAGTTACACAAATTTTATAAACACAGCGTTGTCCTCGCGGGATCCGGTTAAGTCCCCGTGAGACGCACCGTGACGCAATTCCTGAATGTGCCAATCCCCTGCTAGTTTGAGGGCGGGCCTTTCAGATTTGAAATCCCAGACTGTTTTGGGTGAGAAGGAAGCTCGAGAGACAGGTGAGCGTCGCTCTGCGCAGCGTGCTGCCGCCCGGGGCCGTCGTGCTCCTGAGGCGCGAGCTCTGTGCTCCGGGTGCCCTCGGCGAGGAGCGGAGCTGGGGCTGCCGCACTCTCGCCCTGCCGGGCCCTTCACCCAAGGTAGGAGCGCCTCTGCCCTCCTGTCCAGCCGCGCGGGCGCCCCCTCCCTATACTGCCGGCCCTTCCGCGTTCTGGACTCACGGGGGCTTTTATAGGCTTCTGGTGGTGGCAGTGGTTTCACGACTGCGCACTCACTCGGTGTTGCCTGTCCATGCGGTTGTCGATGGTAGAATCCTCACGCATTGATTTGGATGGCGAGCGCACCACGCCTTTGCTCAAGAGTCAATTCTAGGGAGAGAATCTTTAGTTAGAATAATTATCAGGAAAATTGTTTGCCGCGGTACCCCACTCTTCACCGCGGGGCCCAGGACTCACAGGGATATATAGATAATGGACCCCTCCAGTTTTTTGGTTTGTGTGTTGGCGAGGACGGTAGAGGGGACTTTAGCCAGGGAAATTTTACCACTGAGCCACATCTCCAGCCCCTTTTTACTTTTTTTTTTTCAATTTTAAGACAGGGTCTCACTAACTTGCTTAGGGTCTCGCAAATTTGCTGAAGTTGGCCTTAAGATTACAGGAGTGCGCCACCCCGCCATATGTGTTTATTTTTTTACAGAAATGAAACCATACATCCTTTTTCCTTTTTTTAATTTCGTATTTCCTGGAAGCTTTCGTGTTTTTATATATATATATATATTGTTGTTGGGTACATAGAATTAAATTTCTTATATTTTATTTTGAAATTTATTTTGACCCTTATTGGTGGATGTCTAGTCTAGGTTGTTTTTTAATTTCCCTGGTACTGCAGTGAAGGTCATTGTGTGGTGGTAGCTTTTGTTGCTTGTTGCTGGAGAACTTTGGCTTTGAAGTCCAGTAGACTTGGTTCCTGCTCTTTCTCACTTACTGTAAAGTGTGACCTGGGGCACATCACTTAACCAACTAGTCACAATAACAGTACTTATCTCTGTGTGTGTGTGTGTGTGTGTGTGTGTGTGTGTGTCTCTCTCTCTCTCTTTCTCTCTCTCTTTTTTTGTAGTTGTAGATGGACAGAATGCCTTTATTTTATTTGTTTTATTTTTATGTGCTGAGGATCCAACCCAGTGCCTCAAGTATGCTAAGCAAGTGCTCTGCCACTGAGCTACAGCCCCAGCCCCTGTAACAGTACTTAGTTGTAGTAAGACTAATTAGAACAAATTTTTAAAAAATTAAATAAAAAGAGTTGCAGTAAGATTATATAGTGGCTGGCATGATGTTAATACTATTCAGTAGATGTTGGCTATTATTAATATATATTAGTAGTATTAACACTAATATGAATTTGCATTCTTATGGTTCTGTAGAGAAAATAATTTAGAAGAATTTTGGTGTCAGTGGTATAGAGATACATATATTTTGAAATTAGTCTTTACCAATCTGATAAGTAAAACGTTTTAATTTGCATCTCTTCATTTATTAGTAAAATAGAGTGTTAGATGAATCATTTATTGGCCTTTTGTATTTCTTCTGTCAATTGCCTTTCGTGTACTTTGGCCATTTTCCATGTTGATTATTTAAAATTGGTTCATTGTTCTCATTGAGTGTCATGTATATTAGCCCTTTGTCTTATATGCCAAGTCCCCTGCCACATCCACACACATTTATTTGCCCATTAACTTAGAATTTTGTTTCTCTTAACTCCACCTACCAGTTTTGGTTAGCATACTCAAGATTTTCAACCCATTCCATTATGGTAATTATTACTACAGCTTCCACTGCAGAAAGTCCCCAGAAGAATTTATTTTGGGGAAGAGTAGCATTCAGTATCATACACAATAACAGTTGTTTAGATAACTCTTTACATATACTATGTTTATAGCCCACCTTTTCATAAATGTTTTTTCAGCTACTGAGTCTTTGTGATGAATAAAGGGCATTTTTCCCCTAGTTTATCAGCATTTGCCAGTTTTTAAAGTAGATTTTCTAAACAGCCATAAGCAATTAAAGAAAACAGAAGTATACCATTTTAGAATTCACCGTCTCTAATATGAGAAGATTTCAGAGATGTCCCTCAGAGTAACAGGCTTAAGTTTTATTGAAGGGATAGGAAAAGGGAAAGGGGATACTCTAAAGAGAGAAAGTGGGTCGGTCCTTTCAGAGAGGAGAGAGACAATATACCTCTCTTGCACTCAAGTTTTATTGTGAATCCTAGAGAAGTTTCCATAGTTCCCCCACATCTACCTCTTGACTTTTGACTGACAGCACAGTGACATCATGACTTTCATGTACCTATTGCCAGTTTTTTGGTTTGCTTGTGTGTATGTGTTGGCAGTGAGGGTAGAGGGGACTTTACCCAGGGGAATTTTACTACTGAGCCACATCCCCCGCCCTTTTTTACAATTTTTTTTTTTTTTCCAATTTTAACACAGGGTCTCACTAAGTTGCTTAGGGCCTCGCAAATTTGCTGAGGTTGGCCTCATTGCTATTTCATGTATCCTTGACCCATGCTGAGCAGTTCTAATTGGATTCTTAATAATTTTAATGATTCTTAATAATTACAGGTTTTATGGTTAGGAGGAATTATCCTTCCGGAATCTGGTCTGTGAAAAGGGTCACAAAAATCTCTACTTTCAACTTGGGTTGAAATGTGGGTTCCTGTTATCAAGGTTATTTCTTGTTTGCATTTCCTTGCAAATAACAGGTAGTTTGCTGAAGAATGTGACAAAACCTCTCTACTTAGGCCAGGCCGGGCTGCATGTAAATTGCTTTTTAGCAAAGAGTGTGGGGAATCGGCACAGTGGCCCATTTTATAGAATGTCAATTAACCTTGTAGTCACACCATCCTCATCTGTCTGTCCCCTAACAACTTCCATCTATTAGATCCAGTCTGCTTGACCTTCAGTATGTTCTATTCTTTCTTCAACTTGAAGAATACAATTATTTTTGAAGAAATATTATTTTTACTTATAATAACTTCACATATATGTCTAGGCAGTGAACTTTTTTTGTCATTTTTTACTGCTAAAAAGTGTCAAGTTGCTTTTTATTTCAGGAATATTTGCTTGCACTGTTTGTTCAGTTCCATTGTTTTGCTTTTCTTTAGGGATTCCATTTATGTGCTGTTGGATCACCACTGTCCATCTTCAGTTTCTTTATAACTTACTTTAAAACTATAATTTCATCTTCTTGTTTCATTTCTATTGTTCATAGTTGTTATTATTTTCCACCATATTTATACTCCCTTATGCTACTCTACTTTTATTTTCATATCTGTGATTCTTTTTCTTGTGTATATTTATGGGCTACAATATTTTAAAATATTTATTTTTTAGCTTTAAGTGGACACAGTAACTTTATTTATTTTTAAAAATTATTTTTAGTTGTTGATGGGCCTTTATTTAATTTATCTATATGCAGTTCTGAGAGTTGAACCCAGTACCTCGCACATGCTAGGCACATGCTCTACCACTGAGCTACAATCCCAGCCCTTCATTTTTATATGGTGCTGAGAATCAAATCCAGTGCCTCATGCATGCTAGGCAAGCGCTCTACCACTGAGTCACAACCTCAGCCCTTATGAGCTATAATTTGATGTTTCAATACATGTATACATTGTGTATCAGGATAGTTAGCATATCTGTCACCTCATCAGTTTTATCATTTCTTTGTGGTGAGAACAGAAACTTTCTTCTTGCTATTTTGAAAAATATAATACCTTAGCACTAAAACTTTAGAACTTATTCCTCCTATCTTGTGCCACGTGACCACCATTTCTTCCCATTGTCCTCATATTCCCTCTTCCTGATTCCTTTTTCATCTCCTCTTTTCCAACCCTCTCCTCATTCTCTGGTAGCTACCTTTCTATCCTTTTTTTTTTTTTGCAGGGTATTTGGGGCACTCAACCACTGACCCATATTCCCAGCCCTATTTTATATTTTACTTAGAGACAGGGTCTCACTGAGTTGCTTAACACCTCGCCATTGCTGAGGCTGGCTTTGAACTTGGGATCCCCCTGCCTTAGCCTCCAAAGCTGCTGGGATTACAGGTAGGAGCCACTGCGCCCAGCTCTACTTTTATAATGTCAGCTTTTTACAAATTTTACATGTGTGAGATCATGCAGTGTTTGTCTTTCTGTGTGGGGCTTGTTTCACTTAACATGATTTCCTCCAGCTTCATCCATGTTGTCTCAGATGACAAGATATATCATTCTTTTATAGCTGAGTAGTATTCTATTATTATATAGATATACCACATTTCTTTATTCATCTGTAATTGGACATTTGGGTTGTTTCCCTCTTGGCTATTGTGAATAGTCTTCAGTGAACATGAGTGTACAGATTACTCTGACATAGGGATTACTGGATCATATGATAACTCTTTTAATTTTTTGAGGAAATTTCATACTGTTTTCAACAATGGCTGTACTAATTTACATTACAACAACGTGTAGAAGGATTTCGTTTTCTCCACATCCTTGCCAACAGTTGTTTTCTTTTGTATTTTATAGATAATAACCATTCTAACTAGAGTGAGTGGGTATCTCAATGTACTTTTGATGTGGGGGGGTACCAGGGATTGAACTCCGGGGCACTCAACCACTGACCCTATTTTCCCATTTTATAACCTGTTTCATCAAAGGTTGAACATTGATAATGATCTGTTTTCTTTGTTCTGCTCTTTTAACTAGGGAATGGGGCTTCAGATCTTTCTTGGGTGACTATCCAGGTTTGTTTTTCTTCTTTAAGTATTCTGCAGAGACTCTATGGTCAGAAAATCCTAGGTAATTTTTTTTTTTTTCCACTGCATCTTCTCTTCCACTAACTACATCAAAACTGTTAGCATATGTTTAACTTCTTTAGAGTTGCTGTTTATCACATAGTGGGAAAGAATAACTCTAGAGGAACTTATTGTGTCTTTTGGAGAGAGAATAGAATTTGAGGATTTTTTCAGAGTCTTGAATGTTCACCTTCATCCTGCTACTTGTTTGAATTGGTTGGAGAAAGGGTAGGTTGTTGGAAGAAGCTCTGTGCTACTGATTATTGGAGCCTTTCAATGTACCCATAAATATCTGCCTTTAAATTAAAGCAGTTCTTTATGTCAGTACAGAATGGGCCTGTTTTCAGTGCTACTAGTGTGTTTGCAATTTCTGTTAAGTGTTTGATAAGGGTTTGAGGAACTGAGACTGGGAAATTTTGAACATACTCTAACATTTCCCCTGTATTTGTCCATGAACATTTTTGGTTATGAGAAATAGTATAGCATTATTAATACCCTTTAAAATGAACAATAGTAATTATCATAACTCCCAGTACTTCTGACACTTAGCACAATGACAGACATACAAATAAATGCATTAACATGTATTTTATGAAAGAATTACAATGGTTTTCCTGTCACAGGATCAAACTTCCAAGACCCCCCTCCTCATTAGCTGTTATTATTGAGTAATACTCTTTTGTTTCCCTTTTCAGTTATAAATTATTGTATAAAATACTTTATATGAATTTTTAGGTTGCTTATTTATTTAACATAGAAGTTATGTAGATAATATGCTTGATGTCTTTTTTGATCTTGATTAGTCAGTTCCAGGCCTCTTGGATTGAAATGTTTTGTTTATTTTCCCAAGAATTACTTTACGCGACTTGTGGTTCCTTACCTAGAATCTTAATTTCTAGGTATGGGAAATAAAATTCATACGTAAGAATCAAGTTAAAAAAGTCTAAGGGGTGGGGTAAGTAGCTCAGTGGTAGAGCATTTGCCTCGCACATATGAGGCACTGGGTTCAATCCCCAGCACCACATAAAAATGAATAAGTAAATGAAATAAAGATATTTTTTAAAAAAGAAACTGCTTCTTGGCCTTTTGGCTAAGATCAAGTGTAAGACAAGTCTAAGAACTGGTATGTTCAAGTATATGATTTTCTCCAAAAATTCTAAATAGCATTCCTTTTTTCAAAAAAATTTTGAATAAATATAATTTACTTTCTATTTGAAGGTTTTCAATTAGGACCTCATAATCTAAGTGTTCTGGAGCATAAAAGTCAGCATTGGAGATTATTTAAATAATTGAATAGAATTTTCAGCCCTTGTTTTTGGACATTTTAGGTGCTGCCTTAAAATTTAAGTGCATAAAGGGAAATGCCACATTTGTGAAACTTAATCTTTTTTTTTAATATGTTTTGAGTTGTAGTTGGACACAATATAATTAATACTGACTGCCTATGTCATTGCTTTTTGATGCAGATATTGGATTGAAACATCTAAAACTTAATATTCAAATAAATTTCAAAAACAGATATTCAAAACTCAGTAGAGCTATTGGACATATTATTTGGTGAATATTGTTTTTTGTAAAGAAGTTAAATTAAAGACCAAGTTGCTCATCTATTAAAAATAATAAAAATGAGACTTTAAATAAATAAAATCCTAGTCAGATTTGTGAGCTGTATAGAATATCTAGTGTTTTTATAAGTAGTTGAACCTTTTAATTGAGATATTGTTATGGAAAGCAAATAAATAAAACTTTCTGCACTAACCCATGATGATGATTGGTTTCCCATCGAACTGCAGGTTTCTCTGGACCGCTGCGGACACACTATCCTGAAAATTGTGCTTGACTGGATTTTCTGTTAGAGGGATTTTGTTGCTACTGTCCTTATCAAGATGATTACAACACCTTTAAAACATCCAAGAATTCATTTGTCTTCAGAGACCTCTTCTCAAAAAAGAAATATGTCCATGGATGCAATCTTTTTTGACAACATTCCTTCAGGCACACTTACTCCTATAAAAGATTTGGTCAAATATCAGAATTCCTCTTTAAAATCTAATGACCACAAAAAGAATCAGTCTTTAGAAATGACAACTCCTAAGAATAAAAACATATTTCAATCTACTATGCTAACAGAGGTTACTACATCTAACAGTTGTCTTGATATCAGTGCTATCAAGTCCAACATGGATGCATTAAAAAGTAAAGCAAACTATGAATCACCAGGAAAAATATTTCAAAGAATGAAAGAAAAAGTACTGCGTGATAAGCAAGAACAAGCATCAAGAAACAATAGTTTGTTGGAACCACTGAAAAGTGAAAATCATAAAATCTTTACTCCTAACAAAAATGAGAAAAGACCATTGCAGCATACCTGCTTCTATGAAGAAAAGGAAAACAACTCATTCTTATCAGATAACAATTCACTAAGAGGTTAGTTTTATCATGTGTTGGCTAAACAGCTGTAAAGTCGTAAGTGTTTTAGTGAGTCAGATATCTTAGGCGCTTGGGATACAGCTATGAACAGAATGCTTCAAAATCTCTGCCTCTGTGAGTATAGGTCACATTCAGGTAAATTAAAAGAGTATTTTTTTATGGTATAGTTGAAGAGGAAAAGCAGAAAGAAGCAAAGAAAGGAAAGGCAGAATAAGGATGATGGGGAGAGTTGGAGGGTGTTGTAATTTTCCGTGGAATGGTGAGGGTAAACATCAGTGAGGTGGCAGTTGAGCCCAAAAATTTGAAGGAAGTGATAGACACAGGTATTTTGAGAAATGTAGTATGATCCAGACACCTAAGTAACAGCTGAACATGCCTGGAAAATTCAAGGATTAACTATGAAGTTATTGTGCCATGGAGTAATAGACTGCCCAAAGAGGTGGGGATAAGAGAGGGTCAGATAATATAGAACCTTATTGGTTTAAAAAAAAAAACAAAACAGGGGCTTGTTTTTTACTGTAAGCAAAATAAGAAGCCATTGGAAGGCTTTGAGCAGAGGAATGGCAAGATCTAATTACGTTTTTGAAATATCACTCTGGCTGTTGATTTGAAATAGAGACACTACAATTATGCATGTGACAATACTAACTTGGTCCAGGAGGTAGGTGTGATTGAATTAAAAAGTGGTTAGAGTCTGGGTATATTTTGAAGGTGGAATCAATAGACTTGATTCATAGGCTGGGTGTGGGATATAAAAGAGAAAAAGCAATATAAAGAATAATTCCAGGTTAGTTAGTTGATTGGTTGGTTTGGGGTTTTAGCCTGACCAATTGGAAGGATAATTTAACTGAACTGGTGTAGATTGAAGGAAGAATGGTGTGAGGACCTTGTTAATTTTTCATCAGGTTAATTTTGGTATGACTATTAGAAATTAGCATATAAGTCAGTTAGACTGTTGGGAATTTTTAGTTGGGATTTAAGGAAATTATAAAGGGCAGAGAAGGACATTTGGGAATTATTAGCACCAAATAATATTTAAAGCTGAGATTAGATGGGATCATCAAGGAGTGAAGTGTAGAAAGAGAAAATGTTCAAGGTCTGAGCCTGTAGTACTCTAACATTTAGAAGTTAGAATGAAGGGTAGAAGGCCACTGAGAAAGGTGATTAGGAAGAAGGAGAACCAGGAGAATGAAGCCGAAGAAGCTGAAAGAACAAAATGCTTAAAAATGGAAGGAATCAGGCCTGGGGCTGTGGCTCACTGGCAGAGCACTTGCCTAGCACGTGTGAGGCACTGGGTTTGATCCTCAGCATGACACACAAAAATAAGCAAATAAATTAAAAGCATGCTATCCATCTACAACTACAAAGAAAATTTTAAAAAAATGGAAGGAGACATCAACGATGTCTGATTCTGCTAGTAGGTCAAATAGCTAAGATTTGATCCTTGGACTTAGTGATTTAGAGGTCACTGATGACTTGAATGAGGGCAGTTTTGGTGGAATGGTAGGAATAAAAATGTTACGAAAGGGTTCAAGAGAGAATGTAAGTAGAGAAATTGGCATGGTGACCATAGATAAAGTGTTTCTGAGGGAACAAAGAGGTAATGAGAATTGTTAAAGAGTATATTGTAGTTTTTAATATTTGGTGAAATAATAATATTTTTATATGCTTTTGGGAATAATTCAGTGGGAAGAGATGAATGGATTGCTTGTATGATGTCCTTGAATAGTTGAAAGGAAATAGAATCTAATGCATAAGTAGAGATTTGACCTTAGCTAGAACACAAAATTGTTAACAAAAACGAAGGCAGTATGTAAATACAGATACTGGTGGGTCATTGTAAAATTTCACACATAGTCTGAAATATGAAATAAGATCATCAACTGAGTGAGGATCACTTGGATTTAGTGATTTAGAGGTCACTGACTTGAATGAGGGCAGTTTGGGTGGAATGTTCAAGGCTCAGACCTTGAACATTTTCTCTTTCTAGACTTAACTCCTTGATGATCCCATCTAATCTCACAGCTTTAAAATTATACAGTATTGAAATTTGAGGAGGTGGAGGCTTGAATAGTATAGGAGAGGAGAATAGTTAATTATCTAGGCTTAAATTTGAGTTTCTAGGTGACATTAAAGAGCTACTTGAGATTTGTGGGCATGAATTTAAAGGGGGACCAATAAATATGGTTGTAAGTTTTCCTCTAGCCCTGTTTAACTGCATAAATGCTGGTGTGGAATAGGCAGGGAGTTAAATATTATCTGAGTTTTAATTTTGCCAAGTAAGATGTAGTGACAGAAGGACAAAAGAGTTAAGGAGGAGTACAAGAGTATAACAATTAGCCATGAAATTTAAGCTTCTTTTTATGACATCATTATAATAAAATCTTTATATTAAGATTTATAAGTCCAAAGTGGTATACATATTAAAGCATAGTCATTTCTTATTTTTTTTCAAGTATAATATTTGTCATTAAATAAACCCAGTTTTTCTTTCTCTAGCACAAATTTAAATCTATAATCATCCCGTTCATGAGTGAAAGAATCTCATTTCTATACACAAGAAACATTCAAGACCTAGGTTGTATGGTGGGTGCGGTGGCGCACAACTCCAATCCCAGTGGCTTGGGAGACTGAGGCAGGAGGATCACACATTCAAAGCCAGCCTCAGTAAAAGCAAGGCACTAAGTAACTCAGTGAGACCCTGACTCTAAATAAAATACAAAATAGGGCTAGGATGTGGCTCAGTGGTCGAGTGCCCCTGAGTTCAATTCCTGGTATCCAAAAAAAAAAAAAAAAAAAGATCTAGTATGTAAATCAGAAGTGTATAAAATGCAAGCAATACCAGAAGTCCTTATTTATCGTAGATGTCAATAGACTTCTGTGCCTTTGAAAGCCTACAAAAGAGATTTCAAAGCCATATAAATTATGGTTAAGTCTGCTATTAGATTCTCAACATAAAATTTTTAAAGAATAAGTAACCGCTCTTCAACTGTTCTTTCATGTTTTAGAAATTTATAGAAAACAGAAGCAGAAATTTCAAGCCTGGGTGGTATTTCATGCGTAATCTTAGCATACCCAGTTTGTGGCAGCACCAGAATTTTATTCCATATTTTAGGTTTCTAAGTCTAGTAGTATATTATTTGGTCCCCTTCTCCTTCACTCCCAGAGTTCTTGGCTGGAAGTGTGAATCAGCCTGTAGGCCACTGTGTGAGACTGTCCATCTGTCCTTTAGTCAGGTTCTCAAGCAGGGCTTATGCCCAGCTACATGGGGCCTTGGTATCCAGTGCAGATGGTTGGTGTGTGTTGCTATATGGAGGTCAAGCCTGTCGTAGGTGCCTGAACCAGGAGCCTTGTTACCCCTTGCATGAGGTAGGGCCAGGGCCAAAGATACTGAAAGAAATAGTAAGTATAGTTTTGTCTATATTGGGCAGATTAGACCTTAGAGAAATTTATATATGTATTTATACATATATAATGGAGTAAAGGCATGAAAAAATAATAAAGGGAAAATTTATATGACGGTCATGTTTTGCAAAAGTGCACCATACTAGTTTGATCATTATTAAACCTAAATGTCTTTATTTCAAGAATATAAATAGGCATTTTTTTCTTAAGCATAACTAATACAATTCAACTTGTTTTTTAAAAAAACTCAGCCTCAGTTCAAGAAGTTCCTCTAGAATCATCAAATATTCTTCCCATTAAACAAAAGATTCAAGACCAGAAGGAAAAGAAAGCACAACTGCACAATTTAACTTATGGTAAACTGTTTTCTTATTTTGTTTCTTTTTTAGTTTGTTAGTTCAATGTATTGTTAAATGTTGTAGATAATTATTTTCCTATTGTAGGCAATAAATGTAGACTATGGACAAAAGGTTGGATTATAAAACCCAGAGGTACTCAGAGAAATACTGGGTAGAAGGGAGGTACATTCCTAATGTGAAGTCTTTTTTTTAATATAAGAGTTTTAAATTGTTATTTCTTTTAATTTCATGTGATTCTTCTGTAAATTTTATTTTGTGTTTTTTTGCAGAACTTCCAGTTCTAAACCAAGAAAATGTTTCAGTTGCAGAAGTATCAAATAAGGCATTAATTAGAGCTCAACTAACTAAACAAATTCTGCACTCAAAAGAGAATACAACTGGAACCATCAATTCCAAAAAGGACACGTTTGTTTTAGAAGGCAATGATTCTGCTTATGAAAAATTCCAAGATACTAATGTTGAGATTGTTAATACTAATTGTGTTCCTATTAAAAATGGTAATCAATTAATGGTTTCTGATAGTGAAGTGATAAAAGATGGGACTTCACAAGAAGAAATTAAGGAACAAAATGAAAAGTCAGTGTCTATAATGACTTGCCTTCCAGGTTCAATGAATGATACATGTAAAATTATACTTGCAAGTCCAAGATTACATTTAACACTACCTCGGAATTCAAAAAGAAATATTTCAGAGCTTTCTCCTCAAAGTGTAATTCATACTATTACAAATGAAGTTAAAAAAAAAAGTCAGGTAGGAAATTTTTTAAGGCACATATTTATTTCTGTTTGTACCACTTGTTCTTAGCTGTGTTTTTTTGTTTGTTTTTGTGATTCTAGGGATGGAACCCAGGGCCTTGCGCATGCTAAGCAAGCACACTACAACTGAGCTACCCCCAGAATTGTTATTCCTCTTTCTTTAAGAGGTTGAACTCTAATGCACATTTCATGTTATATTATTATTTACTGTAGCAATAGTGTGGCATGATAAAAAGAACAGTGAACTGAAAGTAAGAAGACACAGGTGTTAATGTTTATATTTCTCTATTTCTAGTTGCACATCCTTCAACAATTTACTTATGGACTTTAAGGATGAACATTGAATTCATTCCTGCTCTGAAATTTTCTTGCCTTGTTTTGGGGTACAAAGAGAATAATTGAAAAAAAAAAGGAATTATAGCATCTAAGGATTTGAAGATTTACAATGTAGAGTGATTCATAAAAGAGTTTTTTAGAACATCAAACTCTGTTACATTAGGATAAATTCTCTGAAGGAGTTGGAATGGAAATACAGGTTTAAGAAGAAGGGTATATGGGGCTGGGGTTGCGGCTCAGCGGTAGAGCACTTACCTCGCATGTGCGAGACCCTGGGTTCGATCCACATACAAAAATAAACAAGTGAAATAAAGGTGTTGTGTCAACTAAAAAATTTTAAAAATATAAAAAAAAAAGAAGGGTATAAGTTTACTTATTTATTTCAAAATAGATGTATTCAGATTTCATCTGAATTTTATTTATTTTCTGGGGTACCAGTAATTGACCCCCAGGGGTGCTTAACCACTGAGATACATCCCTAGCCTTTTGTGATTGCTGCTGTTTTAATGTGTTTTAGTTGTAGTTGGACACAATACCTTTGTTTTCTTTGTTTTTATGTGGTGTTAAGGGTCAAACCCAGGGCCTCGAATATGCTATGCTATGCAAGCACTCTATAGCTGAGCCACATCCCAGTGCCTCCAGCCTTTTTTGTTCATATAGCTCATCTGTCAACTTTGTTCAATTCCATGCTCCAAGACTTTCCCTAACTATCATATCTAAAGAATCATTCCAATTATCTCACATCTTAAACTTATTTCTATTAGTAATTATTGTCTGCTGACATCTTAATCTTTATCTTTTTGGATACTACCACATTACTTGCCTCCTGCTTCCACCAAACCCCTCCCCTCCCCCCCACCAGCCTTCCTGCCTCCCACCCCACGAGGGCAGCCATTTTGGTTTTTGCTGCATCCCAATTGTCTAGAACAGTGTATAGAACTCAACAAATATTTACTGAATAAACAATGAATGGATTCTAGAGGCAGCAGAATTCCACAGTTTGTGACCCTTTTGTGCCATTAATTAGATGTGTTTGACATGAACAAGTTATTTAACTAGATTTTACAGTTTCTTTATCTGTAAAATGAAGGTTATAGTACCTACCTCCAAGTGTTGTGAAGATAGCATGTGTTAATACAGCTAAGGTACTTGGAACAGTGTTAATATTAGTTTTTACTGTAATATTATCTTCATCTGACCAATGCTTTGATGTATCTCAGGTAGTTGCAAATGTGGGGAGTAGGGGAAAAAAAGAAATGTTTTTTATTTTACTTTGCCCAAGTCTTACCTATAATATTTAAAATGAACATAATTGAGCGGTAACAAAGACTATCTTCCCATTTGAACATTTTCTGATGCAGTATAAAACCACCACTGGAGAATTTGTCTTTATATGTAAATGTATAATATCATATAATGTAAATGACAATTCAAATTAGTTATCTTATAAATTTTGGGTTTTGTTCTCATCAGAGAGAGTTCAATCTTAAATTACTATGAAATATAAAGTTTTTTTTTGCACAGATGTTCATAGAAATTTTTCCACTTGGATGGGATTTTACTCGCACTAAAAAATTAGTTTTCTGAGCTATTCAAATACTTTCACTTTGAAATAAAATGCTACTAAATGTATATTACCATCAGTCACCAGAGTTTATAGAAAATTGAAATGCACCTGTACATCAGCTTTATAAAAAAAAATGGTCTAATTGTTTAAGGGACAAAGCTGATGGTATGTAACTCTTTTTTCTTCTAAATTATTAGGTCCCTTATGATAATTGGTGTTTTAATAGATTAACATTCTTATATAGATGAGTATAAGGAATTGCTAGGATTACTTAGATCTAAGTTTTTTCTTTATAATTTAATTTGTAATGTCTATCCTGGAAGTAGTATAAGACATGTTCTTTCCTTAATGCTTGATTAGGTAATCCAGCTTCAAGAATGGATGATTAAAGTCATCAATAATAATACTGCTATATGTGTAGAAGGAAAACTGATGTAAGTATAACATTTAAATATTCTTGTAATAAAATTTAAGAGGACATTTGTCTAAAAGCTTATAAGTAATACAAGAGGGCTGGTGTTGTGACCTAGTGACCTAGTGGTAGCCTGGCATGTGTGAGGCCCTGGGTTCAATCCTCAGCACCGCATATAAATAAATAAAAGACCCATTTGCAACTTAAAAATTATTTTAAATAAATAAATAATAGTGAAACCAAGCACAGTGATACATGCCTGTAATCCCAGTGATTTGGGAGGTTGATGCAGGAGGATTGCAAGTTCCAGGCCAACTTCAGCAATTTAGAACCAATATAACTTAGTGACAAAGCATCCTTGAGTTCAATCCCCAGTACAAAAAAAAAAAAAAAAAGTAAGAGAAATAGTATCTTTCTATAAAGCTATAAAAACTTTGTCATAAGGTTATAAAGGCAAAAATGTACAATGGTTATGCAGATACTCACCATATTGATTGCTACCAGCTTTCTTAGTTTTTGCCTGTTTTCTCCAATTGTTCTTTAAATAGTGAGAGCTCAATTTTATATGGTGCTTTATTTTTTTTTTCTGAGGTGCTAATAAGTAGACTGGTATTATCTGCTAATTATGTATGATCACTTAATATTTACTACTTGGCATTTTAGTCCAGATTCTCAAATCTAAATTGGGACAACCAGATATAAATTACTGATCCAGAAAATAAATTTAAATTATTGAAAACTTTGCCATCTAGCTACATATTAAGTAATTGTCGCTTTCTGGTTCACCCTAAAATAATAGATTCATCTAGGTACGTGGGCTTTGCCTAATTCTGCCACTCTGTCAGCACCAATTTTTATTTTCAAAACCTATTCTTGGTGGTAAAACAAATTTTGTAATAAAATAGTATAGGATTTCAGTATTTAAGGTTTGTACATGGAAGTTTATAAAGTATGTGTTATTCACTTTGCTTGCCTTGTGCCCATTTTCTTAATATCCAAGATGTAGTATAGATTGTCTTTAGGAATTCTATTATTCATGCTTACACCAGAATGACTTGGGTTATTTATTTACCCTCTTTCAGGCTCAAATTTCTTTATCTGTACAATAAGTATATAGTATTACATACTTTTTTTTGCAGTACAGAGACTGTACCCTAGGGGCACTCTACCACTGAGATATATCCCTAGCCCTTTTCATTTTTTATTTTGAGACAGGCTCTTACTGTCATTTCATTTTTATTTTTAAGATGTGGTCTTGCTGTGTTGCCCCGGCTAGCCTTGAACATACTATCCTCCTGCCTCAGCCTCCAAAGTTTCTGGGATTACAGGTGTGAGCCATCACACCCAGCCCTGTAGATCGATTTAAGAATTAAGTGAGTTAATATTTGTAATACAAAAGAAGAGTGCTTTTAGAGTATCGTTTAAATGTTAAATAAAGCAAAAAAGAATGCAAGGAGAGAATAGTGTATTTAAGTATAATATATGAGTTTTATCCCATTGGCTGAGTTAAAATAACTTCCTTATTATGTTTGTAAATAGCATGTTATTATCTAATGAGTGAGAATGTTCAGTATTCATCTAACATATCTTAATTTTTTCTGTTTTACATTTATTCTTAGCTTATTTTTTTCTCTTTTTTTTAAATTGGTTGTTCACAACATTACAAAGCTCTTGACATATCATATTATTCTTAGCTTATTTAAAGAATATGCAGATTTATGGGCCAGTGATTTGCTACTATAGTTTGTTTTTTCCAAACTGACATTTCTTTTTAGTACTTTTCCAAAATGGAAGATAAAAACATCTGGCTATGTACTGTGGGAAAACACACACATACACAGAAGATTAGATGGTTCTGATCTGTTTTTGTTGTGATTCATAGTTTATTATGAATAAAACTAAAGCAATTGATTAGATTTTGTAAAATTTAATTATGTTTCTATAATAATCCTAGCTACTTGGAAGACCAAGGAGGAGGATCACCAGTTCAGGATAGCCTAGACAACATAGCAAGACCACATCTTTTTTAAAAAAAAAAAAAAAACTACATTTCTGCACAAAATTCGAAACATTAAAATCTGAGGGAAAGGGTCACAGAAAATGTTCTTTGGAAGCTTAGTATCAGTTAAGCTGAAGTTGCAAATATTGCCAGCACAAGATAGAGAAAGCTCTGCCTCCATCCTAATGATGTATTTTATATCAGGGACATGGTTTAGCCACAGTAAGTTTCTTAGCACATACTCTGAGGACCACATTAGTGAAGCAGTTAAGTTCTACTGTAGTGTTTGTCACTCAAATATTAACAATATTGGTATTGTTACTGTAGCTAGAATGTAGACGTATATATGTACTTTGTGACTCCTGATAAAATGGGACTAATTTGGCCTTCACTAAGTTTTTTTGTTTTTTTTTGTTTTTTGTTTTTAGAGACATGACTAACATATATTGGCACAGTAATGTAATTATAGAGCGGATTAAGCACAATGAACTTAGGACTGTATCAGGCAACATTTATATATTAAAAGGATTGATAGACAAGATTTCCATGAAAGAAGCAGGTAAATAAGTATTATTGTTAATTGATAAGTTATTTTAGTAAGTGAAGCAATTAACCATGTTTATAATAGTAATATATATGTGTGTATATGTGCTTTTTTAAAATTATGAATAAATTAAAGCAATTGATTAGATTTTGTAAAATTTACATAAGAATTTTACAAAATCATTTTCTTGAATTTCATAATTGTTACAGTTTAAGTTTTTGTGATTTAAAAATTCAAAATTTCCTATTTATAAGGAACTGCTTTATAAGAATATAATTGAGCTCCTTGGTTTCTGTCTCTATTAAACCTCGATGACATAACCCTCTCCGGGTATAATCTAATTTGCATATTCCTTGCATACAGCCGAATGTAAGTCAAAAAACATACCCAAATATTCTACTTTAAATTTTTGATTACCAGCAACAAGTTATAGTCCAGTTCTTTAGTGGTCCCCTGGTGATGCTTGGCAACCTACTATATTTCCCTAATTTATTTACTTTCCCATCCTTCCTGATTACTATTTCACGTTTTTTTAAATCTCCACTCCCTTCTCCCTCATACATTCTCAGGTAAAGAGGATAGAAGGAGAGGGGAGTACCTGAACAATAGGAACATTCAGAAGAGAATTTCCCCACTGCATTTACTTACCTGTTTACATCCATACCTGCTTTCATTGTGAATGTACTATCCATGTTCCTATGTATTAGTCTTTCCATTTAAATACTAGCTCCATTTTTCTTCTTTTACTTGAGGACATCACTCCAGTAATTTTCTCTTCTCCTGTTTCAAAAGCAAAACATTGCTCTTTTAAGCATACCTCTTTCAGCCACTGCTCTCATTTACATAAAAATAACTCTCAGAAGATTTACTACATCAGATTTTTCTTGAGTTCTCTCCTCCTTTTTTCTAGAATTCTCTTTAATCATGCCTTAACCCCCATTTCTTAAGCGAAACATCCTATATGAAAGTCACCAGTGGCCTCTACATTGATAGATCCAGTACACACTTATACTGGATTTAATCTACCTACTTCCTTGAGATACTTTTTTTTTTTAAATAAATTATTTATTTTTTTAGTATTTGGCGGACACAATATCTTTGTTGGTATGTGGTGCTGAGGATCAAACCCGGCCGCACGCATGCCAGGCGAGCGCGCTACCGCTTGAGCCACATCCCCAGCCCCCTTGAGATACTTTTTAAATTTGACTTCTGGAATACCATATCTCAATTTTCATGCTTCTTCACTGCCTGTTTTTTTTTTTTAATTTATTTGTGTATTTCTCTCTTCTTTACCTCCAAGTAATGGGGTAACTTAGGGCTCTTTGTACACTCATTTATGTGCTGAATCGTTTTAGGTTTGAAGTGCCAAATGCCAATGTTATAATAATTTTTTTTTTTAGTTGTCAATGGGCTCTTATTTTATTTATATTCAGTGCTGAGAATTGAATCACACATACATGCAGGTGCTCTACCACTGAGCTACAACCCCAACCCCCAATGTTATTTTTCAAACCAAGACCTCCTCTAAGTATCCAGTTCATTTTCTATCTATTTGACATCTCCATTGAGATGTTTATAATTATCTCAGATTTAATATCTGATCTTCCTTAAATCTGCTTGGCCAATACTCTTCCCCACTTTTCCATGCTTCTACTGAATAGCCTAAATCCTTAGAGACATTTTGGGATGGCAGAGAACTAGGGATTCAACCCTGGGGTACTATAGTACTGAGCTATATCTCTGGCACTTTTTAATTTTTTTTTTTTTTTGTTGTTTTGAGATGGGGTCTATCTGAGTTACTGAAGCTGACTTGAACCTGCAATCCTTCCATTTCAGCCTCCTGAGTCACTGGGATTATAGACATATGCCATCATGCCTACCTCCTTAGAGGCATTTTTAAACCTTTTAGTTTCTCTCATACCCACGTCTAGTTTATCAGTACAACTTGTTGGCAGTATCTCCCAAAACACCTTTAAAACACTGATCTCTATTGCACCACTGTAATCTAGACCTACCTCATATTTTGTTTCAGTTTTTTGTTTGTTTAATACTGGGATTGAATCCAAGGGTTCTCACTAGATTGTTTAGATCCTCGCTAAGTTCTGAGACGGGTCTTGTACTTGCAATCCTTGTATCTTAGCTTCCTAAGTCACTGGATTATAGGTGTGTACCACCACACCCAGCCTTTTGTCTCAATTAATATAATAATTGTCTCTTAATTAGTCTCTCTTAATTAGTCTCCTTCTTTTTCCACTCACTTACCCAGACTTTTCTCAGAATAGCAGCTAATACAGTTCTATTAAAGTAAGTCAGATCTTGTAGTTTCTTTGCTCAAAATCTTTCCATAGCTGCCCATCTTGCCCTAAATAAATATCCAGGTCCATAAAATGACCACAAAACTTCAAATTATAATCTCCTGTGCACTGCATCTGTTATCCATTTGTGTAACCTTCTAATACTAACCCCTCACATCACTGGAACTACACTGATTTTTTTATTTTTTAAGTATTTATCTTTTAGTTGTAGATGGACACAATCCTTTATTTATTTACCTTTATGTGGTGCTGAGGATTGAACCCAGGGCCTCATACATGCTAGGCTCTATTCCACTGAGCCACAACCCTAGCAACTACACTGATTTTATTATTTCACAGTCAGACCAGGTATCCTCTTGCCTCATGGCTTTTTACTTTTCTCTGCCCTTCTTACATTCTAATTCCACATTGCTACATGGATCATTCCCTCTAATTCTTTAGGACTTTTGCTTAGCATTTCAGTGAGGTCTTCCCTGACTATCCATTTTTAAAATTGCTGTTCTCCCATGAACATCTTTATCCCCCTTCCCTGCAGAACATCTAGCAAACAGGACATTTTACTTGTTAGTGTGCTTAACTGTATATACTAGAAGACCAGTTCTACGAGGTCAGAGATTTTTATTTACCTTATTAACTGCTGAATCCTCACTAAAAATGCTGCACATAATAAACAAAAGTACATGCTTCTTGACTGATTTAGTAAATTAATGATATCTCTTTAAAATTCTAGGCTTTTAGATAATTGTTTTTGTCATTTGTCCTTAAACAGGATATCCATATTATCTCATAAGGAAATTTATGTTTGGATTTCCAGAAAATTGGAAAGAATACATTGATAATTTTCTAGAGCAATTAAGGTAAAGTATTTCTGCCATGTTGAATAAATCTAAAAGGGAAATAAAACTTTCAGCATATTTCTAGAAATATTCTTCATTCACCTACCCTTTGAAGGACATAATGCTGTTTAATACCTTTTTTCTTTTCATTAATTCTCAGTAGTTATTCACTGTCAGCTACTTAACAGACACTGTAGTTAGCATTGAAAAAAATAAAGAGTTTAAATAATTCTTGTCCTTAAGGAGCCCATAGGGGATACAGAGCTTAAAGTTAATCATAGTACAAATAACTTATAGGGACTAGCAGTTTTTTCTGTAAGGGACCAGATGGTAAGTATTTCTGTGAATATGTTGTGTCTGTTCCAGAAACTCTACCTTGGCAGAAAAGTAACCATAGGTTGTATGAAAATGAATTAACCTGTCTGTGTTTCAATGAACTTTATTTACAAAACAGTCAATTGGCAGGACTTGCCCCATTAAGTTTTCTGCTTAAGTAGGAATTAAGAGCATACAGTAGGAATCAGTTATGTTTTTATGAATCCTCTGATTCAATATGTTGAACCTGAGTTCTTTGTGGAATAGGGATGGAAATCTGGAAAAAAATCAAAATGTAACATTAAAAAGTACAGTTAGCTGGGGGAGGGGAACTTTATCTGAGGGGTTTCCTTTATTTTTAGGTTTAGTTGTTTTTTGAGAAATAATATTAGAGAAAAAAATAATATAATTGTCTTTAGGGCTAATGAAAAGAACAGGGAAGAGGCCAGAGAAGAACAGAAAACTGCAGGGTTTGACTCTGACATACGAAAATCAAAGAAAAATGATGCAGAAGAAAACCAAACATATGTCGTCCAAAAGGCCAGCACCACTTATGACCTTGATTGTGATAATTTGGGTACGTTTGGTCTTTTCTCTTGGTTTAGAGGTAGCTGACAAACTTCTGTTTCATCCTTTTGCCAAACTATAATAGTCTGCCTTATATGCACCACCACCAACAAAAAAGTATGAACATTAATTTATAGCCCTTTCTAAGTAAGTTTTTTTAGGCTCTTTATTGAACTGTCCATTATTGTACTTACAGAAATGAAGAATATTAAGTGTAGTGGATCGCCAGGACCTACAGAAATAAACAATGGCTATAATAATTGCCAAAATAAACCACCAATTGACCAAGTAAATAATACTAGTCAAAATAGAGGAGGATCTTACTTTTCTAAGCAGGTAAGTTATTTACTGTACACTGCTTGTTTAGAGGGGTAATGTTGTACTTGAAAAGGTTTAAAAGACACAAGTGTTGTAAGTACCAGTATCAGTTTTGTGGGTCAGTCCAACCTCAGAAACTAAAAGTAAAAGGGACTTTATTTGGATCTTAAAAAATGTGTTCCATAGAAGGCTGGGAAAAGTGAGAACTTATATTGGACAAATGGTGTTAATCTACTATAAGACAATAACAAATTTTTTTTGTGAAGAAACTGCTTTTAGTGTTGAACAGGTACTAGCAGTAGGGCCATGTAACCAAGAGAAAAAAGAAAAAAAAAAACATATATATGTAGTAAAAATATCTGTAAAATAAGAATCCACTAACTTAACTCTCTGGGCACAGTGTAATTATCCATTCTAGCTGCCTGAAGTCAGAAGGCAACCAAAATCCACAATCCTAGGTCATAGTTGGAATCTTCTTGTACAAGTCTTCACTTGAAAGCCTCCTGAATCCATTTTGAAAAGCTCTTTTAATATTGTTTTTATTGTGACTTTGCTATAATTCTCATAATTTTTCATTAACTTTGGAACTCTAGGTAAATGTATTGATATTTATTTTCCCCAGTCTTTAGTTGAAAAGTGAAATTTAGAGCTGGGTGTGGAGGTGCATGCCTATAATCCCAGTGACTTGGGAGGCTAAGGCAGGAGGATCTCAAGTTTGAGGCCTGCCTCAGCAACTTATCTAGGCCCTAAGCAATTTAGTGAGATCCTATCTCAAAATAAAAAACAAAAAGGCTTGGGGATTGGCTCAGTGGTTAAACACCCTCTGAGTTCAATCCCTGGTACCCCCCTCCCCCAAAAAAATATGCTTAAAATCCTGTTTAAATGGTAGTTGTTGAAATAAAAGCAAATTATCTCCTTTTTTTGAAGGAATTGATTGGAAATAAAAAATATAAAAAATTGTCTTCAAAGAAACATAAAAATTGTGAAGAGATAAATAAAAGGATAATTAAAAATCAGAAGCAAGGTAATATATTTTTAATGATTTTGTAATTATAAGAAGCTACTGTTAAAATGTTTTTAATATGTTAAACGTGATCTTATAAAATTTTTTAAAAAATTTGTTTGTTTAGTGTTTTGTGATGCTGAGGATCAAACCCAGGGCTTTGCACGTGCTAGGCAGGTGCTCCACCGCTGAGCCACAACCCAGCCCCAAAATTTTTTAATTGAAAACAATAAACTGGGGGCTGGGGTTGTGGCTCAGTAGTAGAGTGCTTGCCTAGCATTCCCAAGGCACTGGGTTCTATCCTCAGCACCAAATAAATGTAAAATAAAGTTATTTTTAAAAAAAGAAAAAGAAAACAATAAACTGTTTTAATGGCTTTACATTTTTTTTTACATGAAATGATTTATATAATAAAATAATCAGTTACTTTAAATACGACGTTATGCACAGGCCTACCTTCTCAAGTCTTGGTACTAAATAATTTTATTTAGATTACAAAATTATACATAATATTAAGTATACTTATAGAAATGTTCAAAGAATGAATCCTTTCATTAATTGAATACTATAAATTAGTTTTGTGTTGTATGCATTTTTTAGAGTGATTTAATTAAAATCCTATGTATCAAAATTTAAAGAGCCTTTCTCTAAATATTATTGAGTTCAAAATTGAACATTTATTTAAATCCATCAGCCTAATAGCATTTTTTTTCTTTTTATGTTTTTTTATTCCTGTATATGAAAATGAAGAACATTTATAAATGTGGTGAGGAAAGCAATACTGCTTAGATTGCCAAGTTCATACATATTAGGTTAAAGTATTCAAAATAGGCAGAATCTTTGTCAAGATTATTTAATAAAATGATTTAAAATATTCTGAATAGAAATGTTTTTTTCAAAATTATAATTTCAAAATTTTCCAATTTTCAGTTGAACACTTGAATTATATGAGGAATTAGGAGAAAATAATTTCTTCATGATTTGAAGATCTATGATGCCAGTGAAAAATCTTAGAAGTTTTTTGGGTTAGTTTGAATTAGTACTACTTCTTCACAAATTATATTTTAGAGGCTTTTCTTCCCATATTCAATATTATTATTATTTTAAATTTTTTTTAGTTGTAGATGGACACCGCATCTTTATTTATGCATTTATTTTTATGTGGTGCTAAGGATCAAACCCAGTGTCTTTCACATGTGAGGCAAGTGCTCTACCACTGAGCTACAACCCCAGCCCACAGATTCAGTATTATGTATTAGTCTTTCATTTTGTTGTTGATCTTGTAAACAGTAGCATATAAAATGTATAGTCTGTTGTTTTATGATTGGTATGCTGATTTGAAATTTATATGTATTTATAATTATAATGGGAAATTTAAATTTCAAATTTCACTTAGTTTAGCTTCTGGTTTCTCAAGTTTCAAATTAGAGCACTGCACTCAACATATTTTCTTTAGTGACATGATGTGGTAAAGAATTTTCGGTTATTTAATTTTGGTTACTTTCCCATGATAATTCATGGAGTTGGCAGAGATTCAGTGAAGGTTTGTCTCTGACTACCTTCAGGGTTGAGGTAGAGCTATAAAGATTAGAGTTCCATGTTCTCCTAATTCCATCCTTAACTAGCACAACTATTATTTCATATTTTACATGTCTAGTCAGGTTTAGTGACCTTAGTGGTTTTCTTAATATCTTCTAAATATTTTAGTCCAGAGAGTTAATGTAACAAATATTTGTTTAGTGTCTACAGTATACATACACATTGGTACTAACAATAGCAAAAATGTCTGAACATGAAAATAAAGTTCTTATCATTAATTTTTTTTCCCAGTCTAATTAAAAGAAAATTATAATGCAGGACTCATTTTCAAACATAGCATGACTTTAAGTATATGCTGGAAGCTTAAAAGAATAGCTTTCATTCAAAAGAAAGTTTGTAGATTAACTGGGTTAGAGAATAAAACCAAAACAGGTATTAATTTGGTTTAAAGAAGAGTGAGGAAACTTTACATGTAGAGTGAAAAGCATTAAAGCCAAGAACCAAGCAGATGCGAGAAATAGCCAATGGTCTGATAGAATATGGTTCAGATTTGAGGACAGTGAAAGACTGGAACTTTATTGAAGGCCTCTCAGAGGAGCTTGTATGTGTACCAGTAGACTGAGAAGTCATTGGTAGGTTTGTATAAATAATCTGGTATGCTTAAATTGAAAGAGGAATGATTTAAATTTACCTGTGCTTCAGGAAGATTAATAGGACAGTAGGATATACAATGGAACTTGGTAAAAAATATTGTATATTTTATGTTAAAATTTTTTTCTATACTAAAATTTATTCAGACCTAATTTGAGATTTTTGTTTCTGTTTTTGTCTTGTGAAATTAAAGAGAGAACTGAAGAGTTGGATGTACCCATTGATATTCTAACCTCAAGAGAACAGTTTTTCTTAGATAAAGAAAGAAAATCCATGGCTGTCAAGCAGAAGAAAGCTTATGTTTTAGTAACACCACTGAAAACTAAAACATTGATAAAGCAAAGATGCATGAAGTATAATCTGTCCTTTGGAACTATTAAAGCAATAACAAATTCTGCAGTGCCAAAGCATCAAGAAGAAACTTACAAGTCAGACTTAAACAAAACTGTAAGTCCCATGAGTATATCCACTGAGACTCTGGAAAATACATTTGAGTGTAGTGAGCGTCATAATAGTGAAAACAAGGAAAATTGTGGTGAATGTCTTTTACTCACTGTCAACCAGAAAATAAAAACGCCTAGCCCTAAAAATGAACAAATGGTCACCTATGACTTTAAGAAAAATGCCGGGTCACTATCAAAATTGAAGGAATCTGAAAATCAAGAAGCTATGTGTTTTTACAATCATCAATCATCACTGAATTTGTCAAGTGAAGAGAGTAAAATAAAAAAGGAAATTAGAAGGAAAGTAGAGGTCGAGAAAACCAGAGCAAGAAATACCAAAGAAACAATGGTTCAGCTGAGAAAAAGCACAAGAAATTCCACAAGGACTATCTCAGTGATTTCAGAATCTGAAACTGAGGAAAGTGAAAATGAATTTCATATTAAACAAAAGAAAGCTAAATCTTCTGCTAAAGAAACACTTCTGAAATCCGGTGTTAGGAATAAGCTTCCAATTATTGAGGGAATGGGATCCGATGAAACTAACAGGCATCCCTTAGAATGTTTACCTTCGTTAATTCTGGATGATGAATGGAATGAAAAGGAATCAGAGAAACTTCATTGGTAAGTAGTGGCTACACAAGTGTTAAAGACATAAAATACATCAGTAAGGGGCTGCTTTAGTGACTTGTAACCATTATTACTTTAAGATGCCAATAGTGAGTTTTCAACAGAGTGAAATTGATCTGTTGTGTCTGTTGCTGGTAATTCAGGTATGATAAGAATTGGATTTGTCTACATAAATTTCACAGTTTGGGTAATGTGGTAGTACAGAAACCAGGTAACTGAGTAATCAAGAATGAATAGGAGGGTAAAGACATAAAGACAACCTAGATGGACAACCCAAGAAATTTGGCAATGATGGGGAATAGAAAAATTTGGGACCAAAAGCAAGTGTGAAGATAAGGGAAGCTATTTGGTTGCTAACCTGCTTATTTGTAAGATGGCTGATGCCAGGGTATAATGGTATGCTGATGGAAATGATCTAGTGGAAAAAAGGAAAAAGTGATTGATTAAAGGAGAGAAGGATAACGGGAACATTCTGTTTCCTTTGGTTTTTTTTTTTTGTTGTTGTTGTTTGTTTGTTTGTTTTTTAAAGGGGGGGGATTTTTTAATGTTTATTTTCTAGTTTTCGGCGAACACAACATCTTTGTATGTGGTGCTGAGGATCGAACCCAGGCTGCACGCATGCCAGGCGAGCACGCTACTGCTTGAGCCACATCCCCAGCCCATTCTGTTTCCTTTGTATCCCTCCAACCTTATAACATTTGGTCAAATCTGCTTTCTTGAAATATTTTTCCTTAGGCACTTCCATGGCATTGTACTCTTCCAATTCCTGAATATTCCTCCTCTAACTTATTTTATTCACTAATTTACTTATTCATTATCCCTGGGGATTGAACCCAGGGGTGCTTTACCACTGAGCTACATCACCAACCCTTTTTTATTTTTGAGATAGGGTCTTACTAAGTTTAGGTCCAGCTGAGGCTGGACTCAAATTTGCAGTCCTCCTGCCTCGGCCTCCCGAGTTGCTTGGATTATAGGTATGCACTTCCATGCATGGCCTCTGCTTATTTTCAGACAGAGAAGGTAATTTTCCTTCTTACTCTTCAGATTCTTATTCTAGGCTGCTTTTGTGATATGGTATCCCCCTTAGTGATCTTATGTCCTCTCAAATTCCAACTCTCTTTTTAATATAGTGATTTTCAAATCTATCTATCTGGCCCTGAATTCTTGTATTTAATGTTGCCTGGATATCACTTTATAAGGTTTGACTTAATACAATTAAGGTTGAAAGGTTTATTTTCCATTGATAAAACAGACTTCCCAAATCCTCTAACCACTTTGCCTGCCCATTTCAACTTCTGGAAATGTAATTCTTCCAAAGCTAGGTTTAAATTCTTTGTCATTATTTCTTTAAAATCTCATGCCCATAAGGATTGGTTCCACGACCCCTCGGGATAAAGAATGAGAAGAAAAAAGTGTATGTGTTCAGTAGAGATGTATTTTATTTTTCCTGAATATTCTGATCATGTCTGTACACATTCAGATTTTTTTTCCTGAATATTTTAGTCAAATCTACAGAGGTGGAACCACAGAGATAGAGGGCTGCTGCAAATTTTGTCAAAGAAACAATATTTGAAGTAAAGACATGATATAGTTGCTATAACACTAGCATCCCTAATCTGAAATGTTCCAAAATCTAAAACTTGTTGAGTGCTGACAAATGCTACAAGTGGGAAATTCCATACCTAATCTTACATGATTGATCATAGTCAAAACACAAGCACACTAAAAATGTTGTACAAAATTACCTTCAGGCAAGGGATATAGCTCAGTGGTGGAATGCTTGCCTAGCATATAGGAGGCCCTGGGCTCAAAAACCTAACATTTCCAAAAAATAATGATTACTGGGGCTGGGGTTGTGGCTCAGTGGTAGAGCGCTTACCTAGCATGTGCGAGGCTCTGGGTTAGATCCTCAGCACCCCATAAAAATAAATAAATAAAATGAAGCTATTGTCCAGTTACAACTAAAAATATACATATATTTAAAAAACAATAATTACTACTTTGGTTTTATATGTATATATGTGGTTTATAAAACAAATTTCACGTTCAGACTTGGGTTCCATCCTCATTACATACAAATACTCCAAAGTCTTCAAAGACAGTGAAAATCTGAAGCACTTCTGATCCTATCCCAAACATTTTGGATAAGGGATACTCATCCTACACCATTTTTAAACTAATTGGTGAGATAAATAAGATAAATTTTCTGCCTGAATGGTCAGCCTAAGTACAATATATAAAGTCTTTTTATTGTGGGAGGTAATATGTATACCAGGTTCTAAACAAATTTACAAAGGAACTTTTAGAATGAGTTAGGAATTACCTTATGTTTCTACTTTTTTTTTTTTTTTTTCAAATTTTGGTTCCCTCAATTAAAAGGGCATTTTGTTCTAAAATACGAAGTTCTTCAAATTACAGTGGAATGAAACTAAGCATAAGACTTTTATAGGGGACGGGCCTGCGAATATAGTTAGGTAATAGAACAACCCCAGGTTCAATCTCTAATACCACCAAAATAAAAACAACAAAAAAAGGTTTATCTTGTGGCATAGTCAGCATTAATAAGATTTACAAAACAGTATATAGGAGTCATTTATGCCAAAGTTTTCCCAAATCATTGATTAGATGAACTTTGGGGGGGAAAATTTATTTATTTATTTTTTTAAGTTTTCGGCAGACACAACATCTTTGTATGTGGTGCTGAGGATCGAACCCGGGCCGCACGGATGGCAGGCGAGCATGCTACCACTTGAGCCACATCCCCAGCCTTTGACTTTCTTCTTGTTTAACTGGTTTTGGTCTTCCACAGTGCTTTTGCATCTCTACCAAAGTACAAACCTGGTTTCTGGTCAGATGTAGCTAAGGCAGTAGGTTCTCGAACTGCTAAGGAATGCCAGAAGAAATACCTGGAAGATCCTCGAGGAAAAGGACCCCAGAAACATGTGATTAAGAAAAAGCAAGCCAATCCCAAAGGCCAAAATGGTAACCTTTGTAATTTTTCCTAGTGCTCAGTGTAGACTTCTAATCACTCACCAATTATATTATATATTTATCCATAGTCTTATTACAGGCATTTTTTTAAAAGTGTTATCCTATATACCTAGTAGGTATATAGGATAACACTTTTATATATATCCTATATACCTACTTCTGTCAGTAGTAGCTTTGAATTTTTTCTAGGAAATCATAAATTAGATACAGAGATTCGGCACCCAAATTATTATTCTGATTATCTAATTTGATTTGAGGCCGCTTGATTAGGGCTCACTAGTGATTCACAAACAAGAAAATGATGAGAATAAATTTAATTTTCATAGTCCCAGGATTACATGCTTAGGTCCGTGATTGCTAATAAAAGGTGTTTTATTCGAGAGAAATTCTATAAGATTTAGAGACATAATTCATTAAGGTTTTACATTTTAGCTAAATAACTAAATCAGGCATTTAGCAGCAGGGGTATGGGACATAGCCTTTCTCACAGAGTAACAATCTCTTAAACCTCACCTTGCCTAATTTTAGTTTAATGAGTTTATGTAGGCTAATCATACTGCATAGATGTCAATGTAGAAAGAATCATTTGTTAAAATAATAGAAGTTGTTAACTATATAAAGCAGTTAATATATAACTAAATCTTTATCAAAATGTCTTGATGACTCTTAAGGTGAGAGAAAGAATGATAAAAAGCAGAATATTAAGATAACTGCCAAAGTGGGAACTCTTAAAAGGAAACAACAAATGAGGGATTTTCTGGAACAGTTGCCAAAAGATGACCATGACGATTTTTTCAGTACAACACCTTTACAAAATCAAAAAAGAGTATTGGTAAGAGTCTCAAATATATGAAATCATTGTTTTCTTAACCTATACTGACCTTTTTTGGGGGGCGGGGGTACCAGGGATTGAATACAGGGGCACTTTACCACTGAATCCCTAGTCCTTTTATTTTTTATTTTGGAAGAGAGTCTTGCTAAGTTGCTGAGGCTGGCTTTGAATTTTGATCCTCCTGCTTCTGCCCTCCAAATCACTGGGATTAGAAGTATGTGCCACCACACCCAGCTTCTTATATTGACTATATTTTATATCTTTCATTTTTATTTATGGTAGTGTTCATTACTAATATTTCAGCCCAAGGATGGATAGCTTTTATAGATATGACCAAAGAGTAGGATAGGAAATAATCTGTATGCCATTTTCACCAGTTTCCAGAGTCTGCCCCTCAGTGGTTCAAACTTAATATTGTAAAACCAAATAGGAAACAAATAGTCAAACATATATGTTTAAAATGTAAGGAGATTTCAAGATGACCAAAAAGAGGTTCTGGGTGCTCACCTTCTCCTTCTCCACAAAGAAGACCAGAGCAACAGGTGGATGGAAAACTGCATTCCAAGAGTCTAGACTGTTGTAGCTTGACATCATCTTGAGAACAGTCACAGTTGGAATTCAGACTTCCCTAGGGGCCATAAGCTTCTGTATATCCCCATCTCCTAGGCCCTATAGATATTCTGCCGTACTAGGACAGAGGGCTTCAATCTCACAAACACAATTAGACCCAGAGTGAAATTGACTGCACCATGCAGGCCTGCACAATGCCTTATGTTACAGTAGGTGGCTAAGCTCAGCAGTATAGGACACCCCCAGGACCCAAGATACCAAGGCACTTCCCCTCTGGAACTGCACCCCTGCCTTTTCACTTCCCAATAGAACTAGCTACCCCATTGGCTACCTGTCATACCATTTCCAGCACCAGGCCTGAGAGCGCATATCCCAGACTGCCTCTGCTAAGTATACATACTCAATACGCCAGCATTGCTAAAGCTGGCACTACTCTACACCCCTCCAACAGTGGAATTCACACCAGTGGTGGCGAAGAATTCAACAAGAGGAACTTGGCAATTATACATGAAAACTAAACATACTCTTGAATTACCATTGGCCAATGAGGAAATATAAAAGTAAATTAAACAATTTCTTGGAACAAACTAATAAAAACACAACATGCCAAAACCTATGGAATACAGCAAAATTCATACTATGGAGAAAATTAGCAATAAGCACCTATATTGAAAATGAGAAAGCTACCAAATAAATAGTCTAACACTATAACTCAAGAAACTAGAAAAATAAGAGCAAACCAAACCCAAAATTAATAGGAAAATAATAGTAAATATCAGAGCAAAATTTACTGAAGTAGAGACTAAAAAAGAAATGCAAAAGATCAATGTAATGAACAGCTGAGTAGATTTTTGTTTTGTTTTGTTTTTCTAGGTACTGTGGCACACACCTATAATCCCAGCAAACTCAGAAGGCTGAGGAAGGAAGATCCCAAGTTTTGAGGCCAGCCTGGGAAACTTAGTGAGATCTGGTCTCAAATTTTTAAAAAAATAAGGGGCTAGGCTAAGTGATAAAGCGCCACCTCCCCACCCACCCCCTACCCCCGCCGCCCAGTTCAGTCCCCAGCAATGCAGAAATAAATAAATAAGCAAATAAGTAAGTAAATAAATAAGTATAAAATATGTATAGATATATAGATGTGTATATCTATATACCTTCTGTGTTATAGTCTTTTTTAAAAAATAAGTTAAAATGTTCACTGCTAACAAAAGGAAGTCTGATATTAATTAACAGTCATATATCAGTAGATACATCAATGGATTCATAGCTTTCAAAAAGCATACTGTGGTAATATATTACAAAAGCTATAAAGATAAATTCTATTCTTCAGAATTCATCCTAAGAAATTCAGAAGCTTAAAATCTTTGGAAAGGGGCTGGGGATGTGGCTCAAGCGGTAGCGCGCTCACCTGGCATGCGTGCGGCCCGGGTTCGATCTCAGCACCACATACCAACAAAGATGTTGTGTCCGCCCATAACTAAAATAAATAAATTAAAAAAAAAAATCTTTGGAAATACTCATTCCAAGTTTAACTGTATAGCAAAAACCTGGAAATGAATATACAGTAAATGTTTTTCATAAGCAATGAAATACAGTACAAATATGAAGTGCTAGAGTATTTTAGAATCTAAATGTTAAGTATATAAAGATTAATGTACAAATACGTGGATATGGACAATTGAATTGAATAATATCATAACTAATTTTTTCAGCTACCAGTTTCTTCATATTGTTTTCAAATCATCTAAAATTTAACAAGACTAGTACTCAGTGCTTTGCAGAATCTAGTTAAAACATTATTTCGCCTCCTTTTTGCTTATACAAATTATAGGATACATTTTAAGGGTGCCATCTGAAGCCAATACTATGTTCCCTTCACAATATCATGGTCCAATAGAGGTTGTACCCTTTGTTATCCCACCATCATTTCATGCTCTAAATACATATGTTTAGGACTAAATACAAGAGTAACAACATTAAAAAGATAGAAATGGAAAGTGAATTAGCTCATTTTCCATGGCATCGGTCTACTTTTTCTACAATTTCAGTATAAAGATCTTTAACACTGCATGAGTCCCTACTAAGAGCCAAGCACAGTTCATTTTCATTTTGTTTTTTCTACACCTGAAGTCAGCAAGCTGTGGGCCTTTTGGTCAAATTCAGTTTATCATCTGTTTCACAGAGGTGCCGATTTGTTTGCATATTATGTGCATCTGCTTTCATAGTAGTGACACATTTTGAGTAGGTGGGACAAAGACTGTGTAGGCCATAAATCCTAAAGTATTTACCATCTGACTCTACAGAAATCATTTGCATACTTCTAGTCTGCACAGCCTTTAGAAATAGGTGTTACTGAATCCATTTTACATGCAAACAATTTCTTTTGTCTTTAGTGATTCTGGCATCAATCTACTACTGTTTTTAATTATCTAATTTGGAAAATTATGAGGAGAAAAACACCAGTTCACTAAAAATCATCTTACGATAACGAAAAAAATATTTATTTTTATGTGTGCCTGCTGAAAATATTTGTTTTCTAGTTACCAAGTTTCCAGGACAGTCAAGATGCTGATGATATTCTGCCAAATATGGACAGAAATCCAACAACTCCATCATCTGTTATCTTTCCACTGGCAGAAACTCCTCAGTGTCGGCATGTCACTCCTGGCATGCTGAACTCTATAAACAGGTGAATAATTTTGCATGTGCTATTTTAATATTCTGCATTATTAAGGAACATTTAAATATTTCATGAGTTGAGAAACAAAGATGTAGTAATGGGAAGAATTATTATTTAAAGAATGATGGGCCAAGCATGATGCACACATGTAATTCCTGCCACTCAGGAAGCTAAGGTAGGACGATGGTATGGAAGAAGGTCTTTCTAAGTGTGATGCAAAAATCCAGAAGCCACAAATGATAAATAAAGTCAGCCATATGAAAAAATTGTATACATTTCACCTGGTATTAACTACTGCAAACATTGAAAAGATAAGTTCTCACAAAAGAACTTACTGCAATTTGTCACAGGCAAAGGCTAATAATTTCCCTAATGTTTCCTACAAATAAAACAACATATAGCATGATCCCAATTTTATACAACATGAATTCATAGAGAAAGGAAATTTTTTAAATTAAAACATCAATAGCTAGTATTTATAGGCTGTGTGGGATAACACTGATATGAGTCTGTTTCTGTTTGGTCTTCAAGGGGAGGATATTTTCTGTTTATACTGCGTTTATAATAATACAGGACTTCTTTTTTTCTTATAGCGTAAATACCCAATAGATTTTCTATCCTAAAATCTTTTTTACTTTAAGAAATTGAGTTTTCTAAACCTTCACTGTCTCTTGACTTCACCAGCTCTAAAAGTTGGCTTAACTTTGTTGTTGTGCTAAGAATTGAACCCATGGCCTTGAGCATGTGAAGCGAGATAGGGAATTGAAAACAACCATTATGTTTGGCTTCAGTTTTCATCTGTAAATTGTAGGGCAGTCCTATTTTCTGAGAATGAGCTGGAGTAGAGATGAGGTAAAAAGAAATGAAAAAACAAAACCTTCATCACTGGTATGGGGAATACAAGAAACATATAATTATGGAGAAATAAAAGCTGAGCTGATTGAAAACCAAACATAATTGGAAGATAAAAATACAGAGTATGCATTGCCAGACATAGCCTTAAAGAGGTGTACATTCTCAGTAGTGAACTACTGATTTTTTTTTTTTTTTTTTTTTTTTTTTTGGTACTTGGGACTGAACACAGGGGCTCTGAACCATCCACTGAGCCACATTCCCAACCTTTTTTTTTGAGACAGGGTCTCCCCAAGTTGCCAAGGCTGGCTTTGAACTTGCAAATCCACCTTGCCTCAGCTTCTCAAGCTTCTAGGATTAACAGTTGTGTGCCAACACACCTGGTGAAAATCTACTTTTTTTTTTTTTAAGATTGAATAGATTTTAGATTTTAACAATTACTTTTCAGCCTGAAGGTAAAAGTATTATAGTTAATTTTGACTTGAAATTATTTTGTATTTAAACAGGAATGATTGTGATAAGTATGTTTATCGTATGCAAAAAAATCATAAACGTAATGGTGGCATTGTCTGGGGCAATGTTAAGAAAAAAAGGGTAAGTATTTTTATTATTTTATCCAACATTTATCTATAGAACCCTGTAAGATGTGACATATTATAATAGCTATATAATAGTCCATGCCCTACAGATACTTAAAATCTAATATGTGGCCATGATAACTAAATAACTACTATAAGATTACAGATGGAAGCTCGTAGATCAAACATTTGAGCAAGGTAAGAATGAGTAAAAAGAGTGTCTATTCAGTTACCAGGGAATAATTAGACTAATTAAATCATGATTTTTTTTTTTTTAAAAAGAGAGAGTGAGAGAGGAGAGAGAGAGAGAGAGAGAGAGAGAGAGAGAGAGAGAGAATTTTTAATATTTATTTCTTAGTTCTCGGCGGACACAACATCTTTGTTGGTATGTGGTGCTGAGGATCGAACCCGGGCCGCACGCATGCCAGGCAAGCACGCTACCGCCTGAGCCACATCCCCAGCCCCTAAATCATGATTTTTATAGAAGACATTTCATCAGCTTCTAAGCAGCTTTAAAATAATTTTCAGATGGTTTTCAGATTCATCTATTTAATGATAACCAGACATAAGTAGCAAGATTTTAGAAAAGCTAATTCACCTCAAATTTCCTCAAAGCTAATCTTGCAGAATAATTTATGGGGACAGGAAATTCATACCCTAAAAGTACTCCTTTTCTTCCCTAACTTAACTTGAAATGTTTATGCTGCATACTGGCTAGAATATAATTCCTCTCTGAGAGTCTCTAAATATTGGCATTACATAATCACATCCATGTTCCTGGCCTTCACTTATACACAGGAAATAGTAAGTATTTCACTGGGACCTTGCTTTAAAATCAGTCTGGAGACTCTTGTTCTTTCAAAGAAATTTGAACTCCATAAATGAACTAGATAGATAGACTCCTTAGTGATCCTTAAGATTCCCTTTCTACAGTCCCACAGTTCTTAGGGGGAGAAAGCCATGGAATGAATGGGAGTCTAAAGATTTGACTCAACCAGGCATTGTGGCACACACCTGTGATTCCAGTGGCTTACGAGGATCATGAGTTCAAAGCCAGCCTCAGCAACTTAGTGAGTTGCTAAGCAACTCAATGAGACCCTCTCTAAATAAAATACAAAATAGGGCTGGGATGTGGCTCAATGGTTAAGTGTAAGATTTGTCTTTTTTTCCAGTAAACTGGTTCTTGCTAAGTTCCCCAATCCAGTGCTTCTCATATGTGTGCACAAAGAGTGCCAATTGTAGCTAGTACTTTGAAAAACCTTGTATATGAAAATGCACTTAAAATTTTGCATGTTACCACCTTTTAAGCCAAGACTTTGAGGTAGGGGAACTAATACTTTGATAATAATGTTTTCCAAATATGGACTTTTTTTTTTACTATAGTCAGTTATTTGATTATGATAAAATATATTTTTACTAGCCAAGGATTTTAATTATTTAAATGAAATAAATACTTCAATATTGGCTTTTAGAAGCATATAGACTATCCTTTAGCCATTGTAGCATTAGTTTGTAATGTTTTCTTACAGTAATGTTTGCCAACAGAAACAACATCGAACAAGTTGTGATTTTTGCCCTGGATGAATGAAATAAAATTAGGCTTTTGACAAATAACTATCAAGCATTTTAACTGTTATACTGTGTATTAAGCATACTTAATTTTGTCTAGGCTTGCGGAGGCATCAAAGTAGGTACCACTTACCTATAAATGTGAACTCTTTTATAGGTTGAAACTAATTTCTCAACTCCACCATCAAGAAAAACCCTGTTTAACCAAGGTAATTTATTTATTTAAACAATCCTGAAATTGTTGTTTGTTAGTTCCTTACACTTTTTCAATTTTCACTAAAATTACTTGGATATGTATTAATCCTTTTTATTAAATATCTCCTTACAGACTTAGGAGACACATCTGGTATTGGAAAACTTTTAACTAATGCTATGGAACCTTCAGATGAAGAAGAGAAAGATGATTATTTTTCAAATTCTGATTCTGAATAGTAAAAATGAGAATGATTTAATGATTTTTATCATAAAGCAGACAGTATATTTGTATCTCCATTGGGTGAATAAGCATTTTTTTGTAATGTAGCTTCATATGAAAATATGGATTTTTTTCCCAAAGGTTTCATGTTTGTATTAAAATATCCTGTCGAATATTCCTCATTGCTGCAGCTTGTTTACACAGCTATATATTTGTGTTTTGTAATATTAAAATGTAGTTTTAAGTTTCTTATAAGCATCTAAGTCTGTTTACTTTAATGATTTAATAAAATCATGTCCCAAATAACACTTTTTAAAGTCTTGCTACCCTAAAAAGGGGAGGTGGGGATATGAAAGAAGTTGGATTAATGACTTCTGAATTCATGAAAAATTGCAGCATTTGTCACCACCAAAGTTAATTTAATGTTTAAATTATGCATTGTTGAAACTATTTAACGTTTCTCTCATTTCTCATGATCTCCCTATGAAACCAATGTAACTTTAATTTATTGATTTTTAAATATTTTACTAGAGAACAGATACTGCTGCATTCTACCACCCTGCTTTCATTTGCAGACATACAAGTTAATAAATCCACCATTATAAGGAGCCAAGTTAATGAATATTATGTCATAGTAAACATCCTTTCTTTTACTTACAGCTCTTTAGAAATAACATTTTAGCGTAATTCTGTCATTATGTTTCAGAATTTGACATAAAAATATTTTCTTTCTGGTTATAGTACACATTCATTCCTAACTGCTCAAATAAAGTTAGTCTTTATAGTATTTGTTTCCAGGTTGTTTTTATTTTTGTTTTATTGACCGATCAGAGAAAGAAAACAAATACACATTTTGTTAAGGGTGCTGATTAAGTTTCTTAGTAGAAATTTTTCTACTTGAGCATTTCTAAAAAGTTTACTTAGGGGCTGGGGTTGTGGCTCAGTGGTAGAGCACTTCCCTAGCATGCATGAGGCAACTGGGTTCGACTCTCGGCACCACATATAAATAAATGAATAAAATAAAGGCCCATCAACGTCTAAAAAAAAATTTAAAAAGATTACTTAAAAATAGCATGATTAGACTACCCTTCTTCTTTAAACTACTATGATTATTTCCATTCCCACAACCCTTCCTAAGTAGATGTAGGATGGAATAAAGGAAAGGAAAGATATAAAAGGTTTATTTTAGAGTGGCCCTAAAAAAATACCATTTACAAGTTAGGTGCCAATATTTGACATTACATTCTGCTGCTTAAATTTACGGTAGTATATTAGAAGTTAAGAAATCCATGACACAAAAGTATTTTATAACATTAAGTCAAATCTAATAACAAAAAATTTTGGAATGGCATACACTTGACCCAGAACACAAGTCTTACTCTCAGTGCTCATATTCCCTATGTCCAGTCTATAAACTCCTTCAGTGTCCTTTTCTACTTTGGTGGTCTTTTTTCTTTTTCTTTCTTTCTTTTTTTTTTTTTTTTTTGGTTTCCTACCCTGCCAGGTTCCTGGTAGTCCCATTTCTATTAGGTCATAAAGTAAATTAATAATGTTTAAGGTAAGATAAGTAACCTCTGAAGAAAACAAAGCAAAAATGCAAAAGACTTTAAAAGGGCCAAGGATTAAAATAATAAGATAGATTAGTAATCAAAAAGATGAATAGTAAAGGGACACAAATGAGGCTGCTGCTTATTAGTTCTTCTAGACTTGACTTTTTAAGAGTCTAATTTATATTCAAAATAAAAACAAAGTCATGTTAAGTTAATAACATCACAAACATAATGGGTGAAAACCAAATACATTCAATAACTTGTTCAAAAAAATTTTTCCAGCCAGGTACTATGACATACACCTGTATGGGAGGGGAGGCTGAATCAGGAGAATTGCAAGTTTGAGATACTGTCTCTAAATAAAAAGGACAAGGATGTAGCTCAGTGGTTGAATGTTCCTAAGTTCAATCCCGAGTACCATACATACATGGGGAAAAAAAGTGTCGCTTTTTTCTATTCTATATAAATAAATCTACTTTGATTAAAGATAAACCTCCCTAAGCAATTTGGTGAAAACTTGTCTCAAAATAACGGGGGTAGGGGATTTAGCTCAGTGGTAAAGTAGCTAGCCTTGGGTTCAATCCCTAGGGAAATCCACCCCCCTCACACACACAAGAAATACTAATTTCAAGCTTTTATGCCACTTAGAATATATTTCAACAACAAAAGTAATAGTTTGGAGTCCATATTATTAGGACTTGAATATACTTATACCTTTGGTGGGTGGAGGTGACATTCAGTTAAAAATTTTTAAATTTATTCTAATTTGTTATATATATATGACAGAAGAATGTGATTCAATTCATGGTACACATATAGACACAATTTTTCATGTCTGATTATACACAAAGTAGAGCCACACCATTTGTGTCTTCATACATTTAGTTAACATAATGATGTCCATCTCATCCCACTGTCTTTCCTACCCCAATTCCCCTTCCCTTCCCCTCCATCCCCTTGCCCTATCTAAATTTTCTACTTTCCTAGTGACTGGGTCATTGATCTGACAAGACACCTACCACTTAAACCTTATCAATATATATGTTTAGATTCAGTACATTTAAAATATTGGCAATATTATAGTTAATATATAGGAATAATGGTTTGTGACCACTAAGTTGGCAGTAGGCATGGATACTATTCATGCTAAGAAATAACAATGACAGGGGCTGGGGATGTGGCTCAAGCGGTAGCGCGCTTGCCTGGCATGCGTGCGGCCTGGGTTCAATCCTCAGCACCACATACCAACAAAGATGTTGTGTCCTCTGAGAACTTAAAAAAAAAATAAATAAATATTAAAAATTCTCTCTCTCTCTCCCCCTCTCTCTCTTTAAAAAAAAAAAAAAAAAAGAAAGAAATAACAATGACAATACATCTTGCAGGGAAAATCCCAGAACACATCTCAGCTTTTATTTTCTCCTCAATAGTACCTGTAACAAAACATTGATTTATTAAATAAAGAAATTAATTTCATAATCTAGTCAAAATGTTTACTAAGCATTAAAGAATTTCTTTTAAAATAATTTGTATAATCTATATAAATAAAAATGTATACAAAATATCTAAGTGATAAGGAAATATTCTGTTACATATTTTGAACTGGCACAAACCATAGCAATGATTACTGAAGTGCATTTAGAATTGTGAGAGTACAATAACTGCATCTTGAGTAGTCTCTGATCATGTATCAGATTTCAATCTATCTTTAAGATCATTTGGTGACATTTCCGTATCAAATATGTAGTGAACATATCTATAGATCTCCTCAGCTTTTTGATGAGTCACTTGTGCACAGGTGGAGATTTCTTGAGGTGAGCTGAAAAATAAATGGGACAAAAACATTATACTATAACTTTTGGTTTTTATAAAATTTAATATTCTTACCTAAAGAACACCAAATAGCATTTAAGAAAAAAATCACATCTTCCTGAGCATTACACATGCAGCTGATAAGTCTTTAGCATTAGTTAAATAAAACAAAAACATTTCATTTATATAAAATCATCTGCTTTAATGATTTCAATATGTGTAATCAACTGAATATTTGTTATCTCCCCAAAATGCATGTGATGGAACTCTGATCCCAAATTGATGGTGCTGGTTTCTGTCTCCTCCTACTACTACCACCCCCAAAAAAGGTTCATGTGTAGAGAACTTGGTCCTCCAGGCAGCAGTTGTGGAAGATGGTAAGGACCTTTAAGAGGTGGGCCTAGTGGGAGAAGTTTAGATTCCTGGAGGCAGCACTGCCTTTGGCAGGGATTGTAGGATCCCTGTTTCTCTCCCTGTACCTGGTTTGATAAAATCAAGTGCTCCTGCCTTTGCTATCCACTCCATGAGGTAACACAGAATCACTACAGAGCCTTTGCTGTGCTTGTTGAACTTTCAATCTCCAAAATGGGCTAAACAAACCTTTCTGTGCCAGTTACTTCATTAGCATAACAGTGGGATGACTTAACACAGATGATATTTGGAGGTGGGGACTATGGGAGGTAAGTTGATCATAAGGGTAAGAGTCCTCAGCACCCTTTTAAAAGAGGCCCCAGCTAACTCTGCTTCTACCCCGAGAGAATACAGGAAGTCAGTAGACTGCAACCCAGAAGAGAGGGCCTTTGCCAAAACCCAACCATGTTGCCACCTAGACTTCAGACTTCTAGCCTCTAGAACTCTTTATAAGTCAGCCAACCAGTGTATGGAATTATAGCAGCCCAAATTAACTAAGACACCATACCTTTTATGGACCTTTAATTAAAATAAACTTACGTTCTAATATATCCTTCTGCAAGCAATATAATAATCAAAAACCAGGCTAGGGGTATGGTTCAATGAAAAAGTACTTGTCTAGCATGCACAAAGTCCTGGGATTGATCCTTGGCACTTTAAAACAAGCAAAACTAGTATAATTCTCAACTTGAATGTTCTAGTTACAAAACTGAATGACCCAGAAATGTTACAATGCAAGGTCAAACTGTTGTCTATCTCCCCATAGAGCTCTAAGCACCTGAAGGCAAGGCCTACCCCCCCCCCCAATTAGTGTCTCATCTTCATGAATTAACCAATACTTGGTACCAGTTAACAGGCAAAAACAAAATAAACAAACAAACAAAAAAGTTTATTAATGGTCACTGAGTCTTTTTTGAAAATATTAAAAGTCTATGAAATGCTTCTAAGAATCATTTAAAAGTAATCATTATAAAATGTTACAAAAATAGACATACCTATTAGCCATCTCTTGCACAGATGTAAATTGGTGACACATATTTAATGCAGTTATATAACTTATATTGGGAATACTTAAATAAAATTGAAGTGCCTCACATTTACTCCTGTTTACCACTGTTGGAACATGAATACCAACATTCTTTCTTTGTTCCACTAAAGACAATTCCTTTAGCAAATCTGCAGTTTCTTCTTGGCAGGAACTGAAAAGAATTCGAATTCCAGCACCAATTAAGGTGGTCAGCAGACTGTCATAACTCTTTGTTCTCTTGAACATCCTTGATGTGTCTCCTAAATATTTCATGTTTAGGAAAATATAAACTTTAGTAACTAACACTAAGTAGAATCATTAATTTATATTTTTTAAATACCAAGATCTATAGCATTGAACAAACTAGTGCTACATTCTACTAATGAGAAACTGACAGCAAACGTTTTAAAGTGACTCTCTAAGAGATATTAAGGAGAACTTCAACTGAAATCAACATAGGAAGGTGAAAACATAAGGGAGAATTTATATTTCTAGATAATTCACTTTTGAAGACCAAGGCTATATTATTAATTTCTTATTGCTGGCATAGATGAAGGGCTCCTTAATTATTGGTTTAACTAATATAAAAAAATTATCTCATGTACTTATTCCAAAGGTAAACTACAGAAATATCCTGCATGCCCATTTTAATGTTACTTCACCATTAATTTATTAGCCTAACATTCCTGTTCATTTTCCTTTCCATATTCTAGTTACAACCTGTTTTTGGCATTCCCCACTTATGCCCACCCCATTTATACCATTTTGTAACTGGCCAGTTAACCAAGAAGCTGGTTATGTAATTTTTTTCTATGCTACTTTCTCTCTGTTCTAAATCTAATTCCTTTATCCCTCACTTGTTGAATTAAAAAGGCAAAAAAAAAAACCTTAATTTAACTGAAAGATAAAATTTACTTATCACTGGTCACATGGTTCACCAGTGATAGTATGGGGGATGAAAAAGTTGCCTAATTCTCAAATCAATGTTTTACCTAAATTATACTATTTCGTTTTATGTGTAAGTCTTCAATTTGTCCATAATGGCTTTTGCCTACATGATTTCACTTAATGCTCATAATATGATAAAATGAGTGTTACAAGTATATGGTTAATACTTACTCATCAGAGGGAGTGATCTATCAAGGTAACAAACATCACATAGCTATAAAGAAGCTGGATTTCGTTTGTTTGTTCTGTTTTTTTTTTTTTTTTTTTAGCAGTGCTGGTGATCAAATCCAGTGCCTCAGGAATGCCAAGCAAATGCTCCACTACTGAGCCACATCCCCATCAAGAAACTTGAAATCAATACATCTAGATTCCATTTCCTTTGATCTTTTCACTATTCTCTGGAACTCCCCATACATACAATTAAATAATAACCAAAGAAATTCCCTAATTTGTAACTCCAATTTGACATTTCCAAATTTATCTTAGCACCCATTTCAATGACCAATTGCAAAGTTAATCTTCATGTTCATTCAAAGTTGAGTTCTTGAGCAGTTAAATCTGCTGCTTTTCTTATAATCATATTGCAATAAACAGCACCATTACCTAACTGGCCAGTAACCAAGAAGTTGGTCAAGAAAGAGTAATTCTCAACTCTTCCAACCAACTCCTACAAATCCTGACTCTTAAGCATCTCTTTGATCCTACTTCTGTTCTCCATTGCTGCTTTATTTAAGGCCCTCCTCTCTCGGATTCTTGAAGTCATGATTGACTTTACTTGCCTTCAGTTCTCATAGGTTTCATTTAATTACAACAACTGATGATAAACATAATGGCATTAAAATGGGAAATGACATTCATCCAGTTAAGTATATTTTAAGAGTTTTCTATTGCTTGACAGTAGAATAATAAAATAGTCAAGTTCCTATTCAGGCTCCTAAACAAATATTTTAAAATACAAACCTGTTTTTTCTCTGTCTTTTTCCACAATCACACATATTCTTTCAAACATGTTCTGTAGGTGCTGGATCTGCTCGATGAGCTTGTTCTTATTGACAGTATTTACCATCTCAGATTGAGACTTCCTTTCCACCACCATGCGATTACTCACAATGTAATCACAGCCATTAAGAGGACATACCTCTACTTGAAACCCATGGATTGCTCTTAAGGAAGAAATAACTTCTACACCAGAAGTGATTTCACGACTGTCTACAAGAATACAGGTTCTTTTTCCTTCCTGTGGAATTTTAAGAGAACTATGAATCTCAGTCAAATGTGGTCTTGAACTGAAACCATATGAAATTCTAGAATCCTGCAAAGCACTACAAACCTGAAAGAAGAGAAAACACTGATCACAATCTGGTTAAATATGTTTTAGTGTCACAGACTTTTCACACCTCATGCTGATTCTTCTTACTGATAATGTTCAGGTCTTTTCCTTCAACAAGTCTAATGTGACTGTAATTAAAGAACAAGTCCCCATTTTTACAACTCAAAAAATATCGTAAGACTATAATTAAAAACAAAAGCCAAGAGCAATAAGATGTAATTAAAGTAGGAGGAAGTCTAAACAATGAATAGGAAAGGAAAATAAGTTTTTAAAAGTAAAGTTGTTCTAAATTTTAGCCTAGCTAGAGATTTAAAAAAAAAATGATTAAATAATAACCTGAAAGCAGATTTGAGTTTATCTCAAATAATAAGAAAATTAGACAAGATATCATTGAAAAATAACTGGGAGATTTTGATAACCAAAAAGTGTCTTCATCTGAAAACAATTAAATCTCCTAAATAACATTGTTTTGTTATAGTGCTGTGCTGGGTAAAGAACCCAAGGCTTCATGTATTGCTAGGCAAGTACAATGCCACTGAGCTAAATTCTAAATAACATATTTTAAAAGATAATTAAGGGCTAGAGATGAAGGCTCATTGGTAGAGCACATGCATAGCATGCTTGAGGTCCTGGGTTCAATCCCCAGCACGGGGGAAAAAAATTAAAATGCTTAACTGGCTGAAAAGCAAGTAAGGAACGCACAGAAGTCAAAAACAAAAGTTAGGCTGGGCACAGTGGCACACATCTGTAATCCCAGCAGCTGGGGATGCTGAGGCAGGAGGATCCCAAGTTCTTTTTTTTTTTTTTTTTTTTTTTAAGAGAGAGAGAATTTTAATATTTATTTTTTAGTTATCGGCGGACACAACATCTTTGTTGGTATGTGGTGCTGAGGATCGAACCCGGACCTCACGCATGCCAGACGAGCGCGCTACAGCTTGAGCCACATCCCCAGCCCGGATCCTAAGTTCAAAGCCAGTCTCAGCAATGGTGAGGTGCTAAGCAACTCAGTGAGACCTTGTCTTTAAATAAAATACAAAACAGGACTGCGGACGTGGTTCAGTGGTGGAATGCCCAAGTTCAACCCCCAATACCAAAAAAAAAAAAAGAGTTCTACAAGTTGATTAAGGCAGAACAAACCCAGATTCCCTTAGAAAAATTCTACCAAATCCTGTGGACCATTACCTTTTCTTTTCAGAGACACTACATGAAAAAGATGCATAGTACTAGCTGTCCAAACACCTACCCAAAACACAGTTAAACTGTATAAATGCTTAATAAGAAATAAAATCTATTCCACAAAAGCAGAAAGAAAAAAACAGTCAATCTTGACATCTGAAAAGGAGGGGAAAATCCTATCCTATCAGAATCAGTAGTTACAAACTAGCCCTTCAGTCCTGTGAGCCTGTACCAAAATCCTGTACACAATACACACAAACCTCAAACAATTTAAAACGCGCTCAGAAAAGAAATGCAGGAGCTGAGGTTGTAGCTCAGTGGTATGTCACTTGCCTAGCACTGGTGAGGCTCTGGTTCTATCCTTAGCACCATATAAAAATAAATAAAATAAAGGGCTGGGCATAGTGATGCATGCCTGTAATCCCAGAAACTCGGGAGACTGAGACAGGAAAGATTGCAAGTTCACGGGGCTGGGGATGTGGCTCAAGCGGTAGCGCGCTCGCCTGGCATGCGTGCGGCCCAGGTTCGATCCTCAGCACCACATACCAACAAAGATGTTGTGTCCGCCGAGAACTAAAAAATAAATATTAAAAATTCTAAAAAAAAAAAAAAAAAAAAGATTGCAAGTTCAAAGCCTTTAGCAATTTAGCAAGCACCCAGCTAATTTACCAAGACCCTGTCTCAAATTTAAAAAAAAAAAATGAAAAATGAGGGCTGGGGTGGTAACAGTACTTGCCTAGCACATGAGAGGCACTGGGTTTGATCCTCAGCACCACATCAAATAAATAAATACACATACTATGAAAATGGTGCTATAATAAGAAAAATGACAACTTGAAATGACACATGAAAACACCATTTCTCACTATATTGATAACATTCTCTATTAATGAGGATCTGGAAGAATCAGGAATTCTTTTACATTGCTGGTGGAAAGGAAAAAAAAAAAAAAAACAGTAAAACCCCAATGGAGAAGTTAGCAATATCTGGCACCATTATATCTGCATTTACCTTTTCAGAAACCTCATTTCCAAGAATCCACCCCAAAGCAGTACTGTCAGAATACAAGAAGATATACACACAGCTATTTGATACAGGAGTATTTACAAGAGTGAAAGATTAGAAACAACCTAAAAATGAGCTGCTAAATAATAAAGGACTATGCAAGTATATAGAGTAATAAGGAAATATATCTATATATTACTATAAAGTAAATCCTAGGATATATATATTTAAGTGAAAAAACAAGGTGGGGAAAAATGAATGCTATCATCTATTTAAAGGAGATTCATATATAATATTTCAAAAAATGGAAAAACAAATACATATATTTATAATATTACATATTATGTATGTGTGTGTATATATATATATATATTTATTTATAAAATAAAAAATATTTATGTTCGAGGTGGGGTTGTGGCTCAATGGTGGAATGCTTACCTGGCATGTGTAAGGCACTGGGTTTGATCCTTAGCACCACATAATAATTAAAATAAATGTAGTATGTCCATCTACAACTAAAAAATTTTTAAAATATGTATATTTAATATACATACTTAAATATTACAGTTGTACAAGGGAGAAAACAAGGTGAAAGGCATACAAGCACAAGCAAGACTTCTTTGTATATGCTTTCTCAAAATAAAAAATGACTAGTGATGGAACTCTGCAATAAAATGCCCCTGGGGTTCAACTCCCAAATACAAAAAAAAAAAAAAAGATTAAAGACTACCAGGGCCCTATCAAAGCACTTAGGAGATATGTGGAAGAAGGGTCTCAATGGCCAAATTTGGGACATCAAAACAACCTGTAATGGTTGAAAGTTCATGAGTCTATAATGTTAAAAAAATACATAAACTACTGAGAGATGCTGGTAAACAAACTATTGTTCTAACACTGAAGGGGAAGTATCTAGTACTGAGCCTTCCTTTCCTTTACAAACTATACTACAAGGCCAAACAGAAGACTCAAATTACTAAAAGTAGCAACAAACGGGGATATTACTTCAAGTTTTATAGAACTAAAAAGGATTATAAAAGAATACAATGAAAATAACATATGCCAACTGGAGCTAGGGATGTAGCTCAAGTGGTAGTGCGCTCGCCCAGTATGCATAAGGCACTGGGTTCAATTCTCAGCACCATGTAAAAATAAAGATATTGTGTCCACCTAAAACTAAAAAAATAAAATATTTTTAAAAAGAAAATAACATATGCCAACAAATTGGATGATTTATATGATAATGGACAAACTCCTAGAAACACATACATTGATGGAACTGATGCAAGAACAAACGGGGCGGGGGGGAGAATAAACAGAGCATCTGATTGGATCAATAGAAGGAGAGATTAAATTAGAAATTTAAAAAACTTCTCAACAAAGAAAAGTCTAGAAGCAGATGGCTTTGTTGATTAATTCTACCAAACATTTAAAGAAGAATTAACACCAACCTTTTTAAACCTTTCCCAAGAAATAAGAGAAAGGACTTCTTAATTTATTCTATTAAGTCAGCACGATCCTAATACGGAAGCCAGACAAAGATACTATATGAAACCACAGATCAGAATCTCTTCAGAATATTAATGCAAAATCCTCATCAAAATACTATCAAATCAAATTCAGAAGCTTTTTAAAAGAATTATACTCCATGACCAAGGAAGATTTATACTAGGAAGGCAATGGTAGTTCAATATATGAAAATCAATACACCACATTAATAGAATGAAGGACACACCCACAATCATCTCAATTGATACATTACAAGTCTTTGGCAATATCTAACATCTTTTCATGATAAAAACACTCGAAACCAGGAATAGAAGGTAACTTCCACACATACATATTATGGCCACTTATGATAAGCCCACACCAAACGTCATGCAGCTTTTCTCTTATAGCTAACAAGACAAGGATGCCCACTCTTGACATTTCTATTAACATGGAACTGGAAGTTCTAGCCAAAGCAATCAAGCAAGGGGGAAAAAAAATCCAAATTGGAAAATAACATGTAAACTACCTCAAATCACATGACTTTAGGTAGTGACATCATCTTATGTATAGAAAACCCCAAAGAGTATCCCCCAGTGGCTTAAAGTTTGGTTTGGTTTGGTGCCTCTTCCACAGTAACTGCTGCTCACTTCCCAAAGGCCTGCACCATCTCAACTGATAAGTCTATGGAATTAAAAAGTGGTTGCAAATCCTCCTTGTGTTTACACCTCACAGAAATTCTAAATGCTAATGCAAATGCATTGCCTTTTGCAATCCATTAATTTGTTAGCTGAGTTCTTACTAGATTTAATGGTATTCCATAATTGTCCCAAACCTGCAAGTCTTTCTTTAGGTCTACCTGCCCTTCCTCATATATCAGCCTAAAATGGTTGTCTTACAGCTTTGTACTGGTTTCAAGAAAAATTATGATTTTGTAGTTCATATGGCTTTTTGTTGTCAGTATAAGGGTGGGAGAGCAACACTCTTTCTGGCTTTTTATATCCTCAAATAAGATAGACATATTAATCACTCAGAAATAATCTTTAAAATATGTTTAATATTTAATTTCTTAAAGTATAAAAATAAATGTAATGAAGAATTGGCCTCTAGAGAACTGAAAGAAAATATTGGAAGTATTTAATTATCTTAGAGTAAGTATGGTTTTCTAAAAATGACTGTGAAGACATGAAGTATAAAGAAAAAAAATAGGAACTACAAAAAAAAGTGTTTTCATATGGCAAAAAAACACTAAAAACAAAAGGCAAATGCAGACAAGGATTACTGTTTGCAATATGTAAGAAAGCAAATGTTAATATTTTAATATCTGAAGGTATTTGCCATTTTCTCAAATTTACCTTGAATTCCTTCCCCTCCTAATTTCAATTTTAATAAGCATCCTACTATATGCATCTCTATTAAATAATAGAAAAGAATTTAAAACAAGTTTCTGTCAAAATCTACTTTTACTTTTTCATAGTCCTTAAGGTTTTACTAGCCTACATCTAATTTTCAGTTAGGATATAACAAAGTTGAAATGTTTTCTAAAATGACAGTGCTTCCTGGTTCCTAAAGTATTGTGAACACATTACCCAATCTGTTCCTATATTATTACTACAGATGAAGACATTGAAGCTCAAAGAAGCTAAGCACTTTCTTGTTCCCCAGTCTAGTCCAAGGATTTAATCTAGTCAATTTAATCTTAATTATGTCTTCAAGAAATAATTTTGTTAAAAAAAAAAAAGCAGGGCACAACTGGAACTGGAAACAATTATGGATTGGGAACAATTATTTAGACACTATGGGACATGTTGCTGCGAAGGCCTAGAGTGGACTAGAACATCCTGGTAAGAAGTACGGAGTACAATGTTATTTACCAGGGCAGTGGGGCAAGGATGTAGATCCTGATGTAGATCAAATAATACAAAATTTTAGCTAGCTAGGAAGACATATTCAAGACACCTATTACACAAGATGGTGACTATAGTAAATAACAATATGTTGTATATCTATTCTCACTACAAACATTATAAATAATTTTAAGTAGTTTAATCTGGCCATTCCACAATGTATACATATTTCTAAACACATTATATACAATGAATATAAACTATTTATGCCAATTAAAAATTTAATTTTTAAAAAAGTCAACATTCAATCTCATTCCTAGGTGATACAGAAATAAATAAATACTTAGTTAAGGGATTCCTATTACTATGATCAACCCCTATTTAGCAAAATTACTGTAACTATAAACTCTAAAAAACTGAAAATGATTTTAGTATTTCTTTTAGTAAAGAAAGATGGGGAAAAGGTAAAACTGGACTATTTATCAACAATCTATAAAGAAACATAAACGGGGAGATCAAACATGGCGGTGGGAGCAGAGAGATCAAGTCTCTGACCTCTTCAGCTGCAGGGGCACATGGAGTCTTAAACCGTCAAAATGCTGTTTGCTCAGGAGTGCTAGGCAATGCTGAGCTGGCGTGGATCTGGGGTGAACAATCTGCGCCTCTCAGAACACACACCGAGCCTGGAGGCTGAATTCAGGCTCCAGTTCCCCTGCGTCTTGCAGACAAACCGCTATGACTCAGCACTAAACTCCCGATCCTGCTGAGCCAACTTGAGCCAACTTGTCGGCTTTTCCTGATCCTGCGGAGGTTATTACCAACCGAGCCTCCATAGGCAGTGGCCACAGGATTGAGACGGGGCTTGGGAGAGCCGGTCAGGACCCATCCGTTGCATCGGTCACTGGCAAAGGGAACGAACTGTCTCCATTCGCATGGGATATCACCATGGCAGAGAACTGACTTCACCAGAATGCGGCGGAGGAGATAACTTCATTGAAACCAGCGGCGGCAGGTGTGTAACACCCTAGCACCCCCCTCCACACAGCGGGGAAACCTCAAGGGCCCCTCCCAACTCTCCCGTGAGCGCTATAGTCAGACTGAGGGAACAGCGGCGCGGGACCCGCAGCACGGGACCCCTGGCTACCGCTCCCACCAGTGCTGACAACTGAGGTCTCTTGCACCACCTACCGGGGGCGTGGTTACCGGAGGGCAAGCAAAATACGCTGAGGGTTCTCAGCCCCAAGCTCCACAACCTTAGGGTCTGAGGGACTGGCAAACAAGGAGAGTGTGCCCAGTCGTTCAAGAAAATAGGGCTACGGGGAGCAGCAGACCTGGTGTGTAGCCAGTATTGTGGTGAGCATCACCAATGAGCGGGGCCTGGCTGGAGAAAAAGTGGGGAAGTGTCTAGACACAAGAAAGGGCCCTAGGCACTCAGAATTGGAGACCCGCCCACTCGGGGAGGAGGAGCTGCTGCACAGTGATTGATCCCTGTGTATTGAGAGGAGAAACTTGGCCCGGTGGGCACAGCTCCACCTACTGGAAGAGAAGTTAACTGAACTCTAAGACTGCACTTTTTAAATTTTTTTTTTATTATTATTTGGTTTTTTTAATTGTCTTTTATTTTTATTTTTTATTTTATTATTATTTTTTTCTATTTTTTTGATTATTTAAAAAAAATTTTTTTTATTTTATATTTTTTCTTTTGTCTTTTCCTTTCTTTTCAATTTCCTTATTCCCCTTTCCTTGAATTCTACCTGTTTACTCTCATTCTCTTTAGTGACTTCTTCCCTTCCCTTCTAATAGCTTTCCTCCCAAGCATCATGCTGTTTATGTGTAATTTACTAAATATGTATAGGTAAATGTTCCGAGGCGTTATATAGTGCTACCAAGTCCCTAGCTACCCCCAAATACTCCAGACCATTCTCCTGTTAATATCCCTCGTCAGTACAGCAACTTTCCAAGGTTGCCAAGAGATACCAACCTCAATACCATCACATCATTCAACCTAAATATAAGTCCCAAGACCAAATCGCAGACTGCTATATGCCATCAGAATCCATACACAGTTTAGGAAACGAATGAATCTGCATTAAAGTGCAACAAAACTCATCATCTCTAGTCATAGTCTCCCATCACAAAAGAGAGACTAGAGAGACACACAAAACCAAATAAATTTATAAGAGTAAACAGTAACTCAGCAGTCAAACAAAGCAAGAAGTAACATGAGCAGCACGAAAAAGCAAGGAAGAAAAGAAGTACAAACAATTCAGGACAGCCTAAATATACAGGAGGACCTAGAGGCATCAGAAAAAAGGTCAAATAAAGAACTCAAGGAATACCTTAGACAGATGGAATGGAATCTTAAAGACGACATAAGACAGCAAATTCAAACAATGAAAAAACACATTGAAAACGAATTACATAAACAGATAAAAGAAGCAAATAAGCATGTTTATCAGGAGATAGAGATTATTAAAAAAATCAATCAATAATTCTAGAAATGAAGGAAACTACAAACCAAATTAAAAACTCAAATGAGAGTATCACTAACAGAGTGGAGCAAGTAGAAGCCAGAACGTCAGATAATGAAGACAAAATATATCATCTTAAAAAGAGTCTAGCTAACTCAGAAAGGCTAGTAAAAAATCACGAGAAAAACATCCAAGAGATATGGGATAACAAAGAAAACAAACTTAACAGTCATCGGGATAGAAGAAAGTATAGAGGTTCAAACCAAGGGAATGAGCAACCTGTTGAATGAAATAATTATAGAAAATTTTCCAGATATAAAAAAGGAAATGGATGTACAAATTGTAGATGCATACAGGACACCGAGCATACAAAATCATAGTAGACCAACACCAAGACACATTGTTATAAAGATGTCCAATATACAGAAAAAAGAGAAAATATTAAAAGCTACAAGAGAAAAGAGGCAGATTACATTCAGGGGTAAACCAATAAGGTTAACAACGGATTTTTCATCACAGACGCTGAAAGCGAGAAGATCCTGGAACAAAGTATTCCAAACACTGAAAGAAAATGGATGCCAACCAAGAACTTTGTATCCAGCAAAATTAAGCTTCAGGTACGACAACGAAATAAAAATCTTTCATGATAAACAGAAGTTAAAAGCATTTGCAGCCAGAAAACCAGCATTGCAAAGAACCTTGAGCAAAACATTACACGAGGAAATGAAAAACAATAACCAAAACCGACAGTGGGAAGTACCTCCGTAGAGCGAGAGGGCGGGGGGAAAGCTAATCATGGAGAAAACAAACCAAATTAAAATTTAAAAAAAAAAGATAAATAATCAAACATGGCTGGAAGTACAAACCATATATCAATAGTAACTCTAAACGTTAATGGCTTAAACTCACCAACAAAGCGACATAGGCTGGTAACATGGATTAAAAAAACAAACCCAACAATATGCTGCCTCCAGGAGACACATCTGATTGGAAAAGACATACACAGGCTGAAGGTGAAAGGTTGGGAAAAAACATACCACGCACATGGTCCTCGTAAGCAAGCAGGGATGGCCATCCTCATATCGAATAAAATCGACTTCAAGACTAAGTTAATCAAAAGGGATAAAGAAGGACATTATATACTGTTAAAAGGAACCATTCACCAACAAGACATAACAATTATCAATATTTATGCACCAAATAATGGTGCTGCGACGTTCATAAAACAAACTCTCCTCAAGTTCAAGAATCAAATAGACCACAACACAATAATTATGGGTAACTTCAACACACCTCTCTCACCATTGGACAGATCCTCCAAACAAAAGTTGAATAAAGAAACTATAGAACTCAATATCACAATCAATAACCTAGACTTAACTGACATATATAGAATATATCAATCATCATCAAGTGGATATACTTTTTTCTCAGCAGCACATGGATCCTTCTCAAAAATAGACCATATATTATGCCATAGGGTAACCCTCAGTAAATATAAAGGGGTGGAGATAATACCATGCATTTTATCTGATCATAATGGAATGAAACAGGAAATCAATGATAAAAGAAGGAAGGAAAAATCCTACATCATATGGAAAATAAACAATATGTTACTGAATGATCAATGGGTTACAGAAGACATAAAGGAGGAAATCAAAAAATTCTTAGAGATAAATGAAAATACAGACACAACATATCGGAATCTATGGGACACAATGAAAGCAGTTTTAAGAGGAAAATTCATCGCCTGGTGGTCATTCCTCAAAAAAAGAAAAAACCAACAAATAAATGATCTCACACTTCATCTCAAAGCCCTAGAAAAGGAAGAGCAAAACAACAGCAAATGTAGCAGAATGCAAGAAATAATTAAAATCAGAGTGGAAATCAACAAAATGGAAACAAAAGAAACTATTGAAAAAATTAACAAAACTAAAAGTTGGTTCTTCGAAAAAATAAATAAGATTGACAGACCCTTAGCCATGCTAACGAAGAGAAGAAGAGAGAGAACTCAAATTACTAACATACGGGATGAAAAAGGCAACATCACAACAGATACTACAGAAATACAGAAGATAATTAGGAATTATTTTGAAAACCTAGATTCCAATAAAATAGAAGATAGTGAAGAAATCGATAAATTTCTTAAGTCATATGATTTACCCAGACTGAGTCAGGAGGATACACACAATTTGAACAGACCAATATCAATGGATGAAATTGAAGAAGCCATCAAAAGACTACCAACCAAGAAAAGCCCAGGACCGGATGGGTATACAGTGGAGTTTTACAAAACCTTTAAAGAGGAACTAATACCAATACTTTTCAAGTTATTTCAGGAAATAGAAAAAGAGGGAGCTCTTCCAAATTCATTCTATGAGGCCAACATCACCCTGATTCCGAAACTAGACAAAGACACTTCAAAGAAAGAAAACTACAGATCAATATCTCTAATGAAACTAGATGCAAAAATCCTCAATAAAATTCTGGTGAATCGGATACAAAAACACATCAAAAAAATTGTGCACCATGATCAAGTAGGATTCATTCCTGGGATGCAAGGATGTTTGAATATACGGAAATCAATAAATGTTATTCACCACATCAATAGACTTAAAAATAAGAACCATATGATCATCTCGATAGATGCAGAAAAAGCATTCGACAAAGTACAGCATCCTTTGATGTTCAAAACACTAGAAAAACTAGGGATAACAGGAACTTACCTTAACATTGTAAAAGCTATCTATGCTAAGCCTCAGGCTAGCATCATTCTGAATGGAGAAAAATTGAAGGTATTCCCTCTAAAATCTGGAATAAGACAGGGATGCCCTCTATCACCACTTCTATTCAATATAGTTCTCGAAACACTGGCCAGAGCAATTAGACAGACGAAAGAAATTAAAGGCATAAAAATAGGAAAAGAAGAACTTATATTATCACTATTTGTGGCTGATGAGATTCTATACCTAGAAGACCCAAAAGGGTCTACAAAGAAACTACTAGAACTAATAAATGAATTCAGCAAAGTGGCAGGATATAAAATCAACACACATAAATCAAAGGCATTCCTGTATATCAGCCACAAAACTTCTGAAGTGGAAATGAGAAAAAACACTCCATTCACAATACCCTAAAAAAAAATAAAATACTTGGGAATCAACCTAACAAAAGAGGTGAAAGACCTATACAATGAAAACTACAGAACCCTAAAGAGAGAAATAGAAGAAGATCTTAGAAGATGGAAAAATATACCCTGTTCATGGATAGGCAGAACTAACATCAACAAAATGGCGTTATTACACAAAGTTCTCTATAGATTTAATGCAATGCCAATCCAAATCCCAATGGCATTTCTTGTAGAAATAGATAAAGCAATCATGAAATTCATATGGAAAAATAAAAGACCCAGAATAGCAAAAGCAATTCTAAACAGGAAGTGTGAATGAGGCGGCATAGCGATACCAGATTTCAAACTATATTACAGAGAAATAGTGACAAAAACAGCATGGTACTGGTACCAAAACAGGCGGGTGGACCAATGGTATAGAATAGAGGACACAGAGACTAATCCACAAAGTTACAACTATCTTATATTTGATAAAGGGGCTAAAAGCATGCAATGGAGGAAGGATAGCATCTTCAACAAATGGTGTTGGGAAAACTGGAAATCCATATGCAACAAAATGAAACTGAATCCCCTTCTGTCACCATGCACAAAAGTTAACTCAAAATGGATCAAGGAGCTTGATATCAAATCAGAGACTCTGCATCTGAAAGAAGAAAAAGTTGGCTCCAATCTACATATTGTGGGGTCGGACTCCAAATTCCTTAATAGGACACCCATAGCACAAGAGTTAATAACAAGAATCAACAAATGGGACTTACTTAAATGAAAAGTTTTTTCTCAGCAAGGGAAACAATAAGAGAGGTAAACAGGGAGCCTACATCCTGGGAACAAATTTTTACTCCTCACACTTCAGATAGAGCCCTAATATCCAGAGTATACAAAGGACTCAAAAAATTAGACAATAAGATAACAAATAACCCAATCAACAAATGGGCCAAGGACCTGAACAGACACTTCTCAGAGGAGGACATACAATCAATCAACAAGTACATGAAAAAATGCTCACCATCTCTAGCAGTCAGAGAAATGCAAATCAAAACCACCCTAAGATACCATCTCACTCCAGTAAGATTGGCAGCCATTCTGAAGTCAAACAACAAGTGCTGGCGAGGATGTGGGGAAAAGGGTACACTTGTACATTGCTGGTGGGACTGCAAATTGGTGCAGCCAATTTGGAAAGCAGTATGGAGATTCCTGGGAAAGCTGGGAATGGAACCACCATTTGACCCAGCTATTGCCCTTTTCGGACTATTCCCTGAAAACCTTAAAATAGCGTACTATAGGGATACTGCTACATCGATGTTCATAGCAGCACAATTCACAATAGCTAAACTGTTCAACCAACCCAGATGCCCTTCAATAGATGAATGGATAAAAAAAATGTGGCATTTATACACAATGGAGTATTACTCTGCACTAAAAAATGACAAATCATGGAATTTGCAGGGAAATGGATGGCACTAGAGCAGATTATTCTAAGTGAAGTTAGCCAATCCCTAAAAAACAAATGCCAAATGTCATCTTTGATATAAGGAGAGCAACTAAGAACAGAATAGGGAGGAAGAGCATGAGAAGAAGATCACCATTAAACAGGGTCGAGAGGCAGGAGGGAAAGATTGAGAGAAGGGAAATTGCATGGTAAAGGTAGGAGACCCTCATTGTTAAACAAAATTACATATAAGAGGAAGTGAGGGGAAAGGGGGAAAAAAACGAGAGAGAGAAATGAATTACAGCAGATGGGGTAGAGAGAGAAGATGGAAGGAGAGGGGAGGGGGGATAGTAGAGGATAGGATGGGCAGCAGAATACAACAGACACTAGTATGGCAGTATGTAAAAAAGTGGATGTGTAACCGATGTGTATCTGCAATATGTATACAGGGTAAAAATGGGAGTTCATAATCCGTTTGAATCAAATGTATGAAATATGTCAAGAATTTTGTAATGTTTTGAACAATTAAAAAAAAAAAAAAAAAAAGAAACATAAAGGGGAGAAACCAGGTACTGACTGTACACCCCTTTGCTTAATAAAAAGTTCTGTACCCACAGTCTTTTGGGGAAAAGTTAAACTTGTAACAAGTTCTGAACACATAATTTCTATTCATTTCACCTTATAGGAAGCCCTATTTTTCTACATGTTTTTTAATAAAATTATCACATTTTCTGGCAGAGTACTATTAAGAAAACTATTAATATGTTTAAAAATTAAAACTTAAGCATTCTCTGAATTATTAATATAATTTAATATCTGATTTGCTAATTTGAAATTTTTTTCTTCAAAATATTGTTGCTAATTTTTCTTGACCTAATTATTTTAAATAAAATAAACATAGAAAAAGAAAAAAAAAAAAACAGAAAAACAAAACTAAGATAAACCCAAGAAAAACATTTCTGGCAAACATATGAAGGTTTTTTCCTTTAATTTGATCCATACCTTTAACTGAGTTGGAAATGATCTACATTGTTTCTGTGATGCAACAGTAGTGCATGGTGGTGAGGTAAATTTGATTTGATTTTGGCTCTGAGGTCTGAAGTCCAATGTTTCAGAAACTGTATCCTTTGAATTAAGTGATGTCCGTTGTTTCTGCTTTGGTGATTGATTTACTATAGTATTATGAAGAACTTGGAGCTGCAATGAAGATCCAGAAGGCTCTAAATTCAAATCCTGTTTATTCTTGTTAACAGTGCTTGGGTTACCCACAACACTAGATTCTCTTTTATCATTTACATTGTTTTCCTCTTCACTTGAATCGTCTGGTAAAATGATTCTGGATAATTTCTTTTCTGAGCGTGCACAATTTTGTTTCATCTTCATTTGCTTTAGCATTACTGCACGTCTGGTTTTATATTTTTTAGTCCCATTTGCAAAACAATCATCAGTTATTAAGTTAAAATCAACACAAACTTCTTCTCCACTTGACTGGCTTTTAGAAGACTCTTCTTCATCAACACAAAAACTGTCCTCTAAATAGGTTTCATCTTGCTCAGGAATCTACAAGAAAAACACAAATAAAAATAAAATTTATTTCATATAATCAGTATGTATTTACATATTCTTTTAAACATGAATGTTCATTTCACATATTAACTCAGTAATTTATTCAACTAACACATACTCGTACATTCTTTATGAAGGAAAATAAGAACTTGGGGTATAAAGAACTGATGTACCCTCTAGAAATTTATAGTCTAGGGAGGGTGGCCAGAAAAGTAACCAATAATAAAAATGTAATGAGTGCTATACCATAAATGTGTGCATAGAGATAAATGTATGTATACTTACATGGTAAGTATAGAGATATGAATAATCATATTATCATACCAAATATGACAATTTATGAATACAGAAATGTTATCCATAAGTCAAAGATGACCTATAGATTTTAGAATATATTTTATGAAAAAAATTAAAATTTTAAGAGAAACATGATATATGAGAATCAAAATTTTAAATAGCAGATGATACAGTTCTACTCACTTCCCTTAAACAATCTCCTAATTAGAAAAAATTTTCATAGTATGTTCTTTGGGTTTTTTTTCTTTGTACCAAGGATTGAATTCAGGGGCACTTGACCACTGAGCCGCATCCTCAGCCCTATTTTATATTTTATTTAGAGACAGGGCCTCACTGAGTTGCTTAGCACCTTGCTAAGTTGCTGAGGCTGACTTCGAACTTATGATCCTCCTGCATCAGCCTCCTGAGCCGCTAGGATTACAGTGTGCACCACCACAATCAGCTTGTTTTTTTTGTTTGTTTGTTTTGTTTTATTTTATTTAATGGTGCAGGAGATTGAACCCAGGGCCTTGTGCATGCGAGGCAAGCATTCTACCAACTGAGCTATATCCCCAGGCCCCTTCAAAGTATATTCTAATTGGATCAAATTAAAGAGTAATTTGATCCAAATGGGCCTAAAAGGGACCTCAAGAACTAATTTAGTCCACCTTCCTGTCTCTAAGCAGAAATCTTGAATAGCCTTAATAGCCCAGCTTTAGGAACAAAATTAAGGGATCATTAACAGGAATTTATTTCAACATCAGCATCAAGAAATTCTCCATTATTATTTCTATAGTTCATACCTGTGAGAAAATGTTTACATTACTATGTTTCTTATGGATCATTTTGTACTTATTGCTCATCAATGGACTACGCAAAGATTTCACATAAATAGCTCTCATTTCAGAATCTGTAAAAGGTAAGAATTAAAATAGAATTATTTTAAATAAAAACTGATATTTAACTTTGACTTCAAATTTAATGATTCAAACAATGTGAAAACATTTTATTCAAATGATAGTAATACATAACAAAATATGTTGAAAAACAGTTATTCAAAAATGCAAATTCAGGACTTTTGCTTCTGAAATCAGGCATCTAGTTGGTGAACATGATTTAGACAGTGCTTTTCTATTCAAAACAAATGGATACAAAGACTTTAGGACTGTATCTGACTTATAAAATTATTCTAAAAAACACAAGAAATTCAGGTAGAAAAGAAAACTTGGATTTAGAAACATTAAAAGCTACAGCCAATTTTCATGATCTACAGTTAAGTAAAAATTAGGAAATACAAGTTTTTTTGCTCATCAGTTTTAAAAGTTATAGCAATGGATACCTTTTTTTTAAAGTTTTGAAATCACATATATTTAAAATGTACTGGGCTGGGGATGTAGCTTAAGCGGTAATGCGCTCACCTGGCATGCGCAGGGCGCTGGGTTCAATCCTCAGCACCACATAAAAATAAAATTAAGATGTTGTGTCCACCGAAAACTGAAAAATAAATATTAAAAAATTCTCTCTCTCATCTTTAAAAAAATAAATAAAATAAAATGTACTATGTCTAAAATGGAGATTCTTCCCATTCTCCATTCAAATTTCTCCATCTGCACTCTTCTCAATATCAAATAACAACTATACCCATGCTGTTGCTCTAGCCCACTGACTCTTCTCTTTCTAACCCATCAGAAAATCCTGTCAGCTTTACCTATCCAAAATCTAATCTTTCTCAACTTCCTTAATACTATCTTTGCAGAAGTCACTATTATTCTTCAGTTGGGCTTGGTTTACTACAACAGCATCCTAGATGGTCCCCTACTTTACTGCCCTATAGGCCATTCTCAATATAGAAACTAGAGAGATTTTAACTCATATATGTCAGATGATGATCTCACTGCTACTTCTTGCCTTCCACCTAATACCAGTCACAATGCTAGGCATACACATGCCTCAGGGAATTGGCTTCTTATCTTTGAATCAACATTCTACCACCAAGATTATGGTGTAAACCTACAAAAACCACATTGGTTAAGATTAATGAGCATGAAAGGCATAAAATCTTATTTTGTAAATCATATTAGTATTAAGGATAATCAGAACTTTATACTTCTTTCTCTTTAAACTTGGGAAACTTTGCTGTTGTAAACCATTAGCAAAGACTGCATGAGCAGAATAAAGGACAACATCTGTGAAAGACCAGAATACTGAAGAGCGTATCAGAGTATTTCTCACTTCTGTTATAGCCAGTTTTAATCGTTAACTCAAAATGTCTGATATACAAAATATGCTCAAGGCACTGCTTGAAGACATGTTTTCTGAAACCAAATCTCCCTTACTTGGCAAATTCAGTGAAGTTTAGCTTTTTTTCTCAGATGGTTTTATTAATCCACATTGCTAAATCCTTCTTTTTTTTTTTTTTTTTTGGTGGTGCTGGGGATTGAACCCATGGATTTGTGCATACTAGGCAAGCCCTCTACCAAATGAGCTATATTCTCCAGACCCAATCCCTCTTCTTCTAGTCACTAACCGAATGTCATCTTCTCAATAAGGCCTACTCCTCATCACTTTATTTTAAATGGCAACTTGTCCATTATTAACACCTTCAACCCCAGCCAGTCCAATTTCCTATATTTTTATTTTTATGTAAATATTTCATCTTATAATACACTGAGTAATTTAGTTGTTATGTATATTGTATCTCCTTCCATTCAAATACGTTTAATACAGAAAACTTTTTGTCCCCTTGTTCACTGCCATCTTTCCCAAGTGCCTCATATTACCAAACATTAAATATTAGCTAAATAAACCTTTGACACACAGGCCATCGAGATCAATCGGGAGAGAATTATTCTAAATAGGCAGAAGCCTATAAACAAACAAGTCTAAAATAAAGCAAGTACTAACAGAATTTAAATTAAAATGACCAATACTACGCACATACCAAATTTAATTCCCTTTAATGTCTAGTTTCTTTGAAAATGAATTAAAATATTTAAATGATATTAGGAACATTGAAAGATTTTTTTTTTTTTTGGTACTGGGAATTGCACTCAGGGGCACTCAACCGCTAAGTCACATACCCAGCCCTATTATGTATTTAATTTAGTGTCTCACTGAGTTGTTTAGTGCCTCACTGTTGCTGAGGTTGGCTTTGAACTCTCCATCCTCCTGTCTTGGCCTCCCAAGCCGCTGGGATTACAGGTATGCACCACGCTACCCCTGGCTGAAAGACCATTTTTTAAAAAGCATCATTATAACACTTACCATTTATAGCCTGTGAAAGTTGAGTTTCATCATTTAAGAAGCCTAGTAATGAGGAATCTTGTTCATTTTCTGACTCATCATTTTCATCTGATGAAACACATTCTGCATCTTCTTCGGAAAGTTCTGCTTCATCATCGAAAAACTTCCTAGCTATATGCTAAAATAAATTAGAAAACACCCTTGAGAAAATAGTTTCTTTTCATGGTTTAATTTCTGAAAAATAGATTTTTAATTTGGAGGGGTTTTCTGGGGATCAAACCCAGGGCCTTGTACTAAATTTAAAGTAATGCAACACTGGAAGACAAAGTACCAACACAAAGGAGAAAAAATATATCACATTTGGAGATTTTAATTCCAGGGAAAAAAACAAGATTGGTAGCAAAATACTTTTTAAAAGAATTGTGCGATTTTTCTGTGGGGCATGTTGGTATGCGCCTGTAACCCCAGTGACTCAGAAAGCTGAGGCACCAGCAAGTGCAACTTAATTAGATATTGTCAAAATGTGAAACAATGAAAAATAAAAAGGACTGGGGGGTGTAGCTCAGTGGTCGAATTCCCCTGGTTTAATCCCTAGTACAAAAAAAAAAAAAAAAAAAAAAGAAACTGTGGCATCTTTCTATAAAAAAAAGTATAAATAATTTACTTACTTTGATATAGAAGCCAATGATCCTTACTAATAAAATATGCATATGTAAAATAAAGAAAAGATTACCTTTAGGTGACTCTGTGTCTTTTGGACTTTGGTGCCTCTTCTGGCATTCCTGTTACAGTCCTTGAAATCTTCTAATTGTGAATGTGGTCTGTGAAAATTCTCACCCTCATCACTAGATGATAATTCTGACTATAAAAATGCAACAAAATTTTGACATAAGCAAAAATATTTGAATTGTTTTATCTTGCATTTTTCAAGGACTGTTGCTTTCATTTTCATATTTTTCTTTTTAAGTAGTTGGCCCAATATTCTCTTAGGAAAATAAAACTGATCTCACAACTCAGATTATTGTTATAAACACATAATACTGAAGAATTTTAAAACCAATAAGTTAAATAATACTACATGCTAATTACCAAATCAGGTTATGTAAATAATACTAGCATATATATTTATTCAATTTAGTATCACATCAAATTATTTAATAAACTCTTATTTTCAGTTTAATTTCCTTTAAATATCCTTGAGAGTTTCCCCAAAACTAATCAAATCTGTTAGAAAATACAAGAATCCTTTGAAACCAAGAAATCAATATAACAATAACAAAGTTTGACTCCAAGACCTACCACTACATCTCTTATAATATAAAGCCCATCAAAAGAATTAATAGTTTATCAAAATAATTTCAATTCACAGAAACAATTTTTAACTTAAAACAGATTGATTGGGCTGGGGATGTGGCTCAAGCGGTAGTGCGCTCGCCTGGCGTGCGTGCGGCCCGGGTTCGATCCTCAGCACCACATACAAAGAAAGATATTGTGTCCGCCGAGAACTAAGAAAAAATAAATAAATATTAAAAAATTCTCTCTCTCTCTCTCTGTCCCCCTCTCTGTCACTCTCTCTTAAAAAAAAAAAAAAAAAAAAAAAACAGATTGATCATTAGCATTCAGTACTTAGCTTTTTTTTTTTTTTTTTTTTTTTTGGTACCAGGGATTGAACCCATGGATGTTCACCCAGAGCCACATCCCCAGCATTTTTCTGTATTTTATTTAGAAACAGGGTCTCACTGAGTTACTTAGGGCCTCACTAAATTGCTGAGGCTGGTTTTGAACTTGGGATCCTCCTACCTCAGCCTCCCATGCCACCGGAATTATAGGCACGTGCTATCATGCCTAACAGAATATATTCTTGATAATATCCCTAGCATCTTAACATAGTACTATGCTTAGAAAAGTCTACAATAAATACAGCTCTGAAAACTAAAAGGTAGAAATTCTTCTTCTTCTTCTTTTTTTTTTTTTTTTTGGTATAGGGGATTGAACTCAGGGGCACTCAACCACTGAGCCACATCCCCAGCCCTATTTTGTATTTTATTTAGAGATAGGGTCTCACTGAGTGCACCCCGCTTTTGCTGAGGCTGGCTTTGAACTCGTGATCCTCCTGTCTCAGCCTCCCAAGCCACTGGGATTACAGGCATGTACCACCGCACCCAACAAAGGTAGAAATTCTAATCACATCAGATATAGTATCAATTTTCCTGTTACCCATATACCTATAGATAAAATATAACTATATTTACCTATACATACATTTAAGATTTATTCTAAAAGAATCTAAATTATTATACATTATCTATTTACTTACTCTAAGAAACCTGCGCTTTTTGGCAGCATGAATTGGAGAATCAACTTCACTATTTTTCTGATCCTAGGTAAAGTAAGCAAATGGATAAACAGACTGAGAAAGGTTATACAAAATCCTCAAGGAAAGAAAATATTCTTTAATGATTACATTATTGTAATTACTGAATGACTCACTTCAGGTGATTCTAAAACATTTCCTTTTCGTTTTTTACTTCTTAGGAAAATCTCATCATCTTCACTTTCACTGCTTACTAGTAATGGTTCATCTGTAATTTATTAAAAAAAAATCCAGTCAGAGATTTGAGTTTACCCAATCATAACTACCTACCTTACAAATGGTTACAATAATGAATATTTCTGGCAATCTCAACATTTATTTACTTTTTAAAAAAGTTTTTCAAAAGTTTGGCTAAAAAAAATCAGCCTGGAAAGAGAGAGAAAAATAAAACAGTGCCAACGGGGAAAAGAGAGACAATAACTTTGATAATAAATCCTGAATGAGATTCAGCTTTATACATTGCATGAAATGAGAACAAGAGAAAGCAAGATGTAATTTTAGTCTAGAATTCATCTCCAAACCTATTATGGTCTTTCTGCCCCTTGCACTTATTATCCTCTTTCTTAAATGAATGAAATCATTAAAATACAGTCTACAAAATTATGTATTAAAGGATTCTTTTTTATTTCTCTGTATACATATGTGTACATGAACATGTACGTTTAAGCATAAGATTTAAAAAATGCAGGCTGGGGTTGTGGCTCAGTAGTAGAGCACTTGTCTAGCATGTGTGAGGCACTGAGTTTGATTCTTAGCACCACATATAAATAAATGAATAAAATAAAGGTCCCTCAACATCTTAATTAAAAAAAAAAAAGGTAAGATATTCATCTTGGAAGCAGATTCTCCATGCCTATTCAAGCCTTCAGATGACTGCAACCAGAAAAAATCCTGACTATTAACAATTTAATGAGAAATCCTATGCCAGAAAGTCACCTAGCTAAGCACCTCTTGAATTCCTGACCTATGAAAACTGAGATAAATGTTATTCTAACATTTACCCCACAGAATTTTGTGGTATTCTGTAACACAGCAATAGATAATACAAATGCACAAAATAAGCTTCTCCTCACATTCTGTGCTAGGGAACATCTACCCAGACAGATTAACCTGAATGATTCCTTTTTGCAAAGAAGCACTAAAAAAGAAAAACAAACAAAAAAACTTCTATGAACGAACCACATATTTGTGACCAAAATATAGAAAATGATTTAATAAACTAATGATGAAATTACTGGGGGAAGGGCACTACATAATCTAACTGTTTTTTTTTTTTCCTTTTTTCATTACCTTGTAAGGAAGCCAGAGTTAAATGAAGGGCTAGGCTACAGTAAAGAACTAATTATAGAAGGATTCCTTTTTAACTGCCTTAGTATCGTTTAAATGAGCTATTTTTTAATATATATATATAATATGGTAAGTGATCTTAAATCCTTCAATAGATGAAATGAAAAGTATATATTTGGAAATAAAGTATATTAGGGAATAAAGACATAGTCCCTAATAAATTATATATATACACGCAAGATTATATTGCTCATCATTGTAGTTAAGTACAATGCTAAAAAATATTTTAGCATAAATCTAACACAGAAACAGTAAAATAACCTCACCCATTAACAAAGACTTAATACAGTCACATTAAAGCAAATATCGAAAGCTCAGAGGCAAGATACACTTAGTGAAAATACATATGTCAGGACACACCTCAAACTATGCAGAACAGTCATGTTTTGAAAATTAAACCTATTTCCAGAACTCACCTTAAAAATGCTTTCCTCCTACATAGAATATTCATGAATGATGCCTTCAATACTAATGAGAATAACATAAGGAAAATATTTTACAGAGGAAACTCTCATTTTATCCTACAACTATTCTTTTTCTTTAGTTATAAGGAATAAAATTCATAAGTGGCAAAATAATTTGTAAATAAATTACAGTTGTGATCTATAGAATTTAAAAAATACTTAAGTTATTTTAATACCAAATATTTCTAGTTTTTCTGTAGCTATTAACTCAGATCACAGAAATTTTCTGGATATGCTGTGGTCTACTCTCAATCCTCTAAATATGGTCTTATGTCTCAAATATTTTTGTATAAATCCTTTTACTTCAAACTATCCCACAAAATTCTTTACCTTCCTTCTTTTCCTTTGTTTCATCATCTTATTGCACATAAATTTTTTATTATTTTCAATATATCTAAATTTAAAAAGTTCTGAGGAGATAAAATGACAATCGACATATATGAAGGCTTTCCAATATAACTCAAAAGTATGTCATCTCCTGAACCTCCTAAACAGCCACTATCTTATTATGGTAATTTCCACATTTTACTGACATCATCAAACGTATGCTATATAAATGTGTTTTACAAACAAAACTTTATATTTATTTATGTATTTTACAGTATCTAGCATAATACTTTTCCCATGGCATGCATATAAAAATCTTATATTAGTAAAAGCATCATCTTAAGAAAAATATAATTTGACAAATATACATGTATACACACACACACACACACACACACACACACACATATATACCCTTTATACTGAAAAGTTACATGTGGAAAAATTACAGGCATATTTCTAGACTATTCTAGAGTCATGGGTTTTTATAAAGATGGAATCTTTTTTTATTTTTCAGTTGTAGATGGACACAATACCTTTATTTATTTTTATGTGGTACTGAGGATTGAACTCAGTGCCTCACACGTGCTACACAAGTGCTCTACCACTGAGCCACAATTGCAGTCCCTAAATATAGAATCTTACCTTCAGCAGAATAATCACAGAATTGATGCAGAGAAATTTGATCACTGCTTTTAGCCTTTTCTGGAGAAAATTCTGAACCATCAAAAACTGAATCCAATGTTTCTTTGAAACGTTGTAGATTTACTTCTTCCTTATTAGAATCTGGCATCTTAAGCATATCCTCTCTTATCTTAGAAAGTGAGCTCAATGTGTTTTTAGAAAGTGGTGTACTCATAATTTTTTCTCGTACTGGCAAAGAAAACTCAGAAAATCCAGGAGATACAAATTCTTTACCCTTTGCTGCAGTCAGTGGAAAATGTACAAAATTTGGACTGTGTATATCTTCACTTGATGGGATAGGTATGGCTCCACTGGTAAATTTTCCAACATGATCTCTTGGTTGATTTGAGACATAATGTGTATCCTTTGCCTCCTTAATACATACATTTCTTCCAGACATATCATCTTGAAGTCTACTGTTATTTGTATCTGATGGCTGTTCTGATACTTCATCATCAGAATCTGAACTACAAAATCCTAAATCAAAGGTAATGGAAAATAAATCCCCAGAGCAATCAAAAGCATACTGATCACTCTTCCGTTTTTCCTCATGGATATCTTTCAAATCTTCATGAGATTTCCAGCTATTAGTACCACTAATAATTTGATCTTGGGATTGAGAATTATCACATAAATGTTCATCAGAAATTAAAAACTGCGAGATAGGAGCCATTTCACTTATAACAGTTTTTTTTGACACACATAAAGATTTGCAATCACTCTTCAAAGGAGAAAGGCTCACGTCATTAAACTCTTCATTACCTTCTTCAAATAGTGATAAACTCTCATCCTGATTAGTTAACAACACTGGAAGGTCATTTTTAACAATATCACAGTTATTTCCGTCAACTAAGTTCTTCGCAGGATCTATGTATATTTGAACATGGTTGTTAGTCACTATATTTTCATTTTTAATATTTTTATGTACTTTATCATCAAAGCCACTGAAGCATGACTCATCAGAAATCTTATCATTAGATGCATCAAAGAGACAACTTTTTTCTGAAGAATGATTGATAAGTTTAAGTAAATCCAATCCTACTTTTTGTTGAGAATTCATAGCTGAACATGACATCAAAGAGGTGGACTTACAATTTAGTATGTGCTCTGCATTGGGTAGGGAAAGCAAATTCTCAAATGTAAAACCCTTAGCAGTTTCACATTCCAAGTCTGAGAATCCACTGAGAGGTGGAGGAGAATGAGATAAAAATCTCTCTACATTAGCAAGTACCTCTTTTGTCAATGAGTGACAATTATAAAATTGATCATCTGTTCTATCTATATAAAGCTCTTTTTCAAATGGAAGAAACAAATTAGATGAAAGAGATTTATCATCACTAAAACTATTATAACCAGAATCTAAAAAATTTCCAGCAAAAGAACTAGATTTATTTGTAAACTGACCCTCTGTTACTAAGACACCTGGCTCATTAACACCATTTTTATTAACAGTACATGTGGCAGAAATTCCATCTGTCTTTTTACCATTTATTAAGTCTACCTGAAAAATAGTTTCAACAGTAGAATTTCTGTCAGTATCTAAAGAATTAATATCATCACAATTTTCTTTATTAGGCCAGTCTTTCTTCGTTTCTTTAGAAGTTTTTTTATTTGCAGAAACAATTTTAGTAGGTTTGATGTGAGTTTTTTTAAAAATTTCAGCATATTTCTCATCAGATTCTGTCATTAAAAGTGAACTGCCTTGATTTATATTCTTTATAAATGAAGATTTCTTGTGAGTAGTTAAGGTATCATTGGCAAGATTATTACAGTCATTCCTGGGAATGCTAAATGCCAAGCTAACATCTTCCATTTGTAAATAAGATTTCATTTCCAATTCATAGCTGCATTCATCCTGTAAATAAGGAACATAAGAAAGTCACAGGAAAACAAAACAAAATTATAATTCTAAGAAATGTTTCACTCTATATTAAATACATTGTAAACAATACTTCATTATTTAAATGATTATCTTAAGTCTTAAAAATTACTCTTATAAATCAAAACAATAAATGACATGACTGAAATAATCAAATTATCTTTAGTCATTTTATTCTTTTATTCCTCACATTTAATAAACAAAGGACCCATGATAGCTAGTTATACAAATAACAAATTTAATAAATATATAAAAATAAAAATATTGACTTTTTCCACTTCTAACATTTAATTTAATAATGTTCTAACTTCCTAAAAGTTAAGAAATTAATATAGATTAATGAAAATCACATACATATGTTAAATTTATTCTCTCAACAATAGTAAATTAAGGACAGCGTTTAGAAACTCTTAAAACAATGGTACATGTGTGTCTATCAAGCTATAGCTTTGAATATATTTCTATTTTTAACAAAGTCCTCAAACAAGAACTTGTAAAGTGAATTTAGGAAGGAGCTTTACTTCTCTCTCAGCCATTAAGCTAAAATTACAATGTTCACCATCCCTCTTCTTTTCCCAAAATGCTATTTACTCAGGATTCCTCCCCTACTCACAGATTTCAGCAGTTAACGCCCCACTTTTTTGAATAATAAATACAATAAATACTAAAATAAGCAGTCTGTTTCCCTGCCAATAGATATGCTCCACACAGACAGAATGTTTTATTTAGTTTATTCACTGATGTGGCCACAAGGCCTGGAACAGAATTTGGCATATGGCTGGAACTCCGTAAACACATGTTAATTTGATGACATTGTTTTTCTGGAATAAACAACTAATTACTTTATTTACAAATATTCTCAAACAATAACTATAATAAAAATAGCAGCCACAATTTATTGAGTGCCTATTATATGCCAATTACTATTTTAAGTATCTTACATGTATTGTCATTTAATCTTCACAATAACCCTATGAAGTATCCATTATCATTATTCCTATTACATAGATGAAACTGAGGCAGATAAAATGATAATACTTATTACTCAATAAATATAAATAATACTTTTTCTTATCATTATAACTTCAAATTAAGAAAAATAAAGGGTACTTTATTTTATCAAAGCAACAAAAGAAAGTTATATAAAACACTACCTCTTCATGTCTCATTCCTTCTATCATTTGCATAATGCTTACAAAATGGTGGCATCGATCTGAATGGTCAACTTGATGTGTAGGAAAAGGATGATCCTGCCACACTCTCCATTCAGAGAGAGAGAGCTGATGAATCCCAAGAGTTGGTAGAGTCTTGATTAATGATTCAAATAATAATAAAAATGATAAAAACAGACACACAGTGAGATTTCAAACTAATTTAAAAAAACACACTTAATATGCAAAAAAGCCTAACATAAATAATTTGAATTCATTTAGTCTTTGTCGACTAAAATCTCAAGGAAAATGATTTAATATAAATTTGCTCCTTTAAGCATATTTTTAAATAATTGTTATATGAGTTACAATTTGACCATATTCCTATTTATATAGTTTCATGTTAAGAGCAAATATTTAAGCAAATATTTTTGGCTTCAAAATTATTATTTTGCTCGGTCTATATTATAATCTAACAAGGAAACATTTATAATCTTTTGGTGATACTGATCCCAACTTTTCATGCCTGCTTCCATTCCTTACTCTTCCTTTTAATGAATAAAATAAATTCTAACAGCTGTATCTTATAGGCTTTATAAATCTTCTGAAAGAAATCATTTCTGAGGTTGTTTTTCCAGCTATAGCAATTACATATATGCAAACTTTGATCAGTTCTTTTGACTTTCATTAAGCTTATCAATGTGTTCATAATACATAAAAAAAACAAGTAACACCCAATTTAAAGTTTTAACTATACTTTAAAAACAAAAATCAAAATAGTTTGTAAAAATAAAAATGCACATGAAAACAAAACTTATGTTAAATATTAAAAAAATCCCAAAACACAAAAGGAAACAATAGCAGAGCAAACTACATGTATTACAGAGTAAAATGACAAATATGTGCCCATTTTGAAACAATTATATGGTGGGGTAAAAAAATGGAAGAAAAAGCAGAACTTATGCAAAAATATCAGTTACATTTACATATAATAAATAGGAAAATTAGTAATTTTTAAAAGACAGTCTAGGTTTTCTTTTTAAACTGATTGCATTCTTACTTTTTAAAGTAAGTTGATAACTCCAATCACATCACTCATTACTCACAAGTCTACTGCATAATCATTATAAGGAATATCTGAAACCATGATCAACTTACTGATGTGTTTTCTCCATCCTGTAAAGATACAAACTGTACTTCAGGTAGTGTTATTTCCTTAATTTCATCGCTGTCTCTTAATCTATAGACCCTGTTCCATAACTTAAATTCTTCCTCTGATAAAAACCAGTTATTTGAATTACTTTGCCTTATTCCTGTAAGTGAAAAAATTATTGAAAAACAGTTTTTAAAAATCTGCAAAGGCAAACACAAAATATATAAATATCAACTTAAACTGTTTTGTCTACTCATATCCTCTAAGTAATTCAATTCCTTTTTTTTTTTTTTAATTTATTTTTCAGTTTTCAGCGGACACAACATCTTTTGTTTGTATGTGGTGCTGAAAATAGAACCCGGGTCACATGCATGCCAGGCGAGCGCACTACCGCTTGAGCCACATCCCCAGCCCTCAATTTCTTAAAACTATAATTTGTTATAGGAATGCAATCTGTTTATCACTTTCTGCTTCTACGTATCTTCTAAACTTCTCTCATCTCTTTTAAAGTACTCCTCTGTCTAGGAACTAACCTTTAGCAATGACTTCATTATTTTCCTTTAGAGATTACAGAAGCCAAAAACAATTAATTTTCTATGCAGCAATTCCTTATTTATTTTAGTCCTAGGGATTGACCCAGGGGCACTCTACCCTGAGCTATATGCCTAGCCCTTTTATTTTTTATTTTGAAACAGGGTTTTATTAAGTTGCCCAAACCAGCCTCAAACTTGTGATCCTCCTGCCTCAGCCTCCCAAATCACAGGGAACCAGGAATGCACCCAGCTCAACTCTGTTTTTATGCTCAAAACCTATTGCATCTTGGTAAATTGCTGAGACTGACCTGGAACTGCCTCAGTTTCCTGAGTTTCTGGGATTACAGGCCTTGCTACCTGCCCAACCTATTATGCAGCTTTTTAAAAGCTTTTTATTTTTTGTAATGTCAGTTTTTCATTTTTGTTGTTGTTTTCTGGTATGGGGATTGAATACTTTACTGCTAAACCACATCCCATGCCCTTTTATTTCTTGTTTTGAGACAGGGTCTCCCTAAATTGTTGAGGGTGATCTAACTTGCAATTCTCCTGCCACAGCCTCCAAGTTGCTGAAATTACAAGTGTGCACCACGCCCAACTTATCATGTCATTTTTTTTCTTTTTATTGGTTCTTTTTAGTTATACATATCATTAGAATTCATTTTGACATAATTATAAAAGCATGAAATTTGCTAATTCAGTACCCAGTACTTCCCCTTTCCCTCCCTCCCTTCCCCTCTCCATACTCCCTTCCTTCTACCCTCCTGATCTTTCTATTATAGGGTTGGTTTTTTTTAATTTTAGTTAGTGTTATTATGTCATTTTTGGAAGTACCAGGCCTATTCCCCCTGCACTTTACTTCTCTTTTCCCACTGCCTATTTAAAAGTTTAAGCCTACAACCTTTTTAGTTTTAGCTTTTATCCCCACCGCAAATTTCAAACTTTCCAAAACTGCTACAATACAATCACACTAGTTTTCACTTGTAAGTTTTCATACTATATTTCATCCAGACTTTAGATAACAAAAAAGTCCAAAAGAAGCTATGCATGAGAATGCATCTGTAGATTCAAACAACCTCAGACTGGAAATATTCGGGGTAAGGGGGATTATACCTGTACAAACATGCAGACTTTATTTTCTTGCTATTATTCTCTAAACAATACAATATGACAACTATTACCATAACATTTATATTGTATTAAGTACTATAAGCAAAGTAGAAATGATTTAAGGTATACGAAAGGGGTCTGAGGTTGTGGCTCAGTGGTAGAGTGCTTGCCTAGCACGTGTGAAACACTAGGTTCTATCCTCAGCACCACATAAAAATTAATAAAGAAATAAATAAAATAGAGGTGTTGTGTCCATCTACAACTAAAAATGTTTTTGTTTTTTTTTAAAAAAAGTATATGAAAGGATGTCCCTAAGATATACACATATGTTATGTCATTGTATTTAAGGAACTTGAACATACCTGGTAGGGTCCTGAGACCAATCCCCAAAAAACACAAAGAGATGATTATACATTTTTGTTACCTATCTTATCATGCAATAGTTGTCCAAAATTTATTCTTCCTAACTGCAACTTTTTACCCACTGACCAACCTCTTCCCATCCACATCCCTCCTCAAGCTTCTGGTAACCACTATTGTACCTTCTACATCTGAGATACATAAAACTTTTTTAGTTTCCATGTATGATTGAGATCTCGAAACATCTATTCTCTCTGTGAAAAGTTATACTTTTTATCTAGAAGACAAAATCAAGTCATCTGGAAAAACATACAGAGACAGATTTTTCAACATAAGGTATAATATTCTATAATTACATACAGTTGTTCAACAATGAAAAGAATCCTCATTAGAATACAATATATTCCATGTTTGTTTAAATACATCAAACTAGATTCTGCTGTAATGTATAAAATAAATTTTTTTTAAAAAAGAACTCTCATAAAGGAATAAAAATCTATTTTTCTTTTTTTCTTAAAGAGATAGGATCTATATTACAAAGGCTAGCCTCAAATTCCTGGGCTCAAGGAATCTTCCTAACCCAGACTCCTGAATAGTGGGACTATAGGCACAGGCTACCATGCACAGGGAAGAAGTAAAATTTCTATTAACAGAAATATTCAAGTTAAGGCAGGGTATGCATTTTAAAAAGATGTTGTAATAAACATTCCTACCTTGATAATAATGATGATCCCTAAGATTCCTTCCAAATCTTAAATTACTATTATGTATTTATGATTCTTTAAAAGCCCCTTTAAGATTAAGTAAAATCCAAGAAATAAATTTTTTATTTCTAATTTTCATAGTGCAAATATTTCAAGATATTTTTGGGGGATGCTGGGGATATGGCTCAGTAGTAGAGCACTTGCCTAGCATGTGGAAGGCCCTAACTTCAATCCCTAGGGTGGGGGCGGGTAATTTTCTTGGTATCAGCAAAGTCTCTACAGTTTCTAAGCTAGTGATTCTCATTACTGTGTTCTTGGCAAAAATATTTTTTTCAAAACATTATTTGTTTTTTACTCTCTCAATATTACCAGTAACTGTCTAAATTTAACCACTATTTGTTCTAAGGGTAAATATTTAGGTTTCTTCCCTCTGAATAAAGGAAAGGTGTTCCCTCCCCCTTTCTTAGAACATTTCCAGAGGCACTTAATGTTTCCAAGTCCTTCTTTAACCCTTTGACATATATGGAAATCTTTATAAAGGATAAAGGAGCTGCTACACAGCTTTTCAAATAAAAAATGTTCATCTTAAGAATTGAGGCGCTATCTCTTTAAAATGCAAACATCAAGGAACAGTGTCCCTACCTTTTAATCACCATAAGAGTTTAGCTTAGGCACCTTTCTGGAAGTTGTCTACCTCTCATTGTTATAGAAGTAAGAGAAGTTTTATTATTCCTCTGAATAAAGGCAATTACTAACACAAACAGTTATCTCAATTACCAGGTAAATTTAGGATAAACTAGGAAAGAATGTATAGTATATGAGGACAAGTTACTGTTAATCTTAAGAACATATGTAAAGGATTATAATCACTCAGTGATATACACAGGGAGAATTTCTGTCTTTGTATTATCTTAGTAGATGCCCATAATGCACACTGTAATCTAACTTAATGCTTATTCAATATAAAAAATGATTTTCTTTTTAATACTTTGTGGAGAGGATTCTCTGAGTCGGTGATATTGTTTTCAATTTTCCCCATCGCTGCGTTTCTATCACTCTGTGAGGACAATATGTCTTTCCCCTCGCCACATGAACAATTTCTTATTCTTCCAAAGAGAACACCCAAAACATCTTAGAAGATATACTGAGATTTTCAAAGAAATATTATATTAAGATATGACCTATCTTATCAAGATAAAAATAAGGGGGTGAATGAAGCATGTGTCAAATGGGAAACTTCATTTACCATTTCTACAGGAAAACAGAGATGAGTTCCGCTGTACATTCCGAGAGGGCTTCTTTGGTTTATACACCCCATGTGTGATGAACATTTTATGTAATTCTGGATTGATTCCATCAGGAACCATTCGTGGACTTCCTTGGTAAAAATGAAGGACATGTCTATTACCTGAAATAGCTTTATAAATATTTCTTTTGTTGGACTGACTCTGGTTGTAAGTCTGAAAAAAAATATATATATATAAAATGTCAAATCATATTATTTTTATTATAACCTCTCAGCCAAAATAAGCAATTATTCTATTAGTTGGGGCTTATTATAAATGTTAAACTAAATCCTGATTCACTTAAATGTGTAAAGAATAAAATTTCTATTGCCCCAAATTTTAAAACATAGCAGAATAATCATTGATGAGGTATTAATTTCCAGAATATACAAAGAACTCAAAAAGCTTAACACCATAAAAACAAATAACCCAACCAATAAATGGGGAAAGGAACTAAACAGACACTTCACAGAAGAAGAAATACAATCAATCAACAAATATATGGAAAAATGTTCAATATCTTTAGCAATTAGAGAAACTCAAATTAAAACTACACTGAGATTTCACCTCACTCCAGTCAGAATGGTAATTATCAACAATACAAGTAACGTTTGGGCCCAGTGGCATAAGCCTGTAATACCAGCATCTCGGAGGCTGAGGTAGGAAGATGGCAAGTTCAAAGCCAGTCTCAGCAACTTAGTAGGACCCTGTCTCAAAACATAAAAAGGGCTGGGAACTAGCTCAGTGGTTAAGTGCCTCTGGGTTCAATCATGGTACCACACTCCACTCCACACCCACCTCCCCCACAAAAAAAAAAAAAAAAAAAAAAGAATACAAGTAACAATAAATGTTGGTGAGGATGTAGAAAAAAAGATACATTCATACATTGTAGATGGGAATGCAAATTGGTACAACCACAATGGAAAGTATGGAGATTAATTAAAAAACTAGGAATGCTACTACCATTTGACCTAGTTATACCACTCCTCAGTATATACACAAAGGAGTTAAAAATCAGCATACTACAGTAACGCAGCCACATCAATGTTTATAGCAGCTCAATTCACAACAGCTAAGCCAACTCAGGTGCCTTAAACAGATGTTATATAATTTATATATATAAAACATTACTCAGCCATAAAGAATAATGACGACCTTGGGGCTTGGGATGTGGCATGCGTGAGGCACTGGGTTCGATCCTCAGCACCACATAAAAAAAATAAAGATATTGTAAAAAAAAAAAAAAAAAAAAAAAAGAATAATGACCTAATGATATTTGATGGTAAACTGAAAGATCTGGAGACTACCATTCTAAATGAAATAAGCCAATCCCCCAAAACCAAAGGTCAAAAGATCCCTCTGATATGCAAATGCTAACACACAACAAGGGGGAGGGAGTGAATAGAAATTCATTGTATTATACAAAAGGGAATGAAAGGGAACATCAAAAAAAGTTTGTTAACACTTTAGCCTTTTTTATGTTTTATTTTGAGATAGGGTCCTGCTAAGTTGTTTAGGGCCTCACCAAGTTGTTGAGGCTGGCTTTGAATTTGCCATCTTCCTGCATTAGCCTCAACTGGGATTATTAGGAATAGGAAAGGCAGTGGAATGAATCTGACATCACTTTCCTATGAATATACCAGTGAATCTCAATATCACATACCTCCACAAGACTGGGATACTAATTAGAATAAGATATACTCCATGTTTGTACAATATGTCAAAATAGACTCTACTGTTATGTATAACTAAAAAGGACACATTTTAAAAAAGAATCTTTGATGAAAATCATTTCAAAAGCTATTATTACAGCCGAGTGCGTGGACCATGCCTGTAATCCCAGCAGCTTGGGAGGCTGAGGCAGGAGGATTGCAAGTTCAAAGCCAGCCTCAACAATTTAGTGAGACCCTAAGTAACTTCTCGTGAGACCCTGTCTCAAAACAAAAATTAAAAGGGCTGGGGATATGGATCAGTGGTTAAGCATCCCTGTGTTCAACACCTGGTACACACCTCCCCCCCAAAAAAACTGTTATTATAAAAGCCTATCTTAGCAACAATCTTACACAAAGGAAATCTATTTTTTGTTTGTTTGTTTGTTTTTGAATAAGGCAGATAATTATAAAAAAATGTAAGGTCACATAAGTGTAAGGTGACAAAATTAAAACTCAGTTCCATTTGTTAATAATATCTGACCTTTTACAAGCTACCAAACATTTAATTTATAAGGGTCATTTTAAAGATAAACTGACAAAGGTGTTATAATCACAAGGAAAGTTTAAGGGAAAAGAATTAACTGTTAAGGCTGATTTTAAAGAAAATATAAAACACTTCAATTCAATTTTTATCTGGGAACAGAGAAACACATGTGTAATCCCAGCGACTCAGGAGGCTGAGACAAGAATAGCAAGTGTGAGGCCACTCTCAACAACGTAGTGAGACTCAATTTGGGAAAAAAACAAGGGGGGGGGGTTAGAATTGTAGCTAAGTGGTAAAGTACCCCTGGTTAAATCTCCAGTACTAAAATAATAAAATAAAATAAAATCATATTTAAAAAACTATCATAACTGAGAATATCTTTAATAGGAAACCAAATACTTGACATTGAACTTGCCCCAATAAAATGAAAGTTTGTTAACACTTTAGTGTAACAAATGCAATATATCATATATAACATTTAGGAAATTCTATCCAACATTACAGCAAAGTATGAATATAACTCAAGTTCTTTATCACTTAGAATACACGTCAACAAATTTTGATAAAAGGCCAGGTTTTGCAGATCATACATACTGTCTCTGGTGCATATTCTTTGGTATTTATTTTATCAAAAACCATTCTGTTTTTTAAGTTTAAAAAAAAGAACTAAGATAAACTAATTCAAACAAATCTTAGAAATACAGGGAAATAGTAAAACAAAGTAGTATATCCTGGTTATTACATCTAGCTGTCTCTGAATTAATGCTGAAATACTAAAATGTGGGAGGCTGGCTGGTTTGTTCTGCAGTACTGAGGATTGAACCCAAGGATCCTCCACAGCCCCAGTACTTTTTGATTTTGAGACAGGGTCTTGCTAAGTTGCCCAGGCTGGCCTCAAAGGCCCTGGGTTCAATCCCCAGCACCACACACACAAAAAAAGTGGGAAACTGAATCTAGTTAGAAATTCTTATCATAAGAAAAGAACATTTCAAACCCAACACAAAGGGAAAAAAAATAAACTACAATTACCTACAGATTATTTGGACCTAGAATGCTAAATTATTGGCAGTAGTCTTTCAACTGTATTTATCAAATTTCTAATGTCAAATCATGTTTTTATATGTCTACTTACACGTTCCTCTCGTCCTTCAGCAAGAATAACAACAATCCTGCCTTGACGTTTACGGCCAGTTCTACCCATTCGTTGTATAAGACGAATTGGGCTCTTCTGCGCATCAAAACATATTATAAGATCAACTTCTCCTATATCCAAACCTTCTTCACCAACACAGGTAGAAACCAATGTGTTGTAACCACCATCACGAAACCGCTTCACTACCTAAAATAAAAATGACTTAAAAACTGCTAGATACAAATGAAAGAGAATTGCAGATCAAGGCATATTGTTCTTACTCATTACAAAATGGTGAATTCAGATTAAAAATCAACTTTAATGATATCACAGAACATGAAAAAATGCATAAAATGGCAATCTAAGCAAAAGAAATTTTCATAAAATAGAAAGAGCAGTCCCAATTATGATTCTATAAGGAATTGTCAACAATTTTAACAGTTTCTCACTCAAGGAGAAGGTTCTGATTTTTTAAAAACATTTATTTTTTAGGTGTAAATGGACACAACACAATGCCTTTATTTTTATGTGGTGCTGAGGATCAAACCCAGGTCCCACCCATGCTAGGTGAGCACTCCACCGCTGAGCCACAATCCCAGCCCCCTGATTTTATTTTTTAGCATAACTAAAAGGGGCATAGAAGTAAATAGCCTACAGAAATTACCTCTACTTGTTACAACTTAGACCTAAATGTATGATTAGGTAAATTAAGAACGCTTTATTACTCCCAGAATTCATATCATACCTTTTCATAATGTCATTTCAGGTTTTCTCTCTGATTATTTTATGAAATCACAATAGTATAAGAATGAATTAATGAAAAAATCAGCAAACCTTTTTGAAAAACTTTCTAAAGACTTATAAGCTTAGTCTCAACTGTGTGAGCCCCAGTTTTTCCATACATATCAACACCACCGCTGGCAGGTTTGTATATGGTTGAGTAATAATGGTGGTAATTAAAAGAGAAATGCAACATCAAAAGCTGAATTGGCTGATGATAGTTACTATAATGAAGGGCATACTATGTACCAAGTACTAAACTTGAGCACTAGATACTGTTCCCAACAATCCTAAGAGGTAGATATCATCAACCCATTTTATTAAAGAAACTGAAGATCTGAATGGTAAGATTAAGATGTTTGTCTAAACTCTCATAAGTACTTATTAGCATTTGAATTTAGATATCTGACTCCAAAAATTTATTATTTTAATCCTTAAAAATAACCACCTGAAAAGTGAGATAATAAAATATAAACATAAAGTTATAAGGTTAATTCCTCTTATAAACCTTTACAGTATCATTGATCAAATGATTTTCCTTCAATATGGAAAACCGAAGTACAGGGAGAACTAATTATCAGAACTGGAATCTGTAATGGATTAAGATAAGGGAAGATTTGGATTAAGACAAGGGAAGATTTAATATTATGTGTATCTAACATAGTAACACAGGTGTCCTTTTTTACCAGAGAAGGGAAAAAATGGGCCACAGTGCAAGAGGTAGAAAAATGAAAGTGTTTAATATAGTCAATAGATTAATAAAGGATGTTAACGGTCAAAATTTAAAGTGTTACTTAATTGCCTAGGATTGATCTGTCATTGAATATTCACTTCTGTGAACTTTTCCCATGCATTCAAGACATATATTTAATTGTATATTCAACATCATTACTGGATATTTAAAACAATGCTACTCAAAGTGTGGTCAATGATCTGTTTATACTGTGCCAGCCTATGAACTATTTATTACTGGTTGGCAACAAGTACAAAAATTGAAAGTAATGGTTTAGAAATTTGACAGAATAAGTTTTATATTTGCTGACTCTAATGAAAAAAGTAAAACAGACTAGAGCTTTGGTTTTCATCAGTTTTACTTACCTAGCAATTCATTTTTATTATATTCTTCAAAAGTATCAGTTTGTGAAGCAAGTGGAAGGAAATAAAGTGGTCATTATCAGTTTTGGAAAAACATTAATCTAACAGGCCTGACACAATTAACATATCCAAAACTAAGCTCCAGATACTCTCTCCAAAACTTGTTTTTACTGCACTCTATCCATCTAAGTTGATAGTTATCTCAGCTGCTCAGACAAAAAAATCTGGAATCATCCTAGGAGTTACACTTAATATTCCTTTATCTCACATACTATTCTAATTTGTGGATAAATATTGTCAGTTTGACTTCTGAAATATACCTCAATTATTTCTCACAAGCTTTCCTACTACGACTCTAGTTCAAGCTATCATATCTTCGGTTTGAATAGTAGTAAGCCTCAACTGTTCTCCCCGTGTCTACCAAGGTGATTCTTTCAAAATATAAATAAAATCATTAACTTCCTCTGCTCCAAACCCTCCAATGATTTCTTCTCATCTCATTTAGGGTAAAAACAGAAATCATTAAAATGGAAATGACCAGGCGGGGGATACAGCTCAGTTGGTAGAGTGCTGGCCTCGCATACACAAGACCCTAGGTTCAAACCCCAGCACCACAAAAAGATAAATAAATAAAATAAATAAAATGGAAATGACCAACAGAGCCCTAAATGATCTGCCTCTGCTGTTCCTCCTTGACCTAATCAGTTTTTAAATAAATGGATAATTTAATCACAACTATTTGCATAAAAGCCCATTTCAGAATAAAATGGCTGTAATGAAAGTAATTATATAAAGAAATAATAAAAAGAGCTGTTACCTTGGCCTACATAAAAAGATTATTGATATAAATAAATAAATCCTAACTCACTCAAATTAAACTCAGCGGCACTTGACTACTGAGCCACATCTTTAGCCCTATTTTGTATTTTATTACAGAGAGAGTCTCACTGAGTTGCTTAGTGCCTTACTAAATTGCTGAGCCTGGCTTTGAACTTGCAATCCTCCTGCCTCCACCTCCCAAGCCCCTGGGATTACAGGTGTGCACCACCACACTCGGCCCAGTTAAGTTTCTTACAGGGCCTAACAAGATCAGGAAATAGTGACTTCAGGTAATACTGACACCGGCAAAGACCAGATTGGATATTTCCAATAGACATTGTATTTCAAATATTGAAAATGCTTAAATGGTGCTGGGAAAATTGGAAATCCATTTGCATCAAAATGAAACTGAATCCCTTTCTCTCGCCATGCACAAAAGTTAAATCAAAATGGATCAAGGAGCTTGATATCAAATCAGAGACTCTGCGTCTGATAGAAGAAAAAGTTGGCTATGATCTACATACTGTGGGGTCGGGCTCCAAATTCCTCAATAGGACACCCATAGCGCAAGAGTTAACAACTAGAATGAACAATTGGGACTTACTCAAACTAAAAAGTTTTTTCTCAGCAAAAGAAACAATAAGAGAGGTAAACAGGGAGCCTACATCCTGGGAACAAATCTTTACTCCACACACTTCAGATAGAGCCCTAATAACCAGAGTATACAAAGAACTCAAAAAATTAGACAATAAGATAACAAATAACCCAATCAACAAATGGGCCAAGGACCTGAACAGACACTTCTCAGAGGAGGACATACAATCAATCAATAAGTACATGAAAAAATGCTCACCATCGCTAGCAGTCAGAGAAATGCAAATCAAAACCACCCTAAGATACCATCTCACTCCAGTAAGATTGGCAGCCATTATGAAATCCAACAACAACAAGTGCTGGAGAGGATTCGGGGAAAAGGGTACACTTGTTCATTGTTGGTGGGACTGCAAATTGGTGCAGCCAATTTGGAAAGCAGTATGGAGATTTCTTGGAAAGCTGGGAATGGAACCACCATTTGACCCAGCTATTCCCCTTCTCGGTCTATTCCCTAATAAGAGCATGCTACAGTATGGAGATTCCTGGGAAAGCTGGGAATGGATCCACCATTTGACCCAGCTATCGCACTTCTCGGACTATTCCCTGAGGATCTTAAAAGAGCGCACTATAGGGATACGGCTGCATCAATGATTATAGCGGCACAATTCACAATAGCTAGACTGTGGAACCAACCTAGATGCCCCTCAATAGATGAATGGACAAAAAAAAATGTGGCATCTATACACAATGGAGTATTATGCAGCACTAAGAAATGACAAAATCATAGAATTTGCAGGGAAATGGATGGCATTAGAGCAGATTATGCTAAGTGAAGCTAGCCAAGCCCTAAAAAACAAATGCCAAATGTCTGCTTTGATATAAAGAGAGCAACTAAGAACAGAACAGGAAGGAAGAGCATGAGGAAAAGACTACAGTAAACAAAGACGAATGGGGGGAGAGAAAGGGAGAGAGAAGGGAAAGCATATGGAAATGGTAGGAGACCTTCAATGATACATAAAATTATAAGAGGTTATGAGGGGCAAGGGGGAGGGAAAGAAAAGGGAGAGAATTGAACAACAGCAGAGGAGGTAGAGAGGGAAGATGGGAGGGGAGGGGAGGGGAGGGGGATAGTAGGGGATAGGAAAGGTAGCAGAATACAACAGTCACTAATATGCCATTATATAAAAATGTGAATATGTAACAGATGTGATTCTGCAATCTGTATTTGGGGTGAAAATGGGAGTTCAAAACCCAATTTGAGTCAAATGTATGAAAGATGATATATCATGAGCTCTGTAATGTTTTAAATAATCAAAAAAAAAAAAAAAGAGCATGCTACAGGGACACTGCTACATCGATGTTCATAGCAGCACAATTCACGATAGCAAGATTGTGGAACCAACCTAGATGCCCTTCAATAGATGAATGGATAAAAAAATGTGGCATTTATATACAATGGAGTATTACTCTGCATTAAAAAATGACAAAATCATAGAATTTGGAGGGAAATGGATGGCATTAGAGCAGATTATGCTAAGTGAAGCTAGCCAATCCTTAAAAAACAAATGCCAAATGACTGCATTGATATAAGGGGAGTAACCAAGGACAGGGTAAGGACGAAGAGCTTGAGAAGAAGATTAACATTAAACAGGGATGAGAGGTGGGAGGGAAAGGGAGTGACAAGGGAAATCACATGGAAATGGAAGGTGATCCTCAGGGTTTTACAAAATTACATATAAGAGGAAATGAGGGGTAAGAGAAGAATAATACAAGTGGAAGAAATTATTTACAGTAGAGGGGGTAGAGAGAGAAATGGGGAGGGGAGGGGAGGGGAGGGGAGGGGGGATAGTAGAGAATAGGATAGACAGCAGAATACATCAGACACTAGAATGGCAATATGTAAATCAATGGAAGTGTAACTGATGTGATACAGCAATCTGTATACGGGGTAAAAATGGGAGTTCATAACCCACTTGAATCAAACTGTGAAATATGATATATTAAGAACTATGTAATGTTTTGAACGACCAACAATAAAAAAAAAAAAAAAGAAAAAGAAAATGCTTGACCCCCCCCCAAGGCAAAAAATTTGACTTTATTTTTCATTTATATATAACTGTTAAAATTAGCAATAATCACTAGATGTCTACACCCTTTAAATTACTTATAATCTGATGTTACAACAGGTAAAGGTGTTGTTATCTTCAGACTGAAGCAATTTCCACACCATATTCAGTAAGCATAATTGGCTTCTTTAGAGTACAGTGCAGACAAGTCTAATAGTCTAATAAATTTAAAATAAGAGGAATTCCTCAACTACTATTGTAAAAAATCAAGAAAGGAACTGTTGAAATGAACTGCACGTTAAAGACACATCTATTTATATTTATAAGTAACAATTGATATATGGACTAAAAATAGCTAATCTGCAAAAACCTACAGATTTGTAACAATTGATAGTCTAAAATCCCCCTCAAAATGTCACAGCACTTCTTAAATTTATGACTTCTTATTCAGAGCACTGGTCTACCTCAAATACATTATGGTTTCCTCTAACCTAAGATTTTTAGGGCAGGGGTTGTAGCTCAGTGGTAAAGCACATGCCTAGAATGTGGGAGGCACTGGATTCGATTCTCAGAACCATATAAATAAATAAAATAAGGTCCATGGACAACTAAAAATCAATAAATAAATTTTTTTAAAAAATCCTTCTTTAGGGCTGGGGATGTGGCTCAAGCGGTAGCGGGCTTGCCTGGGATGCGTGCGGCCCGGGTTCGATCCTCAGCACCACATACCAACAAAGATGTTGTGTCTGCCGAGAACTAAAAAATAAATATTAAAAAATTCTCTCTCTCTCCTCTCTCACTCTTTCTTTAAAAAAAAAAAAAAAATCCTTCTTTAAAAAAAGATTTTTAGGTAACTGATGAAAGAGATAAGCTCATTATTGGTTTAGAAGAAATTATTAAAGTCACTTAAATAGAAAACATTTACTAAGAACTCTACAATAAGATATCACTTAATGCTTACAACAACGCTGTGAAGTATATTTAAAAATAAGTAAAAAAAGTGGTAGAATTCCAACCTAGATTGTATGGACCTAGTATAATATATTAACTATTATACTTTAGGTTATGAAAAATAATAAAACTTTCAAAACCACTAAAACACTACCTGATCTTTCAAAATAAGATAATCTTTATTCACATACTTACTATAAAATTATTTTCAGTAGTCAATTGCCAGTACGTTAAAATAAAAATAACCTTAAGTACAAAGATAATCAATTTTATTTTTATTTCATCACCTCCAAAAATACTTACCTCCAGTTGCTCCTTCTGAGTAAAACCTTTCATGCTTTTCCCTGAAGCATGGCCAACAAAAGTCATTACCCTAATAATTGGCTGATGCTGTAAAAACATTTCTGCAATTTCTTGAACACTATCTCGAAATGAAGAGAAGATCATAACTCTGGTCTCACCAAATTTCTTTTCGGAGATGTTTTGAGCTATATAACAGAAAATATTTCAATTAAAAGTTTCTGAAAAACATTTTGATAAGAACTAGTCAAAATACAAGTTTGAAACTATATACTAATAAACAATAATTCTTTAAAAATATTTAACTATATTTTAACTATTCTTTACTATATTTTCTAGTAATTTTTAATAAGGCTGGTGCCCTATTTCTCACTGACTGTCACAGTACTAAATAAATCACACAAGAATTATCAGAATCACTTTTGACCAGCCATTCTGTTTACTAAAGACTAATTTAATATAGGCCATGCATCCCGAAATCTGCTATACTTGAAATTCCTAAACATAAATGCAGAATATACTCTACAGTCAATTCCAAAGCTGTTCCCCGTGTCTCTACGCTTGGGAGACAGTAAATAAGCTAATAAGAACATGATTTTTGTGGCTGAGCCACTTCCTTTCTGGGTGATTGTAAATAAAGGTATTAAATTTCTTTGAGGTTTAGTTTCTTCTTATTTAAAAAGGATTGATGATTAACAGAAGGTAAAAAAATAGTATTTTGCACATAATAATTGATTCATAATTACAACTTGAGTGGATGTTTTGGTGATTATTTCTTTTTGTCCAATAAAGGCTAATTTTTTTTCCCCCTGGTGGAAGAGAGTATGCTGGGGATTGAACCCAGAGGCATATTACTACTGAGCCACATCCCCAAATCTTTTTATTTTTATTTTGAGACATGGTCTCATTAAGTTGCTTAAGTTCTCATTAAATTGCTGGGGCTGAACTTGAACTTGTGAGGCAAGCACTCTACCAACTGAGCTATGTCCCCAGCCCTTGAACTTGAACTTGTGATCCTCCTGCCTCAGCCTCGTAAACTGCTGGGATTATACCGCACACAGCTTATTATTATTTCTTTTGTTTATGAATTTGGTTAGGACTTTTACAATCCTTTTTTTTTTTTTTTTTTGGTGGGGAGTTACGCTCTGAAGTATATTTAAAAATAAGTAAAAAAAAACTTGTAAGTGGTAGGGATTGAACTCAGGGGCACTAAACCACTGAGCCACATCTCCAGCCCTATTTTGTACTTTCTTTAGAGACAGAGTGTCATTAAGTTGCTTAGCACTTTGCTTTTGCTGAGGCTGGCTTTGAACTCTTGATCCTCCTGCCTCAGCCTCCCAAGCTGCTGGGAATCCAGGTGTGTGCCACACGTCTGGCCCTTTTTTCTTTTTTATGACTTATATTAACCATCAGATGTGTGCCAAAGACTACAGTACGCATATTTTATATTAACTAATTTAATCTTCACTACAACCCTAAAGACTAATCTAATGCATATAAATTATAGTACTTAAGCAACAAACCAAGTTCAGAATCCATACAAGCAATAAACACAATAAGCAAAAAGTAGGACTTGCAGGAAACAGCTGTAACAAGTAAAATTATTGTAGACAAACCTCCTTTGAATTGTCATTGCGTCAAGCCTTTGTATCTGTTAACTCCTGATACACTGCTACTTTCACCACAAAGCCTAGATCCGACTTACTGGAGCTTGCCTTTCTACCCTCATTTCAATGAAGCTCCTTGTACCAAAGCTATCCACAACTTTCATATTGCCAAATTCAATGAATACTTTTCAGTTCATTTAACCACATTTCTCAGCAAAATTGAACATTATTCACGCTTTCCTACTAATATAGTCTCTTCCCTCAGCTTCTATCATACTTCACTTGGTTTCCTCCTCAAGATCCTTGGTAGCTTTCTTTCTCTGAACTCTAAATGCTGTTATTCTTCAGGACACCATTCTGGACCCTCTTCTGTCTCCAAACTATCTTCCTGGTGATCACATCCATTCCTGAAACTTTAAATATTATCTTTATGCTGATGACTCCAAAATTTATTCATATATATGCAAATACATAAAAATAGCCCAGACCATTCTTCTGAAATCCAGATTTATTTGTCCAGTGCTTACTTGACATTTCTACTTGGATGACTCAGAACCATCTTAACATGTTTGCTCTTTCCTCTCTATGTTGTTCTTGTATTTTTTAATTAACAAGTGAAAATACATTTATGATATACATTTTATATACATATGTATATATACATACACACATACATTTTTGAATGGTAAAATCAAGCTAATAAACATATGTGCTACCTTACATATTTATCCTTGCTGTTCTTTGCTGCTAGTGATGGTTTCAAAAACCATAAACAGCCATAGATTAAAAAACCAAGTTTTGAGTTGGCCTACCAGCCATGCATGCATGATCTAGCCTTTGCTACCTCTCACCTATACCACTCTCATCCTCATTCACACCACTTACTAGTCCTTAATCATCATACCAAGCACCCTACTGCCTCAAGATCTTTGAATCTGCTATGCTCTGCCTGGAATGATCCTCCCCCAGAAATTCTGAAGGTTTGCTCCACTATCACTCTAGAGGCAGGTCTTCTCTAGTTGCCCTATAAAATAACTCTCATCCATGATGTTCCCTCTCTTTCTCTATCTTCTTTCCTACTTCACATTTCCCTGCCACTATATTATACAAAGTTTCATTGCCTTCTTCCCCTGTGTTGCACCAAACTGAATTTTTTCATAGAATAATTAATTAACGTTCCCACCATTTCCCTTACTCCCACCCTTCCAAACTTTCTCAGAGCTTTTAATTAAAAATCCACCTTCTTCAAGAAAAGTTAGTACAACTTCAAATTTAGTTTTAGTTCTTTCAAAACTTTCCTTGAACCATAAATTATTACCTACCATTCCATGATCTGAAGTGTTCAACTACAACTTCTTCTAATTTCTTTAACTTTGGATGACTATAGAAAAACTTTTTATCTTTATCTCCTGTGGGAAAAAAAAAAATCAACATTCTCTTAGTATTTTTCCATATTAATTATTCTAATGTATATGAAGATATCCTTTTCAAAGTACATGCTAAAATTTTCCTTTTTTTTTTTTTTTAGTGGTACCAGAGATTGAACCCAGAGCATCAAGCATGCTATCTAAGTTCTGTACTGCTGAGCTACATCCTCATTTTAAACAGTAAGTAGCATCTACATAGCACATAAGCATATCAGAAGAAAATATTGGAATTTTTATGAAACTTATATTCTAAAAGAGAATCCAAATTGAAACAGGGGAAAGAGTACATATTTAGTCAAACTCTAAATCAATTTTTGGCAGTTCTGAGAATTTTCACTATTAGTAACCACTACTAATATCTATTATGTATACTGCTGACTACATTAATTCTAACAGAATAAAATCTTTAAACCTGTTGTAATATAAATATGTTTATATCAACAGAGCAAAATTTCAAAATTAATTTTAAATATATATTTATTAATTTATAAACTACTTTTAAACATTTTATATATATATATGAATGATTACTGGTTTTTTATACTGAGACATGGTCTTGCTGTGTTACATAACCTGGGCTAATGCAATTCTCATGCCTCAGCTTCTCAAGTAGCTGGGACTACAGGCATGTACCACCACTCCTGGTAAACCAATATATAATTTTTGTTTTAAATCAGACCTTTTTGGATAGCAGAAACGTCACTTGCTGAAGTATCACACATATGTGCAAATATGCTCTCTAGATGATTATAGAGTTTCATGAAGTCCTCATTTCGACTAAGCTCATTTTTGGCCCGTGTCATTCCTTTAAAATTTAGAAAAAAATTTACAAATAAACTTAATAGCAATCTAGTCAGATTTATTATTTATTAAAAAATTAAACTTCAACATTGAATGCAAATTTATTTATTTATTTTTAAATATTTATTTTTTAGTTGTAGTTGGACACATATCTTTTTATTTTTTATTATTTATATGTGGTGCTGAGGATCGAACCCAGGGCCTCGCACGTGCTAGGCGAGCACTTTACTGCTGAGCCACAACCCCCAGCCCCAACCTTATCAAATTTAAACATTAAAGTCAGCAACTTTTGGGCTGGGGATGTGGCTCAAGCGGTAGCGCGCTCGCCTGGCATGCATGCAGCCTGGGTTCGATCCTCAGTACCACATGTAGGCAGGGACGTTGTGTCTGCAAAAACTAAAAAAAAATATAAAATAAATATTGAAATTCTCTCTCTCTCTTTAAAAAAAAAGAAAAGAAAAAGAAAGTCAGCAACTTTTTCCAATTCCATATTCACATATATATTAATAAATTACTTTCCTTTTTCAGTAATTTTCAAAAACAAATACAGCCATTTATTACATAACTAGCCCCCTGCTTTTAAGAATAAAGCATTTTTAAGACACTCAAATTGGTTAATTTGTCTTTAACCAAAATGACACGTGCATTATTTCTTTAAATAATTTTATATAATTTACCTTTTGTTCCATCCATAATTCCACAAAGGAAGAAATATAATGATCTCATTCCCATTTGCTGCAATAATTCATAACCGTGATACAAACTAATACAAATGGCAAACTCTCCCTCAATTATGCCTTGTTGTTTTCCCTAGAAAAACAAGCACATATCACACTTAAAGAAATGAAGATATATCCTCCATGCCTAAGTTATCAGGCCAACAGGCAGTATATCATTTATAATAAAATTTAAATGATCATAATAATTATTCCATGCTAGACTAACATGTACTGGTTCTATTAAACAGCATTGTACAGAAAAGTATACTTTCCATATGAAATCTGAAGTTTCTATATAATATCTGCCCCCTTACTTTTGTCTTTAATTCAGCTGAAAACTTTACATTTTAAAGAAAAAAAGAAGAGAAAAACATTTATCGTATTATTTCTCTTTATAGGTAAATTACTAGTCCTTTATAGATTCATGTCCTTTCTATTTATTTATTTATTTTTTAAATATTGTATGCTGGGGTTGTACCGAGAGATGTTCTACATTCCCAGTCCTTTTTATTTTTTTATTTTGAAATAAATCATCCCGATAAGCTGCTGAGGCCGGTCTTGAACTTGTGATTCTCCTGTCTCAGCCTCCCAAACTGATACTGAGACCCTGTCTCAAAATAAAATATAAAAGAGTCTGGGTATAGACCAGTGATAAATCACCTCAGGGTTCAATCCCAGGACCAAAAAGTAATAATAATAACAAAGACAATTTATTAAGTACCTACAATATGCACTAAGCTGGATATATGAGATACAACAGAAATGGACATGTCAGACCTGGACCTATCCTCATGAAAGTTATCAGCAAAAGGACAAATGTTTAATCAGACTGTTGAACACCAAGGCTTAATACCAGGTATACATGTCATCATAATATCTGACACAGAGCACTAAACACTGTTCTAAGTATATTACCCAAACAAAATAATTTAATATTCAGGAAGTAGGTACTATTGTTATACTCATTTTACAGAAAAGGAAAGCTCAAAAAGGTGATAAGTAGCAGAGTTAGTACTTAAATCCAGGAAATTTGGTCAATAGGCCTTGTACTTCAATCAGTACTTACCCTTGTGGAAAAATGTAGCATACATTCCTTTCATGGGAGTGTGCAGCAGGTGTACTCACATAAGAGAGTTTTAAAAGAAGTCCACTAAGAATATATTTTAGTTATTTTACTTTATTCAAGATGAAAACTGTTTTACCTTACATTTTTAGAAATATTTAACATTAGTGACAGTCATTTTAAATGTTTCCAGGGCAGCAATAAAGCCTAAAATGGCACCCTAATTAACCTAAAAAAAGCAAATCCACCTTTCTATAAAATATAAACCCTTACCAATAAGATCAAGTTCAACAGTTATAAAAGCATTATTTAAAATTTCAATGAACTTTGAACTCCTAGCAGAAATTAAAACCTTTTTATTAAAGTTTTATATAACACTCTAAAATTTCACAGAAAATGATCCTTTATTTTTTGATACTGGAGATTGAATCCAGGAGAACTTTTTAATTTTAACTTTGAAACAGGATCTCACGAGGGAGTCCAACATGGCGGCGGGCGCGGAGAGATCAAGTCTCTGACCTCTTCAGCTGTGCGGGTATAGGGAGTCATAAACAACCTAAATCTGTTTGCTCAGGATCACTAGGCAATGCTGAGCTGACAAGGATCTGGGGCGAACAGTCTAGGCCTCTCAGAACACACACTGAGCCTGGATCGGCTGAATTCAAGCTCCCGTTCGCCTGCTTCCCGCAGACAAACAGCTGTGACTCAGCACTAATCCATCCGGCTGAAACAACTGGTCAGCCCTTCTCATCCTACGGAGGTAAATGCCTACCGAGCCTTCATAGGTAGTGGCCACAGGTTTGAAACGGGGCTTGGGAGAGACAGTAAGGACCCACCCGTTGCATTGGTCGCCCGGCAAAGGGAAACGAACTGTCACCATTTGCAAGAGACACCACCATGGCAGAGAACTGACGTCATCAGACTGCGGCGCAGGAGATAACTTCATTGAAACCTGCGGCTACAGGTGTGTAATTCCCTAGCCTTCCCTCTCCACACATCGGGGAAACCTTAAGGGCCCCTCCCAGCTCTCCCGAAAGGGCCCCTCCCAGCTCTCCCGTGAGCGCGATAGCCAGCCCGAGGGAATCAGAGATGGCGCGGGACCCGCGGCGCAGAACAACCGCTCCCACCAGGGCTGACAGCTGAGGCCTCTTGCACCAGCTACCGGGGGCGTGGCGACTGGAGGGCAAGTAAAATTCGCTGAGGATTCTCAGCCCCAAGCTCTACAAACTTAGGGTCTGAGGGAATGGCAAACTGGAAGAGTGTGCCCAGTCGTTCATGAAAACAGGGCTCCCGGGAGCAGCAGACCTGGCGTGTAGCCAGTATTGTGGTGAGCGGCACCCGTGAGAGGGGCCTGGCTAGAGGAAAACTGGGAAGTGACTAGACACAAGAGGAGGCCCTAGGCACTCAGGATTGGAGACTCGCCCAGTCTGGGAGGAGCTGCTACACAGTGATTGGTTCCTGCGTACTGACAGGAGAAACTTGGCCTGGTGGGCACAGCGCCACCTACTGGAAGAGAAGTTAATCAAACTCTAAGACTGCATTTATTAGTTTTTTTTTTCTTTTTTTTTTTTTTTTTAAATATTTTTTTTAAAGAGAGAGGGGAGAGAGAGAGAGAGAGAGAGAGAGAGAGAGAATTTTTAATATTTATTTTTTAGTTCTCGGCAGACACAACATCTTTGTTGGTATGTGGTGCTGAGGATCGAACCCGGGCCGCACGCATGCCAGGCGAGCGCGCTACCGCTTGAGCCACATCCCCAGCCCAGTTTTTTTTTTTTTTTCTTTTCTCTCTTTTTTTTTGATTTGGGTTTTTCTTTCATTTTCATTTTTCTTTCTTGCTGTTTTTTTAAATTTTTTTTCTTTTTTTATTTCCTATTTTTTTTCTTCTTTTGTCTTTTCATTTCTCTTATCCCCCCTTCCTTGAATTCTACCTGCTTATTCTCATTCTCTTTAGTGACTTCTTCCCTTCCCTTCTAATACCTTTCCTCCCAAGCATCAAATAAATTTATAGGAGTAAACAGTAACTCAGCAGTCAAACAGAACAAGAAGTAACACGAGCAGCTTCAAAAAGCAAGGAAGAAAAGGAGTACAAACAATGCAGGACAGCCTAAATATTCAGGAGGACCTAGAGGCATCAGAAAAATGGTCATATAAAGAACTCAAGGAACACCTTAGACAGATGGAATGGAACCTTAAAGAGGATATAAGACAGCAAATTCAAGCAGCAAAAGAACACATTGAGAATGTATTACATAAACAGATAAAAGAAGAAGTTAAGCATCTTTATCAAGAGATAGAGATTATAAAAAATAATCAAACAATAATTCTAGAAATGAAGGAAATGATAAACCAATTTAAAAACTCAACTGAGAGTATCACTAACAGAGTGGAGCAAGTAGAAGCCAGAACGTCAGATAAAGAAGACAAAATATATCATCTTGAAAAGAGTCTAGCCAACTCAGAAAGGCTGGTAAAAAATCACGAGAAAAACATCCAAGAGTTATGGGATAACATAAAAAAACCAAACTTACGAGTCATCGGGATAGAAGAAGGTACAGAGATTCAAACCAAGGGAATGAGTAACCTGCTGAATGAAATAATTACAGAAAACTTTCCAGAAATAAAAAAGGAAACAGATATACAAATTGAAGATGCATACAGGACACCGAGCACACAAAATCACAGTAGACCAACGCCAAGACACATTGTTATGAAGATATCCAATATACAGAACAAAGAGAAAATATTAAAAGCTACAAGAGAAAGGAGACAGATTACATTCAGGGGTAAACCAATAAGGTTAACAACGGATTTTTCATCACAGACACTGAAAGCAAGAAGGTCATGGAACAATGTATTTCAAACACTGAAAGACAATGGATGCCAACCAAGAATTCTGTATCCAGCAAAATTAAGCTTAAGGTATGACAACAAAATAAAAATCTTTCATGATAAACAAAAGTTAAAAGAATTTGCAGCTAGAAAACCAGCATTGCAAAGCATTTTGAGCAAAACACTACACCAGGAAGAAATGAAAAACAATAACCAAAACCGACAGTGGGAAGTGCCTCAGTAAAGACAGAGGGCGAGGGGAAAGATAATCATGGAGAAACAAACTAAATTTTTTAAAAAAAGGATAAATAATCAAACATGGATAGAAGTACAAACCATATATCAATAGTAACTCCGAATGTTAATGGCTTAAACTCTCCAATAAAGCGACATAGGCTGGAATCATGGATTAAAAAAACAAATCCAACAATATGCTGCCTCCAGGAGACACATCTGATTGGAAAAGACATACACAGGCTGAAGGTGAAAGGATGGGAAAAAATATACCACGCACACGGTCCTCGTAAGCAAGCAGGGGTGGCCATTCTCATATCGAATAAAATCGACTTCAAAACTAAGTCAATCAAAAGGGATAAAGAAGGACATTATATACTGTTAAAAGGAACCATTCACCAACAAGACATAACAATTATCAATATTTATGCACCAAATAATGGTGCTGCGAAATTCATAAAACAAATTCTCCTCAAGTTCAAGAATCAAATAGACCACAACACAATAATTATGGGTGACTTCAACACATCTCTCTCACCATTGGACAGATCCTCCAAACAAAAGTTGAATAAAGAAACTATAGAACTCAATATCACAATCAATAACTTAGACTTAACTGACATATATAGAATATATCAACCATCATCAAGTGGATATTCTTTTTTCTCAGCAGCACATGGATCCTTCTCAAAAATAGACCATATATTATGCCATAGGGCAACCCTCAGTAAATATAAAGGGGTGGAGATAATACCATGCATTTTATCTGATCATAATGGAATGAAACTGGAAATCAATGATAAAAGAAGGAAGGAAAAATCCTACATCACATGGAAAATGAACAATATGTTACTGAATGATCAATGGGTTACAGAAGACATAAAGGAGGAAATCAAAAAATTCTTAGAGATAAATGAAAATACAGACACAACATATCGGAATCTATGGGACACAATGAAAGCAGTTTTAAGAGGAAAAATCATCGCCTGGTGGCCATTCCTCAAAAACAGAAAAAACCAACAAATAAATGAGCTCACACTTCATCTCAAAGCCCTAGAAAAGGAAGAGCAAATCAGCAGCAAATGTAGCAGAAGGCAAGAAATAATTAAAATCAGAGCGGAAATCAATGAAATTGAAACAAAAGAAACTATTGAAAAAATTAACAAAACTAAAAGTTGGTTCTTCGAAAAAATAAATAAGATCGACAGACCTTTAGCCATGCTAACGAAGAGAAGAAGAGAGAGAACTCAAATTACTAACATACGGGATGAAAAAGGCAATATCACAACAGATGCTACAGAAATACAGAAGACAATTAGAAATTATTTTGAAAACCTGTATTCCAATAAAATAGAAGATAGTGAAGACATCGATAAATTTCTTAAGTCATATGATTTGCCCAGACTGAGTCAGAAGGATACACACAATTTGAACAGACCAATATCAATGGATGAAATTGAAGAAGCCATCAAAAGACTACCAACCAAGAAAAGCCCAGGACCGGATGGGTATACAGTGGAGTTTTACAAAACCTTTAAAGAGGAACTAATACCAATACTTTTCAAGTTATTTCAGGAAATAGAAAAAGAGGGAGCTCTTCCAAATTCATTCTATGAGGCCAACATCACCCTGATTCCGAAACCAGACAAAGACACCTCAAAGAAAGAAAACTACAGACCAATATCTCTAATGAACCTAGATGCAAAAATCCTCAATAAAATTCTGGCGAATCGAATACAAAAACACATCAAAAAAATTGTGCACCATGATCAAGTAGGATTCATCCCTGGGATGCAAGGATGTTTCAATATATGGAAATCAATAAATGTTATTCACCACATCAATAGACTTCAAGATAAGAACCATATGATCATCTCCATAGATGCAGAGAAAGCATTCGACAAAGTACAGCATCCCTTTATGTTCAAAACACTAGAAAAACTAGGGATAACAGGAACTTACCTTGACATTGTAAAAGCTATCTATGCTAAGCCTCAGGCTAGCATCATTCTGAATGGACAAAAGTTAAAGGCATTCCCTCTAAAATCCGGAACAACACAGGGATGCCCTCCATCACCACTTCTATTCAATATAGTTCTCGAAACACTGGCCAGAGCAATTAGACGAAAGAAATTAAAGGCATAAAAATTGGAAAAGAAGAACTTAAATTATCACTATTTGCAGATGACATGATTCTATACCTAGAAGACCCAAAAGGGTCTACAAAGAAACTACTAGAACTAATAAATGAATTCAGCAAAGTGGCAGGATATAAAATCAACACACATAAATCAAAGGCATTCCTGTATATCAGCCACAAAACTTCTGAAGTGGAAATGAGAAAAAACACTCCATTCACAATACCCTAAAAAAAAATAAAATACTTGGGAATCAACCTAACAAAAGAGGTGAAAGACCTATACAATGAAAACTACAGAACCCTAAAGAGAGAAATAGAAGAAGATCTTAGAAGATGGAAAAATATACCCTGTTCATGGATAGGCAGAACTAACATCAACAAAATGGCGTTATTACACAAAGTTCTCTATAGATTTAATGCAATGCCAATCCAAATCCCAATGGCATTTCTTGTAGAAATAGATAAAGCAATCATGAAATTCATATGGAAAAATAAAAGACCCAGAATAACAAAAGCAATTCTAAGCAGGAAGTGTGAATCAGGCGGTATAGCGATACCAGATTTCAAACTATATTACAGAGCAATAGTGACAAAATCAGCATGGTACTGGTACCAAAACAGGCGGGTGGACCAATGGTATAGAATAGAGGACACAGAGACTAATCCACAAAGTTACAACTATCTTATATTTGATAAAGGGGCTAAAAGCATGCAATGGAGGAAGGATAGCATCTTCAACAAATGGTGTTGGGAAAACTGGAAATCCATATGCAACAAAATGAAACTGAATCCCTTTCTCTCGCCATGCACAAAAGTTAACTCAAAATGGATCAAGGAGCTTGATATCAAATCAGAGACTCTGCGTCTGATAGAAGAAAAAGTTGGCTCCGATCTACATATTGTGGGGTCGGGCTCCAAATTCCTTAATAGGACACCCATAGCACAAGAGTTAATAACAAGAATCAACAAATGGGACTTAATTAAACTTAAAAGTTTTTTCTCAGCAAAAGAAACAATAAGAGAGGTAAACAGGGAGCCTACATCCTGGGAACAAATTTTTACTCCTCACACTTCAGATAGAGCCCTAATATCCAGAGTATACAAAGGACTCAAAAAATTAGACAATAAGATAACAAATAACCCAATCAACAAATGGGCCAAGGACCTGAACAGACACTTCTCAGAGGAGGATATACAATCAATCAACAAGTACATGAAAAAATGCTCACCATCTCTAGCAGTCAGAGAAATGCAAATCAAAACCACCCTAAGATACCATCTCACTCCAGTAAGATTGGCAGCCACTATGAAGTCAAACAACAACAAGTGCTGGCGAGGATGTGGAGAAAAGGGTACACTTGTACATTGCTGGTGGGACTGCAAATTGGTGCAGCCAATTTGGAAAGCAGTTTGGAGATTCCTGGGAAAGCTGGGAATGGAACCACCATTTGACCCTGCTATTGCCCTTCTCGGACTATTCCCTGAAGACCTTAAAAGAGCATGCTACAGGGATACTGCCACATCGATGTTCATAGCAGCACAATTCACAATAGCTAGACTGTGGAACCAACCCAGATGCCCTTCAATAGATGAATGGATAAAAAAAATGTGGCATCTATACACAATGGAGTACTATGCAGCAATAAAAAATGACAAAATCATAGAATTTGCAGGGAAATGGATGGCACTAGAACAGATTATGCTTTGTGAAGCTAGCCAATCCCTAAAAAACAAATACCAAATGTCTTCTTTGATATAATGAGAGCAACTATGAACAGAGCAGGGAGGAAGAGTAGGAAGAAAAGATTAACATTAAACAGAGACATGAGATGGGAGGGAAAGGGAGAGAAAAGGGAAATTGCATGGAAATGAAGGGAGACCCTCATTGCTATCCAAATTACATATAAGAGGTTGTGAGGGGAATGGGAAAATAAACAAGGAGAGAAATTAATTATAGTAGATGGGGTAGAGAGAGAAGATGGGAGGGGAGGGGAGGGGGGATAGGAAAGGTAGCAGAATACAACAATTACTAATAGGGCATTATGTAAAATTGTGGATGTGTAACCGACGTGATTCTGCAATCTGCATTTGGGGTAAAATTGGGGGTTCATAACCCACTTCAATCTAATGTTTGAAATATGATATGTCAAGAGCTTTGTAATGTTGTGAACAACCAATTAAAAAAAAAAAAAAAAAAAAAGAAACAGGATCTCACTAGTTTGCTGAGGGTCTTGTTAGGAAGTTGCCCAGGCTTGCCTCAAATTTATGATCCTCCTGCCTCAGTGTCCCAAGTTGATGAGATTACGGGTACACACCACTGCCTTCTTTTAATTGGTTCTATTCTTTTGCATATGAATCACCTCCCAGTTCAAGAATGACTCATTGCCTTCTTAGGCCGGTCAGTCTCTCTGACTATGAACCTAGCTTGATGGATATTTTTGTATTCATCTACTTTTTTTCCTATGAAGATTAGGAAAAAGAAACTTGCTGTGATATTTTCTCCAACTGCTAGTGAAGTGGCACCCCCTTTCTCCACCATGGCTGATTTTAGGACTGTCAGCAAAAGAGTCTCTGAGAAAGAGTCCAATGTAGATAAACTTCCTATTTTCGTGTCGCCCTGTTTTACTTGGCCACTGGCTGAGAAGATACCAGCACTCCAGGTGCTGGACACCCCCTTACTAGTTTTTCACAAATGTATCCAGTATAGTACTTTAAAGAAATGTGCAAACAAGGCCTCTGGCCTTGAGCTGGGCTTCACAGAGATGTCTACATTTTTAAGATAAGTTACAAATGGGCTCCATGGTAACAGCTGGCAGGGGAAAAATAGAAAGGGAGAACAAGCTCTCCCCTTCTCAGGTGTTGTCCTTGAAGAGTTAACTTGTCCAGAACAGTGAAAGATAAAGCTGCTTTTATGTGAACGTCTGCAGACTTTGAACTTCTGAGCCCCTCCCCTTCCATGCTGGGTATAAAACTCTGAAACTCCCTGAACTCGGGTTTCAGGAGATTGATTACAGCAAAAGCTATGCCCTCTGAACCTGGCTGAAGCCAAATAAAACTGTTTCCTGCTATCTTGCGTGCCTTGTCTTGTTTATCCCTACAACACTAGTATTAAGAGTAAGACTAGGACTGGGGCTGTAGCTCAGTGGCAGAGTGCTTGCCCAGCACATGTGAGTCACTGTGTTCAATTCTTAGCACCACATAAAAATAAAGGCATGCTATCCATCTCCAACTAAACAAATAAATAAATAAATAAAAGGATAAGACTAGGGCTGGGGATATAGCTCAGTTGGTAGAGTGTTTGTCTCACAGGCACAAGGCCCTGGATTTAATCCCCAGCACCATCAAAAAAAAAAAAAAAAAAAAAAAGAGTTAAGACTAAATGCTCTGGGTCTCAATGACTTTACAAAATAGAAATGGACTTAAAGATCAATTTTTTATTAAAAGTTAAAAGATAAATTTATCTTAATTCAAATCATTAAATTGTATTCTTGTTAGACTTTTATAAACTATATAAATCATATCTAAGTCCTTCGATGCTTAAAACCCATCATTTACATTTTATCCTGGCTCTGAGCAAAAATTAAATCAATCATCAAAATTTATTTTAAAATACTTACTACAATATTTGGAGATGGATTTTTCCTAAATTGATCTCTTGCCAGAATTATCTGGTATTTTGTTAGATTGGGAATATCCCTTTTCATCAAAACATTCTTCTGAATCAAAGAACTGGCAAATGCTTCCAAAATCTAAAAATTAAAAATAATAATAAAATTAGTTTAAGTTTATTTTAAAGTCCTTTTTCAAATACAATCATTTCACCATATATTAAAATAGGAACTATAAGTTTAATAGTTTGTCTTTAAATGAATTTTTAAGTAAACCCAGCAAAGATAACAAAATTTAGAAGTACTTGACATGCAACCCCAGATAATATCCACAAGTCAACATAAGGAATTACTTTGTCAGCTACATTTTAAGAACATATTTATTTATTTACTCATCTCCTTGTCAACCTACACACACTCTAAGTACCACAAAAGGAGGGCCTTGGATTTCTTCACTGTTGCATCATCAGTGCCCAGAACAAAGTATACCACATAACTTTTCAAAAAATATTTGTAGCCTACTAAACAAACTGAAATGTCTTGAGTATATTTAGTTTCACTCATTGATTTACTCTTTCAAAAATATTTATTAAGCATTTATTACATAAAAAGCATTGTTGTAAATTGTGCTTAATTTGCTGCCAGGCAAATCCTATAATCCCAGAGATTCAGTTTAAGGCAGGAGGATTATAAATTCAAGGTCAACCTCAGCAAGTTAGTGAGACCCTGTCACAAAATTAAAACTAAAAGGACTGTCGATGTAGCTCTGTGGTAAAGTACCCCTGCGTTAAACCCCCTATATAAAAGGAAAAAAGTTGCTGTTCCCATGTAATTTACATTTCAGTGGAAGGAAGCAAAGAATAAAGAAGTAAAGGGTGGATGGAAGCAAAAATAAAGAAGTAAACAGAGGACTCTGGATGTGGCTCAAATGGTAGCGTGCTCGTCTGGCATGCATAAGGCACTGGGTTCGATCCTCAGCACCACATTAAAAAAAAAAAATAATGATATTGTGTCCACCTAAAACTAAAAAATAAATTAAAAAAAAAAAAGAAGAAGAAGAAGTATACAGAGACAGGTCTGACATACTCAAAGCTCTAAGTTGAATCCCCAATACTAGAGAGGGAAAAAAAAAACTGAAAAATTAAAGTAGGTAATATTGATAATGATAAAGGCTCTTAAGACTCTAAAACACAATAATGCTCCAGAATCTTTGAATACAAAATATTTGAGTTGCCATGTGAATAATGAGGTATGTCCACCTTGTGAGTTTTCAAGATAGGGCATTCCAGAAAAGAAATAGCAGACCAAGAGTCCTGAGACAGGAATAAGCTTATGGCACACTGAAGAAAAAAAGAGATTTTCAAATGAAGACCTACTACAGCAATATGTAATTGTTTAAATTTTGCCTAATTTTTATTTCATAAAATAGTTATATTAGTAGATTTCTCTTCTTCCCTTCCAGCATTTCTAATCACATTGCCTAAACAAGTACTCTAGCCAGGCAGGTGGTACACACCTATAATCCCAGTGATTCTGGAGGCTGAGATAGAGGATCACAAGTTCAAGGCCAGCTCAGTAACTCAGCAAGGCCCTAAACAACTTAGTAAGATCCTGTCTCAAAATAAAAAATAAAAAGGACTGGGGGGGCTGAGGCTGTAGCTTAGTGGCAGAGCTCTGGCCTACTTGGCGTGAGGCACTGGGTTCAATCCTCAGCACCACATAAAAATAAATAATGGGCTGGGGTTGTCGCTCAGCGGTAGAGCACCTGCCTAGCATGTTTGAGGCCCTGAGTTTGATCCTTGGCACCACATAAAAATATATAAATAAAATAAAGGTATTGTGTCCAACTGCAACTAAAAAATATTAAAAAATAAAAATAAATAAAGGCATTCTGTCCATCTACAACTTCCAAAAAAAAAAAAAAAGGAATGGGGATGTGGCTTAGTGATTAACCTTCCTGGGGTTTAACCCCTGATAACAAAACAAACAAACAAACAACAACAACAACAAAAAAAAAACCTAGAGACAGCATAATAGGGAACGCTTGTCTCAGTTCCTTGATGTCTGGTGTCTCAGACAACTGGCAACAAGAAGTAATTTGACTGAAGCCATATATTTGGATTCTTGATTTTACCTAACGACTTGCTCTGCTTTCCTCTCAAAATGACTAACTTGAGATTGGTTATGGCTAACTTGGTCATCCCATTCTATATAGGTCAGTCACAGGGCCAGCCTAGATTTAAGAGAAGGGAAATTTTATCTCGTCTCTCAGGGCAAGAAGTGGCAAATAAATTGCAGCCACCTTTAATCCTTGCCTATGTAGATGTGAAAACATGTTGTTCTCCTACTACGAGACTAATTATGAACTACAGAAAAACAATGCCTTACCTCAGATTTCTCCTATTTAAAGTAACAACTGTCTAAGCAACTTTTCAACAGCTACAATATTGAGACTCGGGGGCCAGAAATTTCTTCATTATAAGGTGGTTATCCTGTTCATTATAGGATGTTTAGTGGCTTCCAGTTATAACAACCCAAAACAACCCAATCCATGTCAAGACATTGCCATGTCACCAAATGGGCAAAATCATTTTCACTTGAGAACTGTTATACAAAGAATCAGGAAGAAAAATATTAAAAATATATCTCATTACAAGGAAACTTCTGGCTGATTCTGGGTGTATGTTATGGGTATGTTCACTTTGTGAAAATTCACTCAACAACTCACTTAAGTTTTGTGTAGACTGCTCTTTAGATAGGTCTGTGTTTCATACTACAGGTAAAATATTCACTTAAAAAAATAAACCTGGGGCTGGAGTTGTAGTTTAGCGGTAGAGCGCTCGCCTAGCACATGTGAGGCCCTGGGTTCGATCCTCAGCACCACATAAAAATAAATAAACAAAATAAAGACATTGTGTACAACTAAAAAAAAATAAATATTAAAAAAAAAAAAACACCTGGAGGCTGAGATTGTAGTTCAGTGGTAGAGCACTTGCCTAGCATGTGTGAGGTCCCAAGTTCAATCCTCAGTACAACAAGAAAAAAAGAAAAGAGAAAAAAAAAAAAAAAAGCTACAATTGGCTTTAGAAATGGTCTCTTATGTTTCCCTTTAACATAATACTTGGTAGCACATATAAAACATGGTGCTCATTCCAAAAAAATTTCTCACATGTTAATTATATACAATGAGATACTGTATATCTCACAACCAAATTCTGAAATAATTATAATACCAGTTCATCCATCAAAACCCAAAATGTAGGGCTGGGGATGTGGCTCAAGCAGTAGCGCGCTCTCCTGGCGTGCATGCGGCCCGGATTCGATCCTCAGCACTACATACAAACAAAGATGTTGTGCCTGCCGATAACTGAAAAATAAATATTAAAAAAAATTCTCTCTCTCTCTCCCTCTCTCCCTCTCTCTTAAAAAAAAAAAAAAAAAAAAACCCAAATTGTAGCCGGGCACAGTGACGCATGCCTGTAATCCCAGTAGCTTGGGAGGCTGAGGCAGGAGGATCCTGAGTTCAAAGACAGACTCAGCAAAAGCCAGGCACTAAGCAACTCAGTAAGTCCCTGTCTCTAAATAAAATACAAAATAGGGCTGGAAATGTGGCTCAGTGGTTGAATGCCTCTGAGCTCAATCCATGGCACCCAAAAAAACCCAAAACAAGACAAAACAAAAAACCCGAATTGTGATTAAAAACGGCTTACCTGGATATATGTCTTTTGAATGGATACAAGTTTTTCACCAAGGGGAACAACAAGCTTTTCTACTCGCCTTTCATGAGAGTATGGCAAAATATCTGGAGAATCTTCAGAACGAAGCTCTATTTGACCAATTAGTAGGTTGGTAATAACCTGTTGCACTGCCTATGTAAAATCAATCAAGTATGATTATAAATTATATCACATTAAATTTGGGGGGTTTAACTTACTAATAAAATAGCAATAAAATGTTGAAAGAAGCACTAGAAATTCATATCATTAAATTTCAAAGAGAAAAGAAAAAAGACAAGCCTATTAACCAAGTATATCACAAGTAGCACAACAAGGGAAAATACTTTTGAACATCTTTTCCCCCCACAACCTTTCAAGCCAAGCATCCAAGAAATAAGAATATTAGTAAATGTCCAACAAGTTCCTCAAATGTATTTTGGCACTTTCCAAATTGGAAAAAAAAAAGTTTTAGACAAAACCAAAGTTGTAGATTAGCAAACTAAATCCCCAGAAGCTTATAAAACAGAGTCAATTTCAGAGCCAGAATTAGAACACAGGTTTCCTCATTACCTGGCATAATTCTTTTTTTCTACTGATATTTTTATGGGAAAAGCAGAGGGAACTATTAAAGGAAACCAATGTATCTTAGGAATAGTTTATAAATGGACTTGTTGAGATGGAAGGTATATACTATATCAACTTTTAATAAATTAGTAGAAATTTTTCATTTAAATTAACGTAAGTGCTGTGAATATATTTCTGGGCTAAACTTCATGCATCTAAAGCATATAATGGAACTCAATTATTAAACCAGGGAACTGGAGCAAAAAAGATATAACGTTTAGGTATAAGCAACTACAACATCAGAAGACTATAACACTGAAAATGTGATTTAAAAGTCATAAAGAAAGAAACAAACAAAAGAAAAGGGATCCTGAAAGTGTCTAGAAATTAGGTACTTTTTTTTTTAAACACTAGAATGCCTCAGGGGCTTAGTTTAAGTAAAAACCACCCTAGGACAAGAATCATATTTCAAGTCACCTTTGTATTCACAACACCTACCACACTGCCTAAAATAGTACACTACAGTTACTGAGGATCTATATACATTCAAAATCTAGAGTGCATTTATTACTATTTCATAAAATTAAATTTCAATATTTTCAATAAATCATTAATTCGACCAACGTTCAAGTAATCCCACAGGCCAGCCACTAAATTAGTAACAGAACTAAAAATAGAATAGTCATAACCACTACATTCATGTAGCTGACATTTTAGTGGAATACACAAACAAAAAAAAAAATGGGCAAAAGAATGACAGGCTATGAAAAATGTCTAAGAAAAAATAACAAGATAGGGAAAGCTGATTTTTGATAGCTTAAAGTGGATCTTTCTTAAAGGAATGAAATTTAAGCAGAGATTTAGTATCTGACTGAAAAACAATTAAGCATGTTTAAACAAGGGGTAAAAGAAATTTCTAAAAACATTATCAAGGCTATGGACAAGAAAAGTCTTTCAGCATGGCAGGGGTACAACAGAAGACCATTTAGAAGTAGTACAACCAAGATAATATAGAATACGGCTCAAAATTCTGCATCTTAGGGGCTGAGATATGGCTCAGAGTAAAAAGTGTGCTTAACAAGTACAAAGGCCTAGTTCAACCCCACTACCAAAGAAAAATCTGCAATTTTATCATTCTCCAAATAAAGGAAACAAAAGCTCCCAAGAGAAATGGTTGATTCCATGGCGGAGACAGGAAAAATACTAAAATAAAATATCATGAGATGCCAGAAAGTTAGGATGCACTTTAACTAGCGAGAAAGGAGCATGTCTAAAAGACACAGGAGCCATCTTGAAGGAGCTCCCAATAGCCAAAGCTGAAACAATCTGAAAAACAAAACTGCTATTAATAGTGTAGAATTGTAGGGGCTGGGCCTATAGCTCAGCACAGAGTGCTTGCCTAGCATATATGAGGCACTGGGTTCAATCCTCAGCAGCACATAAAAATAAACAAGTAAAATAGTTTCTGTTCATCTACAACTATAAAATTTTTTTTTAAGAGAGAGAGAGAAAGAGAGAGAAAAATTTTTTTAATATTTACTTTTTAGTTTTCGGCAGACACATCTTTGTATGTGGTGCTGAGGATCGAACCCGGGCCACAAGGATGGCAGGCGAGCGCGCTACCGCTTAAGCCACATCCCCGGCCCCCCCAAAACCAATTTTTTTAAAAATAGTGTTGGATTGTAGTACATAGAAGAAATAAATATCCATTAGTCTATGTGGATATAAATAAAGAACTAAAATAATTATAATTGGAGGAGAAAAAATACAACTCTTCATTATAGAATTCAAAGTAAGAATGTAAAAGACATGGAAAAAAGAACCAATGATTAAGCAAACACCACAGAAGTAATCGTTAGCAGTGAAAACCTTAGGTAGATGTAAAACAGGATATTTACATAGTCTCAAAATATCTCCCCCACAAGATATTTATTAATCACAAAGGGGAAAATTAATTTTACAATTGAGAAGCCCAAAAACATCATCTTACCCAAGTCAGGATTAGTAGCATCACTAATAAGACAAATCAATATCATGTGTTCCCTTATACACTGAGAAAGTACAACATCACTTCTAGAATATTCTCACAAAAATGTAAAACCTTACTCCATCATGAGAAATATCAGACAAACCCAAATTGAATAATATTCTACAAAATAACTAGTACCTACTATACAACAGCATGGAGATCATGGAAGACAAGAAAAGACTAAAGGATTATAAAAGATTGGAAAGGAGTAAGGAGACATGACAATCCAATGTAATGTGAGATCCTAGACTGTATCCTGGAGCAGAAAAAGAAATGGTTGTAAAAACGGCCAAAATTTGAATAAGACTGGCAGATTAATTACTAACATATTAATGTTAATTTTATTTGATAACTGTACTATACTTATATAAATGCTAACATTAGGGGAGGCTAATTAAGGGAGTTATAAAAACTGCAATTTGGGCAAATTTTTTGGACATCTGAAGTCATTGCAAAGTTATGCTTTAATTAAAAAGAACTAAAAACACAATTTTTTTAAATACACTATTAAGCCAGGTGCAGTGGCACACACCTGTAATCCCAGCAACTCAGGAAGCTGAGGTAGGAGGAGCGAAAGTTCAAAGCCAGCCTCAGCAATTTAGTGAGGCCCTGAGCAACTCAGCAAGACCTTGTCTCTAATAAAATGTAAAAAAAAGGGATGGGGATGTGGCTCAGTGGGTTCAATCCCTGAAACCAAAAAAAAAAAAAAAAAAAAACCCAAAACAAATAAATGCTACTATTGAAAAATTCAGTATTTTTAACAAATAGCTTTAGGTGATTCTTATGCACACTTAATTCAGAAAAGTACTAATCTTGTGGGTACAGTAGCACATACCAGTAGTACCAGTTGATCTAGAGGATAAAGCAGGAAGATTGTTTGTTGCCCAGCTTGAGCAACACAGCCAGACCCCATCTCAAAAAATAAATAAATAAATAAATAGCCTGATTTAAAGAAATGCCTACAAACATAGAAGAAAAGTTAGGCCTGTTAGAGGAGACACTAAAGTCAGACTATATAAATATTAGAATGGAAAAATGATCTGGCCCCATACAGAAATTCTTATTTTCTTAAATGTTAATAAATGGAAAAACATTTTACTTACCTTCATATCACTACCTGGTGTGGCACTAAGAGCCAAGATTCTAAAGTGATTTGTGTACTTGACCAGTTCTCTTACAACCTAAAAAAAAAAAAAAAAAATTCTTTAATTTCATCAGTCCAATGCAAAAATAATAGTAGTTCTGCTAAATAAAGTTGTTCTATCTAGTCTATTATCATTATTCCAATGGCAGTGATAGTTCAGAGTGGAACTACCACTTGTCTATTATCTGAAAAGCAAATGATTTAGGTTTAATGAGACTCATTCTGAATCCTGATTAAGACTCAGTAATATTATTTATGAAATTTTTAACATACCCTAGATTACATATGAAGAAATAACATTATACTCAACAGAGACCTAAGTAGAAATATTCTAATTAAGAACTGATGTAAGGTCTGGGGATTTAGTTTAGTAGCAGAGCACTTGTTTAGCATATGTAAGGCCCTAGTTTCAATCACCAGCATGATCCCCCCACCCCCCCCCAAAAAAAAAAAAAAACAACTGTTGGAACACAAATATCCTTGGTGCCAGAAGTGATAAGTGATGTCCTCAGATATCACTGAAGGATAAAAAATGCAACAAGAAAGATGTTCTAAACAGATCACTTGTTGGATTAGTGTCTTTTAAAAATCCTTTTGTATGATAGCCAGAATTCAAAATGTTCTTTCAGATTATAAACCAGTTCTGGCAGTTCAGAATGAAATAGTTTTATTGTTATATGCCACATGTACCAACAGACTTTCTAAAATTGTTACACATGAAAATAGGCCAAATACATTGCTTCTTATCAAGAGGGATTCTTAAGCCATCTTGGAAAAGAGGAAATGGTGCTGTGTTTTCTTAACATAGAAAGCTACATGCTTCATGGAGCTGTTGTGCCTATTGCAAATTAACTCTGGAATCTTTGCGTAGCATAAACTCAGGACTATTTGGTTATTAACAAATTCAAATCCATGTTTGATTGTATGCAATAAAATCATAAAGCTGGCAGTTTGAAAAAAAACCTAATGCCTAGAAATTTTTTGAAAATAAATAAGTTAAATATAACTTACAAAATGAATCCCATATAGTTATAACAATTTTTTAAAATATCCCTATAAAGTGGAAATCTCAATACATAATTGAAAAGACATATCCATTTCCTGGATATATTTTAAAAGATCAAATATAAGAAAGATGAGGGTTTTCCTCGGGATATTAGAAATAGAGTACAATAACAAAGTCTGCAAGGAAACTACAAATTCACAAAATAGCAGGTGAAATCATGTTTTCACATTAAATGAAGTAAACTTTCTCTAATTTTTCCCTTTGTTATTCTTACTCTAGACCCTCTTCCTAATATTGGCAGCTATTACAAAAATTTTAGTTTCTACCTAGATGCTGATAATTCCCAAATACTTCTAGCTCAAAACTCTCCACTGAGATCCATATTATCACCTAGTGTCTAATGGATAGCTATACATGGATTTTTCTGAGACACCTCCAAACTCAATACATTTAAGATGGCACTCAAGAGCTTTCCATGCTCACCTAAATCTGCTCTGCCTCCAGAACTTTCACATATTCAGTTCTCCAAGTCAGAAACCGGGGAATTATTCTACTTTCCTCCTATCATCAGATACTCTGCCTTTAGCCTTCACCCTCCAATCTCACAAATTATATCACCTCAGCTAAACATTTTTTAATGAGTATCTACCATTTATATCCCCAGTGGCCTATTAAGTGCTTTCAAACTATCAAATGCCTTCACAATGTGGTCCTTAAGCAGAACAGAAGAAGCAAAGTTTCCTCAATAAAAGAGGTAAATAGAAGGTTAATTCCATTTAGTGAAAGAGATGAATAATTTTTACAACCATATTCCACCATTTCCACCTTTATACTTTATATCCCTATAGTACTCAAGTGGAAGGCATTGTTAGGCATTCTGCATACATTATGTTTTTTAATCCTTAGAAAAATGATGTTAAGTATTATCCTATCCAGTTGCCAAAGAATGGCCCCACAAATCTATTACCAATCTTTGGATTAGCTTAGTTTCCAAACACTATACAGATTCTACTTTATGTTTTATCTATTTACTTTTTTTTTTTTAAAGAAAGAGCGAGAGAGGAGAGAGAGAGAGAGAGAGAGAGAGAGAGAGAGAGAGAATTTTTTAATATTTATTTTTTTAGTTCTCGGCAGACACAACATCTTTGTTGGTATGTGGTGCATGCCAGGCGAGCGCGCTACCGCTTGAGCCACATCCCCAGCCCTCTATTTACTTTTTAACTAGTGTGTTACAGTTATGCCTAAAAGTTGGGTTCATTTTGACATAATCAAACATGCATGTAATTTATCACCCATCTCCTACTTTAAATCACTACCCCAACCATAACCAGGCTCTCAAAATCCACATCTCACGCTAGTGGTCTTGTTAATGTTTAAAAAAACAAAACAAAACGGGGCTGGGGATGTGGCTCAAGCGGTAGCGCGCTCGCCTGGCATGCGTGCGGCCCGGGTTCGATCCTCAGCACCACATACCAACAAAGATGCTGTGTCCACCGAGAACTAAAAAATAAATATTAAAAATTCTCTCTCTCTCCTCTCTCACTCTCTCTTAAAAAAAAAAGTTTAAAAAAAATGAGAGTAGAGGTATTTGAGTGGAGAAGGAAAATTATTTACAATCACCATTTGTTGAGATCATAAATAAATCTAAGGCTTCTAGAGTACCATCAGTAAGTTCCACTACTAATAACTATCCCCCAAAATACTCCTTAACAATATGGGTAAACTACTAAATATTATTTTACAAAATTATTACCTGACAATAAGCATAGTTTCCAAGAGCCTTATGAGCTTCATCAACAACTAGACACTTTATATCAGCAGCAGGACAAGCTCCTCTAGTAAGGTCGTTTACCATGATCTGAGGTGTAAGAAAAAGGACTCTCTTACTGCACCATATTTCCTTCCTGGTGAAAGCTTGAGTGGAACCTGTAAATAAAGTGAAAGTCTATATTTTAAACTCCAGACTGTTTTTTTTTTTTTTTTTTTTTTTTTGTGGTGCTAGGGATTGAACCCAGGGCCTTGTGCATGCTAGGCAAGCACTCTACCAACTGAGCTATATCTCCAGCCCCAGACTGATATTTTTAAAACAAAAACAGTCTAACCTATCTTCAAAATGTAACCATGCTTTAGGAATGTGCTTAAGTGGAGAACAATGTGACAACTCATTGGAATGCTACATGTTAAATCTCTAATTTGCCCCAAATGTCAAAGAGCATCATTTAAATAGACTGTCCTTATGATTCCTGCAAAATGGCATAATGTTAGAAGCGAAGCAAATTCTTCAATTGGGAAATCATTCTTAGTAAGAATGCCCAAGGGATATAATACACGAATGCTTCAAAATACTGACAAACCACAGGGATTCTCTGAAGGTTTAATAAACAATCCTGTTCATCAGTGCTGGACCTAGCACATTCCGAAGGAATGTAAGATGAGAATATTTGGATCTAGTAAGTATTCCACATGCATCAGGAATTTCTTTTTTTTTTAATTTTTTTTAATATTTATTTATTTTTTTTTTAGTTCTCGGTGGACACAGCATCTTTGTTGGTATGTGGTGCTGAGGATCGAACCCGGGCCGCACACATGCCAGGCGAGCGCGCTACCGCTTGAGCCACATCCCCAGCCCGCATCAGGAATTTCTTTAGCTCTATTTCCACCACAACGTATGTTCATCCCTAGAAATAAAGCTCTTATTTTCAAATCAACCCATCCTTTCTCAAATACCTGTCATTTCGGCCATGTGGGACTGCGGGATACCCATCACCTGGTAGCAAGCCTCGATCTGCTGTGTCACCAAGGGTTTCGTGGGGGCCATAAAAACAACCTTGCCGGAAGGAAACCAGCGGTAGAAATTGTACATGACCACGGCGGCAATAAAGGTCTTTCCCAGCCCGGTAGGAAGACACACCAGAGTGTTGCAGAACAGAGCGGTCCTGGAGATGCGCAGCTGGTAGTCCCGCACAGGGTAATTAGTGGGGTAGATCCACAGGGCACCCGCTGAGGTGCAGAACCCGCCATTCTCTAGACTCAGCTGCCGCTCAGCCTCGTACACTACGACTAGTAACACATCATCGTCCGACTCCGGCTGAGACGCAGCCGTGGCAGATAAACGCGCCTCTGAGCAGGCCTGAAGCCGTTCAGTTCCGGAGCTGCAACTAGGAGTCCCAACCGATCGGGAAACGCTTGAGCCCCACGTCTGGAAAAGCGTTCTTTGCCGTCCACTCATGAGGCCGACGTCCACCAAAAGCTTATTTCAGGAACCGAGATCCACAGCGGTTTTACCCGCTCAGTTCCGAGCCCCATCAGTTTCCTGCATACAAAGCTAAGGAACCAGAGGGCGGAACCACAGCTAGGCATCCAGTTGAAAATGCCGCTGCTGAGTTTGCGTTGAGAATACGATTGGCTTCCTTCCCGGAAACACTCCATGACCTCCTGGAGACGCATGCGCATTGCTAAGGAGTTACTCTAAATTTAGTCCCCTTCATAGTTTTAGCAGACTCTGAATTTGAGTTCCGTTTCCCTCGATTAGGTGTCTGCGCGTCATTGCGAACGTGATACCGTTTACAATGATTAAAATAAATGACCTTGAGATCCCGGAGACAATGGAATGCTCATAATTTTGTGAAGTTAACGTTATTGAGCACTTAAGTCAGGTGATGTGGTGAAAATCAAAATAGCGTGGATAAAATTAAAGATATATCTTATTCCTCTCTCTAGACTGAGAAAACTGCCTGATCGTTTCACTGTGTTGGGATTGGCAAGCCATTATTCTAACAATTTACTATTCAAAGGAAAGTGAATGTAGGCTGGTCCCGTTATTCGTTCGAAAATTAATAAAAGGTATTCTGAAGTTACACTATTTCATCTTTACTACAGATTTAGAGCAGTGAATTTAGTTGTGCGATTACTCTACCGTTAGTTATAGCCTACCTGGACTTGGATGCAATTCCTGGCTTCTCTATTTGAAACCTAATGACTTAATCTACAAAATTTGTTCCCTCTTGTATTGACGAAAAGTACAAATACACCACGTAGCTGCTATAAGCATTAATAATGCCACCCACCATCAGTAAGTCGCAGCCTAAAGTACAGCTTCTTTATTTTATTCAAATTTCTGAACAAAATTTTCGCTTTTCGTTAGGAAGAAAGGGGTTTGTATTTAGGTTTCGTTTATGTGAGCTTTAATAAGGAATTAGCTTGGTATGGATTGTTCTAATAGACAAGGACAGAGCCAATTCAGAGATGAATCATTAGGATGTAACTAGCTAAAAATGAGATTAGGAGTCTGTTGTTTTCTTTAAGCAGGTTATAGACTGGACCTTTAAGGCATAGCAGGCCATAGTAATAAATAGTGTGGATAGTGGCTGGTAAACATTACTACCGTCAGAGGTCGCCCCACAAGAGGTCCAAACGAGAATATAATACTGCGGGATGTTTTCTGCGCAGCCGACCGGCGTGGCCACTTTTGCAGGGTTTTAACACCCACTCAACAAAGAAGCCCTCAATAGCACGGCCTTGACGTCACTCAAATACAGGCACCAATCCCACCCGGTAGCGCAGTGACCACGCCCCGTCAAGCTCCGTGCGAGCCTACGCCACGCCCCAGGGGCGGGGCGGCGCCGAAGTGAGGCGGGCTGGCTCAGTAAAGCAGAGGCGGCGGGGGAAGATGGCGGCGGCCGTTCCACAGCGGGCGTGGACCGTGGAGCAGCTGCGCAGTGAGCAGCTTCCCAAGAAGGACATTATCAAGTTTCTACAGGATCACGGTTCAGACTCGGTACCAGAGGCGGCTGGGAGGCCGGGCTGGCTCAGCTGAGGGACGCCTCACCCCCCCCCGGAGATGCCCATGCATTCCGTATTCCGCTGTGCCCCCGCCCTCGCCCTCCCGCGGCCCGTGGCGCGGAAGGTCGGAGCGGCTCTAGTGCGCTCCCGCCCCACAGGCCGGCCCTACTTCCGCTGGGGAATGGCCTTATTTTCTGAGACATTCAGGCTGCAATCGCTAAATTAAAACTCCATTGGGATCCCTAAATGAGGGTGGAGGCCAGAAAAAAGGAACCCGGAGATGTTGGTGGCTGAGGCGGGGAATAGGATTGGGTGAGACCCTGGAGCGGAATGCTGGCTACTAGGGAAATGGAGAGGAATTTGAAATTTACGTGGGAACTGTATGTACACCTTGCTTTCCTCACCAATTCACTAAATAAGAAACATTAATCCATGTGATTTTTCAAAAGCCTGTAGATTGTGGTTGAACTTCTTAGAAAAATATTGAACCATTTTCATCTTTGTATTAACGAAGTTACGTGTACACAGTGGTCTCCCAGAGTTATAAACAATCAGATTAAGAAACCTTTTTGGTATTCTTTATGATGTGTGCCCTAAATTTTTTAGCATAGTTTCTATCATAACCACCCAATTGTAGTCTCTGGTTATTTTTGTCAGACCTGACTTTTTTTGTCCTTCAAAAATGAAGATCCTTTATAACCTTCATAATTGCTGAACTACAAGTCATTTAAATGAATTTTCTCTAGTGATCATTCACGTATTTAAACCTATGTTTTAAAGTTATTATTTTCCTGCTTTTGGGAATAGGTGGAAAAGACCCTATGTCAGGGATCTTATACCATTTTAATGAAATTATTTTCTCTTAAGCGAGTAATATTTCAACTGAAACAATAGAAATGAGTACAAATATTGTAACAATACCTCAGTATTGTATTTCATTAAATTCTTATAAAACAGATCATCCCAATGTGAATCTAATGTCATGTAGGCCAAAGTGGGACAATTCCAGAGATTTGTATTATATTTATATAACATTAATCATTTAAATGCATGTTCTCTGTGGAACATTCACTTACATAAACCTATATTTGCTATATTTTACAGTCATCATTGATTACATCGAAGAGATGTTTATATTTTAGGTATTTTTCTTGAACTTTTCCTAAAGTCATGAGTGCTATGCAACTGATTATTCTAGATAATCAACTTTATCTCCTTTCTCCAGTCAGCCTTTATCATTTAGAACATTTCTTCAAAAGAAGGAAAGCAAAAGCAAAGGGGGAAAAATGGAGTAGTGATAATGTTAGAAAAACTGAAGGATTAGGGATGTAGTTCCTTGGTAGAGTGCTTACCTGGTATACCTGAGGCCTGTTCAGTTCCCAGTACCACAAAAAGAGAAAGAAAAACAGGAGACACCAAGGGACAACTTTGAAAAAGTAATAAAATGAAGAACTCTAATAAGGACCACAAGGCAAGAAAGGAAGCAAAATAAAATAAAATGACATCATGAAAATTATTTGACATTAACATTACCTGATTTTGAGATGAACCTACCACAACTTGATGTTTCAGTAGTGGTATTTTGGTGTCCATTTGTCAACTTACAGTCTTATATTTCAAAAAAAAAAAAAAAGAATTCTGATTACTGTGAGCTACTTAATACATTATAGCTAATAGTTCTTACCATGCAACACACTTTTAGCTAAATGCATTAAATGGATTATTGCATTTTATCCTTATCACAGTTCTTTAACAGATTCTGTTGTTAATCTTCCACTACACATATGGAAGGCTTTGTCCTCTGTACAAAATCAGAGAGGTGGATTTTAGCCAAGATAATATGACTTTACAGCCCATATATAGATAGATGATAGGCTATCTTAGCCTGTTTGTAACTCATTCTTAACCAGCTATGGGTTACGGATAGGTTAAGAGAGCCATGCCCAGCATAGCTACAGGCTCCCAAAAGCATTTATTTCATTTCTTCTTTATTAATACTTTTGAAAACATAGCAAAAATTGAAAGGTCATTTCCTAATTTTTTTTGTTGTTCTTTTTGAGACAGGGTCTTACTGTATTGCTCAAGTTGGTCTCAAACTCTTAGGCTCAAGCAATCCTACATCAGCCCCTCAAGTAGCTAGGACCATAGGCCACATAACACACTTAGCTCTAAACCTTATCTTAGAGCCTTCTTGAGGGGAATTATTTTGAGTAACCAGCTTTTTTCTTTGTAGTTTCTTGCAGAGCATAAGTTATTAGGCAACATTAAAAATGTAGCCAAGACAGCTAATAAGGACCATTTGGTTACAGCCTATAACCACCTGTTTGAAAGTAAGGTGAGTATTTTTACATTCTATGAGCAGAAATCATTTTAGAAATTTTATTTCCAAAGAGAGGTTTTAAATGCATTTATTTGCAGAATTGGGAGTTTTTCCACCTGCAGTCTTTCTTAATTATAATCATAATTGGACTAGCTAGCAAATCTAGCAAAACTAACCTGCAGTATGGCACAATGTTTTGGTATTTTGAGGGTTTTGCTTTTTGTTTTGTTCTGTTTCTGTGGACTGGGGATTAAACTAAATTGCCAAGTCTGGTCTTGAACTTGTGATCCTCCTATCTTGGCCTACTGAGTTGCTGAGATTACAGGTAGGCACCACTCTGCTCAGCATCTTTTGGTATTTTGAAAGGGACCAGATTTTTTAAAATAATTTCCTGACAACAGATTCTTAAATGGTAAATCCATTAGTCATTTGGTATTATCATATGAAGCATTTACACTGTATATAAAATGTTATATGGAGGAAGGTAAGGTCCATTTCACTACAGAATTTAATGACTGGTTCTGATTTAAGATGAGCCTTTAGAAAAACATTTTAATGTATTCTCTAATATTTGTTCACTATGAAATGATCGTCTTCCACAGAAAATAATCTTTATTAAGAAGCTGTTTGAAGACTGGGGATATAGCTCAGCTGTTAGAGTGTTTGCCTTACCCTGGGTTCAATGCCTAGCACCACAAAAAAGAAAAAAAAAAAAAAAAGAAGCTGCTGTTTGAATAGTATTCATATCTCACAAGTCTGAGTTGGCTTTTCTAAAGGTCATGTTTCTTATTTCAGAATTTATATTGTTAGCTAATCTTAGCATCATACTTTATTAAAATGCTTAACATATTTCTTCCTTTGTTCTTAGGTGGTTTCCTTAGGTGAATTAAGTTTGTGTTATATAACCTGTATTCATCATGCAGATGCTTATTGAGAGGCTTAAAATCTGAATGCCCCTCTAATGTTTAGCCTGTCCTGAATGTTAATGTTAGAATATTTTTTACAGCGATTCAAGGGTACTGAAAGTGTAAGTAAAGTGTCTGAGCAAGTTAAAAATGTGAAGCTTAATGAAGATAAACCCAAAGAAACCAAATCTGAAGAGACTCTGGATGAGGTTTGTCTATAATATTTTCATCTTTTATTACTCAAGTCAATTTTAGAAATATTGTTTCCTTCTAGCACTGACTTTTCAGAGGGATGGTTGAATACAGACACTATTACTGAGCCAAACTCGGAATTCTGGTATGCCATCTCTCTTGGGTATTAGGATAGAAATCCAAAGAATCATTTCTTTACAAATAGTAGCCTATCTTGTGAAATACTTCTTTGTATTTAATATTGCCTCCATGTCTGGCCATATCATCTGAGCTTTGAAAGCTATTTAAAGGACCTGATTCTCTAGCCAAATTGAGTAAAAGAAACTTTTTTTTAATAATTATTTTTAGCTTTTTCTAATGTTCATGGTATCCCTGGCAGTGGAAATAATCTAATCCTGGCTATACAGTATGGATTCATTTGTCTCATCTTTCCCAGCCCAGATTTTATATTTTGATGCAAAGATTTGAAGAACCAGATAACAGCATTTCTGCATCGAAATCCTTAAGAGCTACATGAATAGAGCTAAACTGACTATAATCTTTGCATTTTTTATAACATATCATTGAGAGCAATCTTGGTAATAGTAATTTATTTTTAGTTCTTATAAACAGGCATGGCCTTTTGATGAAGACATAGCATTTGGGTATTTGTGGACAGTGTAATTTCAGGTAGACATATAGATTTTTTTTTATTAAAATAGTTAATTTTGCATGATCTCTTCATATTGGTTGAAAAGCACAAATTAATATTTGTGGGTATATACACACATAAAATATTTTGGAGGTTTATCACAACTAATGTTTGGTAAATGTAATATCTCCTGAGCAGAATTTCAGCAGTTACTAAGGTACATAGAACCATAATTACTAAAGGGTTGCAAAAACAATTGGCAGCATTACCTTCCAGAAAATTGGGATGAGGGTGGTATTAGGAGACAGATGTTACATCCTTAAAGGATCAAAAAAAAAAAAAAAGAATTCCAAATGAAAGGCAAGTTTTTAAGGCCTAAAGACAATATAGAGAGGTCATATGGGAGTCCTAAACTCATTTTATTTTTCTTTTTTCATGATACTGGGGATTGAACTTGCACATGCTAGACAGTACTCTGCCTCTTATCTCTAGCTATCAGCTGTATGATTTTCTGTAAGAGTTGTAGTTATAATCATTCCCTTCTTCCCTACTTAAGAGTTCTGTGAATGTTTGACTTTCCTTTTCCTTCACATGACTGTAATTATAACCATTCCTTTCTTTACAGTTTAAATGTTCTCCCTTCTCATACCTCCTTCAGGACTAATGCTCTCAAATATATTCTTTCTTTTAAAATCTATCCCATTTCCATTTTAAAGCAGCCAAGGCCTCAGAAGTTGTTAGAAAAGCTGATTTCTTGCCTTTAATTTTCTTCATCCATTTAATATAAAAATGGTCATTCCAGTAAGCTATCTAAAGAATTATATTTAGTAAATAGTAAAGTAATACTTTGCTAACCATACCCTATTAAAAAAGAAAAGCTTTAGTACAGTAATTCTGTGCTTTGTAGAACTATACTGTTCAATACAGTAGTTACTACTTTTGTTAGCTTTTCATCACTGACAAAATACCTGAGTTAAACAGCTTATAAGGAAGAAAGGTTTATTTTGACTCACAATGTTGGTGGTTTCAGCCTATGGTCAGTTGCTCAGTGGCTCTTCATCCTGGTGTGAGCACTTTGTGGAGGAAGCCCTAAACTCATGACAGGAAGCAAAGAAAAACTGGAAGTGTCTAGGGTCCCCCAGTCCCCTTTCACAGGGCCCCACCTTGTAAAAGTTCTACCACTTCCTAGTAGCACCATAAACTGGGGGCCAAGCCTTCATCACATGGGCCTTTGGGGAACATTCATCATCCAAACTGTAAGCCAGGAGCGGTAGCCCACACCTGTAATCCGAGCTGCTCGGGAGGCTGAGGCAGAAGAATCACAAGTTCAAAGCCAAACTCGGCAACTCAGCAAGGCCCTAAGCAACTCAACAAGACCCTGTCTCTAAATAAAATATTTTTTTTAAAGGGATAGGACTGGGGTTGTAGCTCAGTGGCAGAGTGCTTGCCTAGCAGGTCTGGGGCACTAGGTTCAATTCTCAGCACCACATAAAAATAAATAAATGAAGGTATTGTGTTAATCTATAACTAAAAGTATTTAAAAAAAAAAAAATGACTGGGGATGTGGCTCAGGGGTTATGCACCCCTGGGTTCAATCCCTGATTAAAAAAAAAAAAAAAAAATCTATAGTACTAGCTTTATGTTGCTACAGAGCACTTTGGCTAGTTCCAATTTAGATTTATTTTAAGTTACTTTCTTAGTACACATTTACTCAAGCTGTGGCTTTTGACTTAGGGGAACAGCCTACATTTCATTGAAAGTGGTAATCCTCAAACTGAACTGGTTAGCCTATGGTTAGTTGGTCAGTGGCTTTTTATCCTGGTGTGAGCACTTTGTGGATGAAGCCCTCACCTCATGACAGCCGGGAAGCAAAGAGAAACTGGCAGGGTTTGGGGTATATTTGCACTATCCACACCTTACTTTCTCTCCAGAAAATAGAGAAAATACCACTGTTCTTCTGATAGTTAAATGAATTGAATTAAGTCACTTGTATTAATACCTGACATCCCATATGTACTCGAGAGGTAGAGAAGTGGTTAAGATCATAGACTAGATATCCAGTCTGCCTGTTTCCAATCCTCAACCATTCAAAAGTTGTTAGACCTTAAGGGCTGGGATGTGGCTCAAGCGGTAGTGTGCTTGCCTGGTATGCGTGCCGCCGGGTTGGATCCTCAGCACCACGTACAGGCAAGGATGTTGTGTCCGCAGAAAACTAACAAATAAATATTAAAGATTCTCTCTCTCTCTCTCTCTCTCTCTTTCTCTCTCTCTCTCTTTCTCTCTCTCTCTCTCTCTCCCCCTCTCTCTCTAAAAAAAAAAAGTTGATCCTGAGTCTTTGCCCATCCTTAAAAAAAAAAAAAAAGTTGTTAGACCTTAAGCAGGTTACTTAACTATTCTGTCTTCATGTTTCCTTTATGTATTACCTACCTTATAAGATAGTGACTGTTTTAAGAGTTAATGCATGTGAAGCATTTGAAATGTACTAGATACGTAGAGGATGAGCAGAAATTAACTGTTTTAACTGTTAACATAAACGTTAACTATCATTATCACTATTTCTTGAGGTGTTGTGGTATAATGGAAAGAACAGGGGCTTTGGATTCAGACAAACCCCTACTTCTCTACTTCTAACTACCTATGTGAATAAATTCCCTGAACCATCTGCAAAATAGTAAGTAGGTGATATGCTCTTCAGAGAACTGTTGTTAGGTTAAATGGGAAGAAAAGTATGTGTTAAATGACTGGCAAATAATAGGTATTTAATGTCTAATTTCCCTTTCCATTGCTTAGTGTAGAAGTATATATATTCTAAGGTTTTGGTGCATATTGGATAAAATATAACAAACAGATATTAACCTATTTATCAGATTTTTTTAAGGCGGGGGTTTACTGAGGATTGAACTCAGGGGTGCTCTGCCACTAAGCCACATTCCCAACATTTTTTTTTTTGGAGACAGGGTCTCACTAAGTTGCTTGGGGCCTCACTAAGTTGAGGAGGCTGTCTTTAAACTTGCAATCCTGCCACAACTTCCCAAGTTGCTGTGATTATAGGTATGCACCACTGGGCCCAGCTCATCAAATTTCTTGATATGTTAATAGTTTTTAGTTGAGGTACCGTTCAGCCTGGGCAGTATCTTTTGGAGTTATGCAGTACTAGGGATTGAACCCAGGACACTCAGCACTTTACATTCCCAACTCTTTTGAAATAGGGTTTCCCTAAATTGTCCACGTTGGTCTTGAAGTTTTAATCCTCCTGCCTCAGTCTCCCAAATCGCTGACATTATAGGTGTGTACCCCACACTAGTTTTAGGGGCTTATTTGTTTTTGTGCAGTAGTGGAGGTTGAACTCTGGTGGCTTTATCACTGAACTATATCCCAGCCTTTTTAAGTTTTTTTTTTTTTTTTTTTAATTTTATTTTTAAGCCAGGTGCTAGAGGTACACAAGTATAATCTCAGCAACTCTGGAGGCTAAAACAGGAGGATTACAAATTCAAGGCCAACCTGAGTAAATTTGTAAGACCTTGTCTCAAAATTTAAAAAGGGTGTGGCTCAGTGGTGGAGCACTCCTAGTTTCAGTCCCCAGAACCAAAAGGTCTCCCTAAGTTTCTGAAGCTAGTCAAACTTGCCAAGGCTGGCTTCTAATTTGAGATGATCTGCCTCAGCCTCCCAAGTAGCTGGGATTAAAAGTGTGCACTGTTAAGCCTGGCAGTTTTCTAGGTCTGTAAAATACAGTGAACTGGAGGTATTTTTAAATTATTTTTCAGTTACGCTAAAGTAAAATTGACAGCAGGATATTTTTAGAACTACAGTCCCAGAAAATAGACTTTTCCATAAAGAAAACAGATAATTTCATATCAAAGAATTTAATGCTGAGAATTCCTTGCTTGCATTCACCCCACTTAAAACAAAAGATACTTGATAAATACATAACTATATTAAATCACTTTTAAATGTTCTTAATAGAGACTTTTAATAAGAAAGTTTTCAATTTTCTTTCTAGTGGTATATTTCTTCAATCTTTGTTTTAATGAAAATTTGAATGTGTATTAATCTAAGTGGTATAATTTATAGTATATCCTAAAGGGAAGCTGGATTTTTCTGAAAAGATCACATAAGATAGTATTAAATTATTGAGATTACCAAGTGTTTATTTTGTTTGTAAACCACATGTTAATTTCCAGCCCAAATCACAAGAGTAGTAATCAAAATGCCAATTTATTTTTCGTGGATATTCATGAGCTGAAGATATATTTTCTCCTATGTAAGAAGTTATTCATTTTCTTCACCATTCAACATTTCTTAAAAAATCAAGTATATTGTAGACTTAACATTTTCCAGTCTTGGAGTAATGACATTTTGTATGAACAATTAATTCTTTGTTGTTGGGGCTGTTCCAGGCTGAAGGATGTTTAGTAACATACCTGGTCCCTACCCACTAGGTGGCAGGAGCATCCTCTCTTCCCCAGCCCTTCCCAGTAGTAACAATTAAAAATGTCTCCAGATCATACTGAGATGTCCCTGGGGAAGCAAAATTGCTTGTTTGAGATCCCCTAATCTACACCTTAGAGTTAAGAAATTGCAATGTGGGGCCTGGGATTGTGACTCATTGGTAGAACACTTGCCTGCCACCTGTGAGGCACTGGGTTCCACTCTCAACACCAAATAAAAATAAACAAAATAAAGGTATTCTGTATATCTACAAATACACACACACACACACACACACACAGGTATGTGTGTGTATATGTATATTATATATATATATATATTTTTTTTTTTTAAGAAATTGCAACATGTGTATCAGGTGTTGTAACAGAGGTTTACAGAAGGCATTGTAGAGACACAAAATTATAGCTGCTACCTCTATTAACAGTGGATAGAATTCTACAGATAAGGAACCTGCGTGGCATAGGCCTTTCAGCATACAAGTGTAGCAGTAATAATTAATTTCACTCCAGCAATTGAGTGGAGGACTGACATTGTCAAAAGTAAACACAGACTTTAAAATGGTGAAAACGGACGTTTTTCAGTCTACTGGCAATAGGGGAAAGAAAAGTTACATTCTGAATTGTGTAAAGGTGATTGGGCCTTTTGAGGAAATAAGTGAAACCCATCTGGGTTTGCTATCCAGCCCTTGAAAAGTTTCAGGCTACTGATAACCTCCTACACATATTAGGAGACCGGGGCCCTATCAAGTGGTGGCTAGAATGATTTTTTATACAGCTTTGAGTTTTCTCAGGCAGGCAGGCAGGCACTTTAAGGAGGGAGAGGAATCATCCTAGAAATTAGACCTTGAGCTGTTTGAAACTGTTAGTGCTTGTTTAAGACTTCACAAGTCTAGGTTTAGAGTCTAAGGTCCAGAAAAGGCTTATGGATCGTGGTTAGAGTTTGGTCAAAGAGAAATCTTTATCAAAGAGGAAGACTATTTGCAGGAAGATCAGACTTCTACTTGTAAGTTTTGAAAAGAAATAAAACTCTCAGCTGGGGATGTGGCTCAAGCGGTAGCACGCTCGCCTGGCATGAGTGCGGCCCGGGTTCGATCCTCAGCACCACATACCAGCAAAGATGTTGTGTCCGCCGAGAACTAAAAAAAAATAAATATTAAAAATTCTCTCTCTCTCACTCTCTCTTTAAAAAAAAAAAAAAGAAAGAAAACTCTGAACTAAGAGAAGTGAAAGTGAATAAAAATTTATGACTTCACCCAAAGAAAACACTATTTCTTTTGCTTTCCAAACTTGGGAACCAGATAGATTCGAAATTCTTTAAATCCAGCTGTGTCTTCTCTTCTTGTATTATGAAATTTAGGAACCAAAAACAGATTTGAATAATGCAGATCCCTCCCTTTCTGAATGCAAAAACCAAACAGATTTAGGTAAAGAGAATACTTTCACATTTGCTGTAACTCCCCTTCACACCCCAAGATTCTTGACAGATCATCTCCTCTATGCTCTCTTCACTTATGATTAGGTCATCCTGTAGCCACCGGCGCACCCCCACTCCCAAGATCCTGATAATTGTTAGACTGGTTGGGCAATTTTGGTAGGTAACTTTGTTCTTTGTGTGAACTTATTTTCAAGTTCAGATACAAAGGCAACATCATTATATTTCCATTTTAACTGAACATAATATCTAGCAATAATTATTGCTAAAACAAACCTTTGGAAAAAGTCACAATATTTTATTCATTGCCTATGGTTTTATAGGAAATTAGTAATTATCATTTTTCCAACCCTAAGAAATAACTGACTTCATTTTATGCTTTGTTGAATAATTAAGACTCTTGCCAGAGGTTTCCAAGATGCTGGAAGTTATTTGAAATTAAATTGTAGGTGGGGCTGGGGTTGTGGCTCAGCAGTAGAGCACTTGCCTAGCATGTGCGAGGCGCTGGGTTCAATCCTCAGCACCACATAAAAATAAATAAAGATAAAGGCATGTGTCCAACAACAACTAAAAAAATTAAAAAATTTTAGGTATAGAAGTTACTAATAATTTCATCCCAGATGTAAAATGAGATAGTTTCTTTAATTCATAGAAGTTGACTAGAGGTAAAATAAGTACTTTGTCATCTAAGAAGGGCATAAATTAATAACTGTATGTTGATTTGTTTATTTTTAGGGTCCACCAAAATATACAAAATCTGTTCTAAAAAAGGGAGATAAAACCAACTTTCCCAAAAAAGGAGATGTTGTTCACTGCTGGTATACAGGAACACTTCAGGATGGGACTGTTTTTGATACCAATATTCAAACAAGTAAGTCTTAATGCAATCATACCTTTTTGCCTTCAGACATTGTCCATTTATATAGTAGACAGGATAAGCAGTTAGTTGGCAGTGCCTTTTCCTTGGTTGCTAGCCTTCTTCCAGATGTCTTTTTGCACCTACTTGGAGAAGGACTTCAGTTCATGGATTATTGTCTGGCTGAAGAACTTATGGTTATTGGAAAGCAAAAAATGACGAACAATAGTCTAAATATGGTTAATGTCTATTTTAGTCCATTTTCTGTTGCTCTAACATGTTGAACACCCAAGACTTGGTAATTTATGGCTCTCAGTCATTGCTACTCCAAGCATGGTGGAAAAGTAGAAAAGCGTGAATATGAAGGGGATGGTCCTAGGCTTGCTTTAATAATTCCCTCTTAGGTAACCAATCCAGGCCCACAAGAATACTCCTCTGAGAAAATCATGAATCCTTAGTGGCCTAATCACCTTTTTTTTTTTTTTCCCTTTGTGGTGGTGGGGATCGAACACAGAGCCTTTTGCATGTGAGGCACGCACTCTACCAGCTGAGCTATATTCCTAGCCCCTCTTAATAGGCCCTTAATAGCCTTCTTAGTAGGCCCAACACTGCTGCATTGAAGACCAAGCCTCAATACACCATGACAACATCCCAAAGTGATTCTTTAGTATTTTAATATAAAAGGGAAAAGTGTGCAATTTTAGTAGGATAAATATAGGTCCTAATCTTCTACTCTTCATTTAGATCATTATTTTTACATTTAGAATTTTTTTTCTTTTTATTTATTTTTGCATTACAATTCTTAATATACCATTATACAATAATTTGTCATATCTCTGATTATATGTAAGGTATGTTAACACCAAATTCACATCTTCATAATATGTATTTTGTATAATGATGAGGGTCTCCTTTCACCATCCATGCTATTATTCCCCTTTCTCCCCCTAAAATTTTCTTGATGAATTTACCTGGCTTTCTGAGTTGTTATTCCTTTTCAAATATATTGCATTACAATTCTGAGGTCAATTAAATCACTGTTTCCACTGGATCTTAATTTCTTAACAACTAGAGTGTATCATTAATTAAAAGAAAAATCTGTTTTACAGGTTCAAAGAAGAAGAAAAATGCCAAGCCTTTAAGTTTTAAGGTTGGAGTAGGCAAAGTTATCAGAGGAGTAAGTAAAGAATAAGTTGCCCTATCTATATAAAAAACAGGGGTATTGCCTACCTCAAATTTGTTGAAAGATTAAATGAGCATAACCAAGCACAAAATATAATAAGAACTCAAATTAATTTCTTCCATGTCTAACCCTTTTAATATTTTTCTTCATAAGGAAATTATTTGTGAGAATATTTGACTTTAAATTATAATCACCAAGAACATCAAACATTAACAACTGAAATGTCTATTTAAATAGTTGTAAGAATTCTTAACATAATACCTTTGTACTGTGGGCAAATGTAGTTCAGACAGTTATATCCAGAACCCAAATCAGAATATAAAACATCTTGAAACTAAAGGTTTAATAACATAACTTTTAACTGATACCTGCTTATAGTATATATCAAGTTCAGCAATTTTTCTAATTCTATAACTTATTTGCATACTGGTAAATTTCTTCTAGTTCATCATATTATTAATTTCCAGATATAAAAGACCTTTATCCCTTGAGTTTCATTTGATTGTTGCATTTCAACAGAGTATATGATGTTTAGAATATACTCTATATGTTTGTATCCTAATACTTGAACTGTTTAGATAACTGGCTTTAAAATCCCAAATTTGAAAAACTATGGGAGAAGCAACCCAGAATCCTTTATATAAAGTTAATTTTGTTTGTAACAAGACAGTTTGGTAATCTTAAGTTTTAACATGCTTCCTAGTTTTTCCCTACAAAAATAAACTCCTGAGTTTGTCCTATGATGGGTAAAAGTGGAACAATTTTTTAATAGTGGTACTAATAACAAACTGATGCTGCATGTTGCAGTACAAAAGTGATTTACACTTGAGTTTGAAATCACTTTTTTTTTTTTAGAAAGAGTGAGAGAGTGAGTATTTTTTTTAATATTTATTTTTCATTTTTTTTTAAAGAGAGTGAGAGAATTTTTAATATTTATTTTTCAGTTTTCGGCGGACACAACATCTTTGTATGTGGTGCTGGGGATCGAACCTGGGCCGCACGCATGCCAGGCGAGAGCACTACCGCTTGAGCCCCAGCCCCTGAGTATCACATTTATTAATAATATAGTCTTATTTTTTTTTCTATTAGGGAAATTGAAGACAAAGTTTTAGGGATTTGGGCTGGGGATTTGGCTCAGGCGGTAGCGCACTTGCCTGGCGTGCGTGCGGCCAATAACTAAAAAAATAAATATTAAAATTCTCTCTCTAAAAGAAAAAAGTTTTAGGGATTCAACCAAGGATCGTACCCTGAGGACATAATAAAATCCAAAAATCCCCTTTAAAAAATTTGTCTACATTTGCTGTTCTTATATTGCATGTATTTATTAATTATTTTTTATTTTTGCTCTTGGCCTTTAGTGGGATGAAGCACTCTTGACTATGAGTAAAGGAGAAAAGGCTCGACTGGAGATTGAACCTGAATGGGCTTATGGAAAGAAAGGACAGCCTGATGCCAAGTATCCTTTTTCCCCCTTCGTAATGAAAGGAAAAAACAAAAACTTGGGAAAGATCACCTGAAAGAGTTGGGAAAGATGCTGTCTAGTCTAGGATCCAGATGAGAAATGACGAATCATCTCTAGACTAGTCTTCAAGACTGTCCAACACATACAATATAGAGAATCTTTTTTGTCTTGCTTTGTTGCCCAGGCTAGCCTCCAATTCCTGGGCTTAAGTGATCCCCCCAACTCAGCCTCCTGAGTAAGTTGGGGCAACAGGTCCATGCTACCATGCCCATGGACAATAACTTCAGCACTTACTATTGGTACAAATTATTCAGGCTTCAGCTAGACTCATCCTTTTTGTCTCTTATTCAAGTTCTTATTTCCAAGATCTTCACTGCGAATTTTAAGCTTTCATCTTTGAAAGACAATTCTTAACATTTTACTGTTTGAAGGATTTACTTCAATAAGTTACAATGTCCAGTACAAACAATTAAAAAACTGGGGTACAAATAGCTCATGGTAATTTTATTCTACATTATATTTTAAGGTTATTAACTAGTAATTAGAACACATTGGGATTACAAGTGTAAATGAAGACAACCACAGGACTGAGTAGTGTTAATAACCATTTATTATCAATACTTAAGACAGCACTTCTCTGATAGGCCAAGTTTGTGAACATTTAAAAACACAAAACGGCAAAATGACTCCAGACCATTCATTCAGACGAGACCAATTCAGCAGGTAAATGGGAATGTAGTTATTGTTATTGCTGGTTCCCTTCCTGTTGGCCCAGTTCAACTTCTAAATTTTGATGAAAAAAAAATTTCTTTACAAGTTCTCTATATAGTCTTTTATCAGTTAAACTTATTTGAGAATAGTTCTCCGCCTTTCAAAACCAGATGGCCACCTGCAGCTTCCTCTCAATGTGAAGAAATATCTTTAAGACTAATCTGGTACACATAAATCACACCCTTTTCTGAATTCGGCATCTTTAAATTCACAGTAAATACCATGAACAACCTCATAAAACTGATATACAGCATATATACTCAGTAGAATACAATGACTTTTTTTTTCCTTTTAAATTACTGGGTGGTGCTAATTTGGCAGTATTAGTGAGGTATCTATATCTAGGTTAAGGGGGAACCTAGTAAAAGTTCAGCTTAACCTAGTTAGCCTACATAGGTTAGTTATGTATTAGCTTCTGAATAAACTACAAAGCTTTTCCTTCTAGAATTAATTATTGGGCTGGGGAATGTGGCTTAGTTGGTAGAGTGCTTGCCTAGCATGTGCAAGGCCCAGGGTTCAATCCCTAGCACTGCAAAAAAAAAAAAAAAAAAGAAAAAGATTAATTATTGATGTCTTATATTGAGGTTACTGGGGATTGAAAAGAGGTACATTTTTATCAAATTTACCTTGACTTTTTCAACAGAATTCCACCAAATGCAAAGCTCATTTTTGAAATAGAATTAGTGGATATTGATTGAAATAACCAAGTACTTGGGATCTAAAGATGACAACAACGATAAAACTTGCCCTTGAAACTGAATTAGAGCTTGTTTCTGTTATAAGGGAAGAGTCAACTGGAAAATTCAAAGAGTTAAAATTTATTTACTTGACCCCAACTTTTAAGAAATGTAATCCTTTATAAGTCCCTGAAGTCTAAAATATTTTATTATAGCTGCATAAAACATTGGTTAAGGAGAAGAACTGCTTGGCCTTTTACCTCATGTAAACTAAAAGGCTCAATAAAAAATGTCTCCAGTATCTTGATTTGACTGCTTTATTGGTATTACTGTGTTAATGTTCTGATTAGGTAAACAGAACTAGGGACTTAAAAGGCAATAACTAAATAAAAATTACCTAGACAGCCTTGCCAAGGACATTAAATGACTGTAAAAATCTTTAAGTATCTGGGAATGATGAGAAGTCAAAGACACAAAGCAGAAAGTTAAATAGGCTAAGAAATCTTGGCAATAATAGCTAAATAATAGGGAAAGTTCATTTCAAGACCAGTGAACCATTAATGCCAACTATAAAGTACTAGATGCTTCCCCCCCACCCACACACAAAATAAATTCATAAACAATTGCTGGATGAGTCTTCAGTTTTATTACAAAAATGAAGATGATCAGTTTGATCAAAATGAAAGCTTGCTCACAGTTTTACATGAATAATCTAAATACAAAGTCTCCTGGAACAACATACTTCTGATATGATTTTCATTTTTAAAGGGATGCAAACATGACATTTTCTCATAATCTATTCCAAGGCATATTTTAATATTGTATCTTTTCTGCAGTTAACATCCAAGTTCACAAGTATAACTGAAACACTCAAGACAACCTTGTCAGCAACAGTAAAAATCATTTTTTGTCTGTTTTTACAAAGGAGGTAAATCCCTAATAACCAGCCCTTGCGTGTTTTCAGAATCTTGTACTATACTGACATGATCTGCAGGTCAGTTTTTCCCTACACTTAAGGCTACAAAACTGTTGCAAATGCATTGCAAAAGAATTCTAGACCACTTAATGAAAAAATAAAATAGTTCTCCAATAAAAAGTAAATTTTATAAATGGTAGGAAATAGTATCTGGTAAGCTACTAACTGACATTTTCCCCTATTTCTAAACAAATCATGTTATACAGAAACGGAAGACAAGTTATCAAATACAACAAGCTTATGCTCTGTTTACATCCCTCATTTAAAAAAAATAATTTCATACTTTTAACATATTCCATCTGAAATTTACATTTTCCCATCAGGTTGGAGGGGGAGGATAATACTGTCCATAATTCCAAGGATTCTGATAATTGTACTAAAAAAAAAAAATAAAATAAATATGTTAGCATTCTTGAACTATGGCTGAGTTCCAGAAATAAAAATTAAAGCAACTACATTTAATAAATGTGTTCTAAGACTTGGCCACAGACAGTGAGTTGTTCTCTCTTTTAAAAAAGATAAATAGGGGCTGGGGATGTGGCTCAAGTGGTAGCGGGCTCGCCTGGCACGCGTGCGGCCCGGGTTTGATCCTCAGCACCACATACCAACAAAGATGTTGTGTCTGCCGAGAACTAAAAAATAAATATTAAAAATTCTCTCTCTCTCTCTCTCACTCTCTCGGCTATAAACTATACACTTTTAATAATATGAACAAACAATTAACGTAGACTCACTTGATACCAGGCACTATAGTTATATGCAGCTTGATTTGCCTGTAAATCACCATCAATCATCTGAGTAGAAGATGAAGTTGTGTCTTCTGTGTGTGCTTTCTTCTCTTCTGGTTCTTCTGATCTATGGAAAGTCAAAATGTAAACTTATAAAACTTCCACAGAAGAACTTTATTAGATGAATGTCATCTGCATATATTTGTTTTATGGAGTTTTCAACACTTTTTTGATGGGGGAGGAGGGAGGGTCCATTCTGGCTGAAGCAAAAGTGACAGATATACCTAGTGGCATAAATGTATAGCTGGACAAATTATGGCTTAATAAGCTGAAAACTAAACTTGATACTATAAACTTTCCCACAGAAATCCCTCAAGTTCAATCATCTATCCAAAGAACTTCACCTAATATCTCTATAAGATGTGTGACCTCTCTAATATGTTCATTAACTGACACCCAGATTATCTGCTCCAAGCACAGATCGTGCTGTTCATTGCCCTCCTCAAAATACCCTCAGTAGTCGCCAGCCTAAATAATAGATTCTCTAGCAAGGTAATCAAATCCCTTTCCACTCTGGCCCCCAAGAGATTTGTAGCCTCACTTTCCACTTTCTACAAACCTAAAACCCTCCAGCTACATTGGTTGACCTTCTCACTAAGATATCATACTTGTGTGTCTTTATGGCAGCGGTGGGAAAATAGTGGCCTGGAGATTGGAGGTGGCCCACAGGTAGGTATTTTGTTTATAAAAATCTGTACTTCTCACTTGAAGACGATGTCTACACAGTGTCCATATTCCTGAATAACACTAGTTAGAGCTGAGCAGTTATACCTAAAATGGAATGTATATCACCCACCTACACAACTACTTTTAAATTTCCTAAGCCAAAGCAGTTGCACTCATGTCACTGCTACCAGCCTGCCTTGCATTTGTGACCCATAGTGGGGACTTTAAGGAGGAGGCTCCCAAGAAATCAGGCTACAGGCCTTTACTCTTTGTCAATCCCCAGTCATAAATATAATAGTATCTAAATTACCACAACACTAAGCTAACACTTAAAAATTTTCACAATGTCTTTTAATCACCCCTTTGTGATTTATGAAGTTACATACCCATTTTCTGCTTTCCTTTTTAAAGTATCCTGTTCTTTTAGGAGTGTTTGATGTTCATCATAAGCATTAAGAAGCCTAAGGAAGAAGGGGGAAAATAAAAATCCTCTGGAATATTCAATAAACATTACTTTTTAAAATATTTTATTTTTTAATTGTAGTTGGACACAATACCTTTATTTTATTTATTTTTATGTGGTGCTGAGGATAGAACCCAAGGCCTCACACAGATGCTAGGCGAGCGCTCTACCACTGAGCCATAAGCTCAGCCCTACAAACATTACTTTTTAAAGATATGTTTTCATTTAGGCAAACTGCCTATATAAATTTGTAAGTGGCTAATTTTTCATATTCATTTTCTGTTTTAATTTTAACTACAACAAATCTTAGTCCTTACACTTGGAATCTATACCTACAACTGTGAGGGCCTGAATGACATCTTTTTTGTTGAATCTTTCATTTTTGTCTGCCTATTACTGCCTTTTCAAAATAATGTCATTAGATATCATTGGTCCAAATTCAAAATAGCTTGCTATTGTGAACTAACTACTGCATGTTCTCTGAACTCTCAAGGCACAGTACAATCAACATCATACTTCCAAGCTGGGGTATAGCTCAGTGGCCGAATGCTTTGCGCAGCATGTGTGAAGCCCTGGGGTTCAATCCCCAGCACTACCAAAAAAACAAAAGTAACACTTTCAATACTTCTCCAAACCTTCTAAATAGATATTACTTTTATATGAACTTTAATTTGCTTCCATCATTGTTGTCCTCTCCACAATTATCATTAGAATCCAGTAGTAGCTAAATGAGGCTCCACCACCTCCCTTATGAAGCTTCATTTATGTTCACTTATGTTTCCTCTGAGAATTGTACCATTCAACTAAAAGGTAAAATTACATTATCTCTTTCCTTTGTATGCCTTCAGCAGTGTAAAACAGAAGATATTATATACAGAGTAATGGAACACAATTAAGACATGGAAACAGATTCTAATCCTAGCCCCACAAAGTAATATAGCTAAGGGACCTTGGAAAAAAAATTGCTTAGTGTATCCTTAAGCTCCCTTTCTTCGCCTACTTAAAAGAAAAGTACCAGGCTGGGGTTGTAGACCACTTGCCTTGCAAGTGTGAGGTACTGGGCTCAATCCTCAGCACCACCTAAAAATAAATAAATAGAGATATTGTGTCCATTTACAACTAAAAAAAAGTACCTATACTCATTATACTGCTATGAATTTTACATTAATTATAAAATATTAGAATGAATCCAAGCACTTAAATTTATTAGTAGCTGTATTATTCGAACTGAAATTTAACAAAACCACCAAAAATACAAAGATATACAAATAATTCTGTTTTTATCTCTACTGGTTTCAATGGAAATCAAATTAATTAGAGAAAGGATATGGAAAACAGGTACTGAGATATTTCCTTACTAGAATCAGGTTAAGACTGGAACTTCACCAGTATTCTTGCCAGTATTTCTATTCTTCTATGTAGCAAACTTATTAAACACATCTTTTCCCCAAATCTGGAGCAAACCCTTCTACCCACCCTCAACTTTCAGTCTTTTATAATGCTTAGAAGAAGAGGTCATTCATTAAAAATGATCTGTGGGACCAACCACATCTACCCTCTTCTCCAATCTCAAAATAAAAGTGTCACTCCTATTCCAAATTAATCCCATTTATGTTTAGTGACCTACCTACTAAATGTTATGTTTCATGGTTCAATCCTTGTTTTATTTCCCTTCATATGAGACTACTTCTTCCTACCATTTCTCGTTCACTCATAGTTTAAATTGTCATTCTAAAACTAGGAAAATAGGGGCAGGGGTTGTGGTTCAGTGGCAGAGCACTTGCCTTGCATATATGTGAGACACTGGGTTCCATCTTCAACACCACATAATAATAAATAAACAAAAGATATTGTGTTCACGTATAACTAAAAATTTTTTTAAATTAATTAATAAAACTAGTAAAATAATTCTGAAGGGAAAACAAACCATGTCTTCCTGCTAAGCACACACATATTTATGAAACTGAATTTACTCCTACATGTATCTGAAGTAATCAAAGCAAACATTTTAAAATTTAACAATTTTTATTCTGTAATAATCATCAACTTCCCATCTCCAAAATGCTCATTTACCCTTCAAACAGATAATATAATTAAGATCTTACTTATTAACATCTGAGCCAAAATCTTCAAGAAATTCCACTTTTCTCTGAGAAAATGTAATTCTCATTTTAATAGGTAATGAGCCATGTAGAGCTTTGTCAAAACAATTTAAGATATTGTCTTCATTTTGTTTGAGGTCACCACTATATTCCATTTCAAGTAAATTGAGGTATAACTTCGTGTTCTCCTGTGTAAAAAGCAGTATCAATTAACATTTCTAAATTAGAGATTTAAAATTCCTTAATTTTTATGTTTCAATTTTAAAAATTCAGTATTAAACCTGGTTAGCTGTTTTCAGCTTACAACTAAAAGAGATAAAAAAAAAATCTCTAGCATATTGATAGGTAGTGATACCCTACTCAAGTATAAAAACTGTTAAATGTGAATAAATCCTTTCTTGAATTTAATATGGCTTGACCTACAATGACAATTAGAAAACAAAACACGAAGAATTATTTCCATAGCTCCAATAATTTAAATAGTTACACTATAATCATTGATTATTTTTTGCCCCCCCCCCCCAAACTACAGACAGAAAAGATTTGTTACAAACTTTTTTTAAGCAGTACTGGGGGAATTAATGCAGGGACTCACACTCTTGGCAAGCACTCTTATCACTGAGCTACACCCCAGTTCTAATGTTTTTGTGTTTTGAGACAGGGTCTGCCTTAAATTGCCCAGGCAGATCTCAAACTTGTTATTCTCCTGCCTCAGCCTTCTGAGGAGCTGGGATTATAGGTGTGTGCCACCATGTCTAGCTTAAACCTGAGTCAAACTCACTTGGCAATAGCTATAAACCTAGAAAATGGAAAGTTCCAATATGCTACCAACTATTATATAAAAGGAACTTCTTTGGAAAAGGACAATTATCTCCCTGCTACATTTGCTACTGTTGGGCTTTTGTTTATAAAATGTTCTCCCAACCCCTCTCTTTTACTTAATAATCATGAATTTTTTTTTAAATTTCTAAAGAGAAAATAGAAGTAGCAGGATGTTGGCAACTCTTTTCAACTCAGTAATCTTAATTTTCTCACTTTTAATTCAAAGCAATTTGAAAATAAGTTTAATGGCAACCTCAGTTTAGAGGGACTGTTGTCCTCATCTTGTAACAAAATATATTACATGCAGACCAAATGTTTCATCATAGTTGCCAAAGTGAAAAATCAACCACTGGTCATTTATGAAGATACTCTAAAGAATAACAAATACATACTTTATCTCTTTCAATTGCTTCAGAAAGCACCTTTCTTGATTTTGGAAGATTTTTTTGTATTTTGAAGAGATGCCGGGCTAGTTTGATAGCATAAAATGATGATTCATTATTCGATTTGGCATTCTTAATAGCATCCTGTAGCAAATGTTCAGCTTCTTCCAAGTTTCCATGCCGTCGTTCTAAACTTACTCTTCGCAATCGAACCATTGCCAATCCTAGAACACACTCTTCAAATGTTCTCAGGATATTCCTGGCTTCATTAATATTACCTAGAAATAACAATTAAATGTTTGTTTTTGTTTAAACTTCTCAAATATTCTTTATGCCAGGTATTGAAAAACATTAGCGCTCAGGCTAAATTGTGCCCTCTGCTTGTTTTGTTTAAAAACAACTAGTGACCAACCATGCTCATTTGTTATACATTGTCTATGGCTGCTTTTGGGTAACAATCACAAAGCTGAGGTGTTAGACAAGAGACAACATGGCCTGCAAAGCCTAAAATATTTATCTGGCCCTTTTTAGAAAAAGTTAGTGAAATTCTTCTTTATATATCCTTCAACACTCAATTCTTATAATTTTATCCTGGAATAACTCAGTCTCAAGAATATCAACTTAATATCCTTATTCTTACCCTGCTGTTCCTCAAAAGCTGCCCAAAGCATATGCACCATGGGTTTCTTTGGAAGATGAATAGTACAAGCTCTGCTGAAGACATGCCTCACTCCTTCAATGCTATGGTTTTCCATGTACTTGGCATACTACATACAGAAAAAAGGAAATACTGAATAATTTACAGTTGAACAAGCCATTAAATATGTGACAGAACGATAAAATTCTATTTTTAAACCCATTCAGCACCTTTATTGAACCACTAGACTAGTTTCTGTAAGGAAGGACGAAGAGAGGCAACGAGGTTGGCATATGCAGCAGTCAAATCTGGTTGCAAGCAGACCATCTCCTAATGCAACAGATATAGTTATATGAACAACATTCAACAGAAGTACAAAAAAGGTTAGTCACTAGATCAATGTTTATAATATATTCAAGTTTAAGAGCATACAATTTTCTTACCTTAATCCAAAACTCCTCATAGAGGGCACATGATATGACACATCTTTCAAAGAGAACCACAACTCGTTCATGAGTTCCATTTTCTATTTCAAATTCTAAGTATTCCTTCCAGTTTTTTAGTTGAGCCTTTTCCAATGGTTTCACATGAAAATACGGTCGTTTAATCTATAATGACATTATGACAAGGCAATAAAAGTAAACTAATACCAACACCAAAATATTTATAAACACATTAGAAATATAAATCATTTAAAATGACAATAAAAAATTTTAATCTCATAATTTTTAAAAATTCCTTCAATTCCTCAAAACTGGAGGACTAGAATGCATTTTTCATTTACTCAGTCCTTTTTATGGAACTACAAACACTTTTCACGTATAAGAAATTTTATTCTTGGGCTGGGGATGTGGCTCAAGCGGTAGCGTGCTCGCCTGGCATGCGTGCGGCCCGGGTTCGATCCTCAGCACCACATACCAACAAAGATGTTGTGTCCGCCGAGAACTAAAACATAAATATTAAAAATTCTCTCTCTCTCTCCTCTCTCTCTCTTAAAAAAAAAAAAAAAGAAATTTTATTCTTTGTTGAATGTTTTTAACTTTTCTTTTTCTCTTTGCAGTACTGAGAATTGAACCTAAGGTCTAATGCATGCTAAGCAAGTGCTCTACCACTGAACTACATACAGCCTCAGTCCTTTTTAAATTAGGTTTTGAAGTAGGGGTCTCACTAAACTTTCCTAGCCTGGCCTCAAATATATGATCCTCCTGGCTCAGACTTCTGAGTACCTGAGATTACAAATATGTGCTACCAGTAGTGACAAAAAACAGATGATTGGCTATCTAGGCCTAGAAGACACTGCAAAGTGACCAAGAGTTGATAGAATAGTTCTATAGCTTGACTTCTGTGGTGATTACAATTTAGAAATATTTGTCAAAACTCATTTTACAGCCAGCCACAAAAGATCCTATACTATGCAATTCCATTCAAAAGAATGGTCATTATAGGGAAATCAATAGAAATAAACTGTAGACTAGATATCTTAGGGCTGAGGTTGGGGATATTGTAGGTAGGCTGAAGGTAAACTAAAATTTAAGTGGTTTCTTTCTTTTTTTCTTTATTTGGTACCAGGGATTGAACTCGGGGGCAATCAACCACTGAGGTACACCCCCAGCACTATTTTATTTAGAGATAGGGTCTCAATGAGTTGCTAAGCGCCTCACCATTGCTGAACTTGCAATCCTCCTGCCTCAGCCTTACGAGCAGCTGGGATTATAGGTGTGCGCCACTGTACCTGGCTCCAAGTGGATTTTTTTGTTGTTGTTTTGTGGTGCTGGTGATTGAACCCAGGGCCTTGTTCATTCAAGGCAAGCACTCTACCAACTGAGCTGTATCCCTAGCCCGTGATTTCTTTTTGAGGCACCAAGAATATTATAAAATTGACTGTAGTGATTGTCATATCTGTTATACTAAAAACTGTTAAATTACACACTTTAAAGTGAGTGATTTGTATGGCATGTAAATCTTTAAAAAAAAGAACAAAAAAAGAATAAAGTTTATGGAAAATAAAAATTACTATACATCTCTAAATGGGGGCATTTTATTGTACAAATCATACCAATGAAGTTGATTTGAAAAATTATAGTAAAACTGTGCAGATTAATTAGACATATTGCAGTTCAAATCTGAATGCAACAAGATTCTAAAATTGATAATGGCAAATGATTAAAACTGATAATGGGGATGGGGCTGTAGCTCAGTGGTAGAACACCTGCCTTGCATGTATGAGACACTGGGTTCAACCCTTAGCACCACATAAAAATAAATAAAGATATTGTGTCCATCTACAACTAAAATTTAAAAAAACCTGATAATGGTAATAATAAATGAGATGCACATCTTATTACTGTAATACACAAAAATAAACAGAAAAAATAATAGAGTCATTGCCATCAAGTGAAAAATATCATTATTCCCATCTGTATTTTGAAGATTATAAAGATTATGAAACAAAACACTTACACCTTCTTCAAATGTCCACCTTTTACTAACTTCATGCTCATTATAATTAAACATTTCTTGATGAATTTCAATGATTCTATGTCTCATGTTTTCTATTTCAGTAATTAGCTTGGAAAAAAGAAAAAAAATCAAGTTAAAATTTAGTTATGTATTTTAAAAAATCTTCCATATTATACATTTAAGTATTATCCAGATATTTAGTCTAAGAATAGTGGTAGGTTTATAACTATTAGCAATTACTATTTTTAACTCAAATTTATGTACCAAAACTCCTTAATAAAACACTTTCTTACATTTCTTACACATTTTCTGCTTTTTCTTTCTTTTTTTTTCCTCAGGACTGAGGATTGAACCTAGGGGAACTCAATTGCTGAGCCACATCCTTATCCCTTTTCACTTTTTCAGTCAGGGTCTCACAAAGTTGCCGAGGCTGGCTTTTGAATTTGCCATCCTCCCTGCCTCAGAGTTCCAAGTCCCTAGGATTAGTGATCCACTTTAGTTTCTCCCCCCTGCCCTTTTTTTTTTTTGTACTGGGGATTTAAGCCAGGGGTGTTTTACCAATAAGTTACCCAACCCTTTTTATTTGTTCTTTATTTATGGGGGAGGGGGGGTAGCAGGGATTGAACTCAGGGGCATTCAACCACTGAGCAACATCCCCAGCCCAATTTAGTATTTTACTTAGAGGGAGAGTCTCACCAAGTTGCTTAGTGCCTCACTTTTGCTGTATTTGGCTTTGAACTCACAATCTTCCTGCCTCAGCCTCCTGAGCCACTGAGATTACAGGCGGGTCTCACTGAGCCCGGCCTGTTTTTAAATTTTGACACATAGTCTCAGCAAGTTGCTAAGGACCTCACTAAATTGCTGAGGCTGGCCTCAAACTTGCAATCCTCCTGTTTCAGCCTCCCAAATCCCTAGAATTACAGACATAAATCACAGCACTCAGCTCTTTTCTTTTCAATAAGACTAGTAGATCACAACCTATGTAAAAAATTCCTTCTCAACTAAGTTATTTCCAGGTATCTCACAGTAAGAAATTCTCTACCTTAAATCTATATTTAAACCATATGAGCTAAATGGACAACTATATAACAAGGGTCTAATTTCTCATGGGCTGAATAAATTTTGATTAAGTGTCATTACTTTTGCTGGATCAGTTATGTCTTCAATTCCTGATGGTAGATCATCACCAGGAGGACCATCATCACCACTATGTCCATTTACAGAAGCTAATTCCCTTCGCAGCTGAATAAACTGCTCACCAGTTAAAAGATCTCTAGGCAAGTTATTCTGTACATGGTCTTTAAATCTAAAGGAAGAGATAAAAAGTTCATGCTATATTTTTGCAACAAAATTTAAATTCCATGTTAGATGCCCACTATGTATTGTTCTTCTAAATGAAGTCAAACTTAAGAGAAAGAAACCAAAATATAAACCCTCTTCTTCCTTTCTATAGTAAACACCTACCAACTTGATAAAATAGTCTATGGACATCTCCATTTTCTTCCTGCCTTAGCAATGAAATGGAGAAGAAATAGAAACAAATTCAAACTCCAGTTCTATCAGTTATCTAACTTTAGATTTTTCTCTTCTCTAAACTATAATTACATAGCAAAAAAAAAAAAAGGAAAAAATTCCTGTTTATATCTAACAAAATCATTTGAAACATTTCTAGAGAATACCCAATTATTAGAAATTAATCACCTGAGTAATCAATGATATCAAAGATTTTTCAACCTACCTCTGAAAATGATGACTGTACAGTTGTGTTGGAATACCAAGAATACGATCATATATAGCTGTAACTTCTCTCAGGTTTCCCTGTTCATTTTCCCAGTTTATATACATTTCCCATAGTCTGTCAGATCGGAAATCTGTTCCTGCAGCTAGAACAGCATGCTCAAAAGTTCTGAAAAATTAAATTACTCTTAAGTTATCTTTCCAAAATAAAAATCATTTAAAAAATATTTCTAAATTTAGAAAAAAATGTTAAATTCAAAAAGTTATATTCAATTGCTTCACATGCAAGTAGAGATTAAAAAGCAAGAGGATAATTCAAAGTATATAAGAGTTCTAAAAAAGAGTGAGAAAAAATAAAGCAGATAGATGTACTTTGTATGTGATTTATCTTATATAAAAATACAATGGAAAATGTTCACCTTGCAAACAACAGTGACACAGAAGATACTTCAAAGTATCTGTTAAACTTGAAATGTCAATTGTATAGGTTCATTTAAGGCAAAAGAAAAAATAAAACAAGAATTTAAAAGAGAAGTAAATTTTAAAACAATCTAAAGAATACTGAGATTGAATCCAGGGTCCTGTGCATGGAGGCAAGCACTCTATCAACTGAGCTATGGCCCCAGCCCTAAAGAATACTTTTTAAAATTATTTTAATTAGGTATATATGACAGCAGAATGCATTTTGATTCATTGTACACAACTGTGGCACAGCTTTACATTTCTATGGTTGTACACGATGCAGCATTGCATCATATATGCAGTCATAAATGCACCTAGGGTAATGATATCCATTTCATTCCACCATCTTTCCTACCCCAACCCCCCCTCCCATAACTCCCTCCCCTTTGCCCCAAAGTTCCTCCATTTTTCCATGCCCCCCGCCCATTATGAATTAGCATCCATTTATCACAGAGAACATTCAGCCTTTGGTTTTTTAGGATTCACTTACTTCACTATATTGGTATATAGTTTCTTTATCCATTCATCTATTGAAGGGCATCTAGGTTGCACACATATCAGAGTACTAATCTCCAGGATATATAAAGAACTAAAAAAACTGAACACCAAAACAAACAACCCAATCAATAAATGGGCTAAAAAGTTGAAGAGACACTTCTCAGAAGATATACATTCAATTAATAAATATGAAAAAATGTTCAACATCTTTCGAAATTAAAGAAATGCAAATCTAAACTACTCACACCAGTCAGAATGGCAGTTATCAAGAATAGAAATAATAAATGTTGGCGAGGATGTGGGGGAAAAGGCATACTCATTCACTGCTGGTGGGACCGCAAATTAGTGCAATCAATCTGGAAAGCAGTATGGAGATTCCGTAGAAAATTTGGAATGGAACCACCATTTTACCAGCTATCCCACTCCTTGGTCTATACCCAAAAGAGTTAAAAACAGCATACTACAGGGACACAGCCACATCAATGTATTTATAGCAGCACAATTCACAATAGCTAAACTGTGGAACCAACTTAAAGAATACTTTTTAACAAAACAACTGTCCCAACAAAAGACCCAGCTGCCTTGTGAGGTAATGAGAATTACACAAATATTGAAACTCTCAAAAGCCCCTCCTAATTCTAAAATTTTAAAATTAAAGTCTAATGCAAAAATGAGTATTTTAAAATATCTAGTTCATTTCAAAAGATTTCTGTAAGCAATTTTAATCACAGAATTTGATATCCTAATGAAATAAAACTTTTGGAGACATATTTTCAAAATAAGTACCTTAAAATCAAGAGGGAATTTTTCAAAAAGTATAAAACTGCACAATCCCACCCAATCAAAGCACTAATGAATTTTGGGTGGGAGAGAAAATTCTGATATTTATCTAGTATTAAAAAAATGCAAAATGTTTTCATAAAAGACAATACAGCAAGCATTTTCCTGAAAGAGAACAAGCTATCTTTTATTATAATTATGGTAATTAAAAAATAGAGCTTTTGAACAACCAACAATAAAATAATTAAAAAAAAAAATAGAGCAACAGAAGAGTGCCCAAGAAAACAAAACAGACCACTATACATATGAGTACTTAGTATATTAAAAAAAGAGGTACTTTAAACCAATGTAGAAAGGCTAAATTATTCAATAAAGAGGAAAAAAACAAAAGGCTAGTACCTTTCTCACAACACCCAGATGAATGAATGACAAAATGTTGTTAAAAAATTAGAATATACGATATTCATTCTTGGCAAATTAGGAAAAAAAACTCAGAAACCAATAAGGCTGAAAACTGAATACATTAAACAAAAATCTGTATGATAAAAGGCACTCTAAGCAAAAGTGACACATACTAACACTGGAAAAATGTTTAATATATAGAAATATTAAAAGTACGTGTATGTGGATAAAGGTGGGTATGTAAGGTTTTTAGAAGAATAAAATAGATATTAGTGTCCTTGCAGAAACTCAAAGTGATTCAGAAAATTAATGTATCAAATACTGACAAAAGCATGGAGAAGGAGATGGGAGGACAGTAGGTAATGAAATAAAGACAGAGGGTTTAGATGCAGAATTGGTTAGAAATCTTCACCTCCCTTTTCTGCCTTCCTGGGGGATTCAGAAGTTAGATTTGCGTTCTAAAGGCAGTTCAGATGATCATCTTCTAAAAAACTGCTTGGATCTGGAATAAGACCAATACTGGGACTACCCCCAACAAAAATCTGAGTGGCCACTTGGTCACCCTACTCTGAAGCCTTCTAGGCCAGCTGTCAATGTCCCACACAAAACACACAGACCTTCCATACAGTTTATTATAATCACATCAGAAATCCAGATCAGGAATGAAACCATAATTTGATCCGCTTATCCCACTCTTTAGTGTATACCCAAAGGACTTAAAATTAGCATACTACAGTGACACAGCCACATCAATATTTATAGCAACTCAATTCACAATAGCTAAGCTATGGAACCAACCTAGGTGCCCTTGAACAGATGAATGGATAGATAAAATATGATACATATACTCAATAGAATATTACTCAGCCATAAAGAAGAATGGAATTATGGCATTTGATGGCAAATGGATAGAACTGGAGGCTCACATACTAAGTGAAATAAGCCAATCCCAAAAAACCAAAGGTCAAACATTCTTTCTGACATGCAATGCTAATACAATAAGGGGGAACGGAGGGTCAGGAAGGAAGGAAGAACATAAGTTCATTGGATTAGACAAAGGAGAATGAGGGAAGGGAGGGGAATGGAATAGAAAAAACAGTAAAATGAATGAGAAATAACTTCTATGTTCATATATGAATACACAACCACTGAAACTCCACATGATGTTCAAGAATGGGATACTAATTAGAACAAGTTATACTCTATGTATATATGTCAAAATATACTCTACTGTCATGTATATCTAAAAACAAATAAAAAAAAAAACAAACAGAAATCCAGATCAGCCATTTTAGATGACAATAAACACAAGAATTTTAGAGAATACAGTGCTGAGACATAGAAAAAGTTTCTACCTAATATTATCAAAGAAATAATTTAAAAAAATATTCAGGTGGGAAACAAAAATAGGAAGCTACAAGAAAAGGAACATTCAAAGAACAAAAAAGGTATCTGGATATTAAAAATCCTATACAAGGATCAAGGACTAAGAAAGGGAAACAAAAAAAGGAAGTGAGAAAATAAGAAAATTCAATGACTAAAATAGGAGGTCTAATATCTAACAGAGAAAACCAAGGGAAGGAAATACAAAAGAATATCCACAATAGTAACATTTCTAAGAACAGAAAGACAAGCACATCTCCAATTTTAAAAACAAACAAAACCATCAACTAAAGCACAATGAACGAGAAAAAGAAAATCCACACCAAAGCGTATCATTATAAAATTAGATTTACATCAAAAATAAGAAAACATCCTAAAATATTCCATGGAAAGAAAGTAACAATAAAAGAATACCAAAAAGCAGTATCACACTTCTCAATAGCAACAATATAAGCTATATATAATAATGGGGTTGTAGCTCAGAGATAGAGCACTGGCCTAGCAGGCGTGAGGCCCTGTGTTGGATCCTCAGCACCACATAAAAATGAAATAAAGGTACTGTGTCCACCTACAACTAAAAAGTAAAAAAATTTAAAAAAAAAGAATGGAGGGGCTGGGGCTCAGTGGTAGAGTGCTCGTCTAGCACGCATGAGGCACTAGGTTGGATCCTCAGCACCACATAAAAATGAAATAAAAATGTCCACCTACAACTCAAAAATATTTAAAAAAATAAAAAAAGATTGGAGAGTGGGCTGAGGTTGTGGCTCAGTGGTAGAGTGCTTGCCTAGCCATGTGTGAGGCACCGCATTTAATTTTCAACACGACATATAAATAAACAAATAAAATAAAGCTCCATCAATTAAATATATATATATATATATGTGTGTGTGTGTATGTATGTGTATATACATATATATGTGTGTATATATATATTTTTTAAATGGAGAGTTTTAAGAAAAATGATTTTCAATACCAAATTCTATACCCTAATGGATCTTGAAATTATTTTTTATTCCAGGTATCCTTTAATTAAGAAGTTATAGGGTACACTCCTCTTTATTAAGGTGGGCATAAGTCAAGGAAGTGTGGATCTAATAAACTCCAATAAACAAGGCATGAAACTCAGAAGTGAGGTAAAGATATCTCCTAGAATCATGTCAAGGAAATCCTAAGGTAAACTTCTGCATAGCAGAACTAAGAACAACCAGTTCAAGTTGCAGAAGAGTGAGGTCAAAAAATTGGAATTACGGGGCTGGGGATGTGGCTCAAGTGGTAGCGCACTCGCCTGGCATGCGTGAAGCCCAGGTTCGATCCTCAGCACCACATACAAACACAAAGATGTTGTGTCCGCCAAAAAACTAAAGAATAAATATTAAAATTGGAATTACAGGTTATCTCACAGGTCTTTCTGGAAAGCTAGACATAAAACCTTTTATTATACAAATGGGAAAAATGGGAGACGAAGAAGTAATTAACTCTGGGAAAAATAAAAGGCTATAAAATACAAAGAACACCATGATGGAAAAATACTTATAGATCCAGAATAAATAAAACACATATAGATTTATTGCAATCTACTCAATAGTTATATTGGAAAGATAAAAACTTTAAAAATATGGTAAAATGGGCTGGGGATGTGGCTCAAGCGGTAGCACGCTTGCCTGGCATGCGTGCGGCCCGGGTTCGATCCTCAGCACCACATACCAACAAAGATGTTGTGTCCGCTGAGAACTAATAAATATTAAAAAATTCTCTCTCTCTCTCTCTCCCCTCTCTCTTTAAAAAAAATAAATAAATAAAATAAAAATATGGTAAAATGAGCTAAATTCTCATCTACCATAACAAATACATAATGTCTGCAACTAATAGAGAGAAAGCAGTATAGAACCACTTTTAAATACATATAATGAAAATTTCAGAAGAATCAACTAATAATATTTGAAGGAACACAAAGCAACTACTTTTTGTTATAAGCAGTTTAACAGTGGTTAAATAGTTTAACTATATTAACACAGCTTTTTTGAAAACAAAACCAAAAAAATACATCAACCAATTCCTATAATCAGTAACAAAAACACAATTCCAAAGAAAATAAGCAAATCATAAGCAACAGAGCTGTAGAAGTGAAGGGTACTTGTAGCTAAGTGGTAGGGTACTTGCCTTGCCAATACAAGGCCCTGAGTTCAACCAGAGCATCAATAACAAAGACTTAAAAAATATAAGATGATGATAAACTGAGATAAGCAATCTATACACAAATTACAGCAAGAGAAAAAAACAAACAAAAAAGGTGATATGGCTATGGCTATGGGGAAAAGACCAATTTTATTCACAGTGAAAGTTCAAAACCAATACCATTTTTGAGGAACATTTGATAAAACTTAGCTGTATATTCCCTTTGACCGAGTTCCATTTCTAGCACACTCTATAAAAATAGTGATTTCTATAGAAGTGTTCACTACAGCACTGATTATTTCCTACAAATACAGTATTTGGACACCATAAAATATCTCTGTAATGTTTAAAATTATATGGTATAAAGAATTCTAAAACATTATGTTAAATAATAAACAAGTCAAAAGAAAATATGTAAAATACACATACAAATACATATGCTACATATACCCGAAAGCATGTACATCAAGCCATTAACCATGAGGAAAGTGGAATTGGAGACATAAGGGGATACAAAAATGGAGGAAGGCTTTATAATCTGCATTTTTAAAAATAATCATAAATTCATTACATGTACCTATTAAGTAGTGGGAAAGAAGCACAAAAGTTAAACTTTTAAGTTAGCATTCATGAGCAGTATATCTTCAGATATCTTCAAATACAATTGAATATCAATGTCTCACTTACCCTCTTATTGTACTGTTTGACTCAGGATCACCAGGGTCCAATGTTTCTTTTAAGAAGTTTATATAATGAATCCAAAGGTCAACACTAAGGGGTATTGCCTGAAGTCCCCGGCGATACACCTAAGAAGAAAACAATAAACTGTATTTCAAGTATTTAATTATTTCTTAACAGAGAGGCAACACTGTGTTATCCGGTGAACCTTAGAAATACTAATTACTGGAATTTTGTTTAAATAATCTACCATTACCATTTGGGTGGAGGTTGGATAGAACATGGCAATGTTCTGATCCCCACGTGCAGAGTCTTGATCTTCAAAGCGCAGCAGTCCCTGCATTCTGACCGGGTTGTGTGGGCAGGCTTTGGGTTACAGACCATAGGGCACAGACCCATTAGAGCATCAATGACAGCGTCTGACCAAAAATGCAATAAGACGTAGCAAATGTGACTAGTAAACCAACTATATTGTTTGGAAAATGAGAAATAAATGTAAGTGAGAGAAAAGCCCTGCCCTACTTGTTAAGCTGCAGTGTAATACAGAGGCTTGCACTGCAAAGCTTGACAAACTGTAGAGGTTTAACGCACCTGCCAACAAAGAGAGAAAATATTAGCTACAAATGCCACAAGAGTGACAAATGCAAATAAAATACCCTATAAAAATTGTTTGACCATAAATGGTAGGTACTGCCAGCCAAAAAAAAAAAAAAAATTCTTTGTTTTTGTTATTAACTGGCTTACAGTACCTAATGGAATCAACTTTATTCAGTGATGTACGTACCTCATCTGATTGCTTAATGTTGTCATGTCGCTTTTCAATATCTGCATACTTTTTCCAGTAACCATAGCAATACGGATAGTGTATGAAAAATTTGTCAAATGCTTTTCTGGCAGCCATCAAGTGATTCTGATGAAAATAAAACAAGGCATTTAAATATCTTAGAAGTTTTTATCAAAAAGAAAAGAAACTAACTTTGTCAAATACTAAGGTAACTTTTTACTTTTTGTTTATTTATTTATTTACTTGTGACACTGGGGATTGAACCCAGGGCCTTGTGCATGCGAGACAAGCACTGTACCAATTGAGCTATATCCCCAGCCTTTAGTTTTATATTTTGATGGTGCTATAGGATTGAACCCAAGGCCTCAAGCATTCTAGGCAAAAATTCTAACACTGAGCTAAGGTAACTTTTTATTTCAATAATTTTACACACATATATAAAAACCCCAATCACTGTACAACATTAGGCTTTAACTATACTAACTCTCCTAATATACAAATATGCTTCAAGTTATTTTCAAAACAAAAATGTATGTATTTAATATTATTCAACTTAATCTGAATTTTTTTTTTTGGTGTGGTAATAGGCACTGAACCCAGGAACATTCTGCCTCTGAGCTACACCCTCAGTTATTTTTCATTTATTTATTTATTTACTTATTTACTTATTTTTTAACTTTAAGGCAGGGCCTGACTAAATTGCTGAGGCTGGCCTTAAACTTGTGATCATCTTGCCTCAGCCTTTTTAGTCACTTGGATTAAGGAATGTGCCAGATTAATCTGACCCTCAGATACCATTTTAATAATTACTAACCTCCTGTTCTACATATTGAAGCAAATATACCCAGCCTGTAAAATCCTGAGGATTATTTTCTACAGTTTTCCAAAATTTTTCATATTCTGAAGGGAAATTTGTTTCCGTTTCTGTCACTGTCACTGGAAGGTCAACAGCATTTGCCATTTCACTTTCTTCTGTAGACGCATTCACATTGGGAGAGCCGTCAGGTGACTGTTCCATTTCCGTAACATTCATAATCTCAGTATTGAAATCAGCAGAATGTTCTACCACTACCTCTGAACTGTTGTCTGTGCTGCCATTATTAGAATTTCTGTAATCATCCATGTGAGAATTTTGCATAGCTATGTATTTTTGTCTTCAGTTAATAATCTGCAGAAACACACATAAAAAAAGAGAAACATCTTCCAAATGCTAATAAAATTACTTGGCATCAACATCACCTTTTAAAGCCCTATTTACTATTAAGGAAATGGAATAGTTTGAACTTGATCAAATTAATTTGATTATTTTGTCTGCAAATAATAGAAAACCTATCTACTGATGGCAGTTTAAACAAATATTTATTTTCTCACAAAACAGAATGCTTAGCAGCTGGATGATGATCAAATTCAAGGTAGGACATAAGTAACAGATGAACTACATTAGTTATAACTGTTCTTTTTAATCAGAAAATCAAAAGTTTTCCCAGAGATTTTTTTTTCAGTTTCACTATCCTTTATACAGGATTAGGTATATTGGTACCTTGAAGAAAATTAATGTTTAATTAGTAAGATAGACAGTGGTGAGACAAGATAATGGATAAGTAACAAAGTATCCACGAGATGACATGAACTGTTTTTGTCATTATCCTCTAAAATCCAATCTACGCTTATAATGTGACCTAAAAGTTCCATTGTACAATTTACCCATAGTAAGGATTCGTCATTTAGAGAACTTGGTAGAAGTACAACTTTCTGGGCTGTGCCATAGAATTGAAGCCAAGGAATCTATATTTGTTTTAAACACCTTCCTAGTTATCTTCATGGGAAATCAGACTTGAAAATTTCTGTAGACTGTAGTGAAACCCAGATTTTTAAAGTAGTCATGAAATTGAAAAAAGAAAACAAAGTATACATACATGGGCGCACGCACACACTCTCTCTCTCTCTCTCACACACACACACACACACACACACACACACCCACACACACAAATCCCTGAAGCCAACCATCCCATAGTTGGATTTTCTTTAAAATAACAAAATCAAGGTCTGAGGTTGTGGCTCAGCGGTAAAGTGCTAGCCTAGCATGTGCTAGGTGCTGGGTTCGATCCTCAGCATCACATAAAAATAAATAAACAAAATAAAGATATAGTGTCCAACTACAACTAAAAAAAATGTTTTTAAATAAAAAATAACAAAATCAGCAGGACGTAGTGGCACATGCTTGTAATCCCAGCTGCTTGGGAGGCTGAGCCAGGAGGACCATTGAGTTCAAAGCCAGCTTTGGATAAGCAAGGTGCTTATTAGCAGCTCAGTGGGACCCCATCTCTAAATAAAATACAAAATAGGGCTGTGGATGGGGCTTAGTGGCTGAGTGCCTATGAGTTTAATACTCAGTACCCCCCACCCCCCAAAAAATTGCAGATAAGCCAAAAGAACACACGCACACAAAAAAAAAATCATCCAACTTTTGTAGGGAGAACAACTATTAACACCAACTGTATTTTATTGATTTGGTGTAAATTCTTTTTTCTTTTTTTTTTTTTTGGGGGGGGGTGCCGGAGATTGAACTCAAGAGCACTACCACTGAGTCACATTCTCAGTCCTATTTCATATTTTATTTAGAGACAGGGTCTCACTGAGTTGCTTAGCATCTCACTACATTGAGGCCAGCTTTGAACTCACAATCCTCCTGCCTCACCCTCCAGAGCTCCTGGGATTACAGGCATGCGCCACCAGGCTGTTATTTGGTGTAAATTCTGACAGATTGGTGTGCATATATATATATAGTGTGTTTATTATGATATCATCAACACAGATATTAGACTACCAGAAAAATAAATTATCTTCTTGGATGAGTCTGATGAATGTCATCAACTTTTCCAAAGTTAAGACCACTTTAGGTCCTATGAAAGGACAAACAAATTTCTAAATTTATTTTGCTCTTTTCTCTCTCCTTTAAAAAAAAAAAAGCACATTTGAAGATTAATTTTTCATATGCAAATTAATAACTTGTGGATTTTTTTTAATTTTATAGTTCAGTTTAAGAAAGAAAAAAAAGACTGCTGGTTGATGCATTATTTTGGGGAGGAATGTAGTACTGAGGATTACACCCCATAACACTGAGCTACATCCTAGCCCTTTCTATTTTGAGACAGGGTCTCATTAAATTTCCTAAAGTGACCTGGGAAACTACAATCCTCCTGCCTCAGCCCCCAAATAGCTAAGATTACAGGGACCTGCCACCCGCACCTGCCAGTTGACAAATTCTGAGTCATTTACTACCTACCCTATTCTAATTGCATATTTATGTGGGACATATGGGGTTTGTTATTTTCTTTGAATCAGCAAATTTACCACACCCTTGAATCATGAGAGACTCCATACACTGTCAATTACTCCATACACTGCAATTACTTGTTGTAAAAGAATTAAGAACATCAGCCTTACCCTTAGGGAATTCATTTTGATGATTACTTCATAAACCACAGGGCCAAAAGAAAATATACTTATTTTTAAAGTTATTCCAAGTCAATCATTAGTACTAGTTTATTCTTAACAAAGAATGGGGAAAAGAAGAGTTATTGTTTAATGGGTATAAAGTTTCAGATTTACAAGATTAGAAACTTCCTGAGATGTTTCCCAATCATGCAAATATACTTGGCAATACTAACTGTACACTTAAAAATAGTAAACATTATCGGGGCTGGGGATGTGGCTCAAGCGGTAGCGTGCTCGCCTGGCATTCGTGTGGCCGGGTTCGATCCTCAGCACCACATACAAACAAAGATGTTGTGTCCGCCGAAAACTAAAAAATAAATATTAAAAAGTTAAAGAAAAAAAAAGGTAAACATTATCAATTTGAATTTAACTCTCCCATGCCTTTGGCATGTAACAAATTGTCCTTTTTCCTGATTTGAGGGGGAAAAAATGTAAAATTTTGTTATGTAATTTTACCAAAATTACAGAAAGTAAAACATTATACAGTATAACCAAATTAGGAAATATAATGTGCAAAAAGGAGCTAAATTTTTCTACCATTTGTTAAATATTTAAATAAGCAAGAGGTCAATGACCTGAAGCTGTCTCAGTACTTTTTTTGGGAGGAGGGGGTACCCAAGATTGAACTCTGGGGCACTTGACCACTGAACTACATCCCCAGGCTTATTTTGTATTTTACTTAGAGACAGGGTCTCACTGAGTTGCTTAGCGCCTCACTTTTTGTTGAGGCTGGCTTTGAACTTACATTCCTTCTGCCTCAGCCTAATGAGCCACTGGGATTACAGGAGTGGGCCACTGCACCCAGCCTTTCTCAGTATTTTGAGTTCCTATGTAATAAACTACAACCTAACTTCAGCATATAAACAAATGGAAACCTTAGAAGCCTAATTCTTTTTAACAGAGAGCTGGATCACAGCCAATCATAAGCAGCAGAGCTTCTGCCAATCACAGGCAGCCAACTAATCAGACTATATCCAAATAAGGCAACCACCTAGCTATAATCAATCAAGCTATTTCTGTGATTACTTTTATGTTCTGTCTATAAATACTTACTGCCCACTGATGCAGACTAGATGCTGTGAACTTCTAATCATGAACTGTTCTTTCCTCAAAACACTGCTAAATTTGTCAAAAGTTTTTCTTTTAATACATCATAAGTAGTACAGCACGGTTCCAAATAAAAAGTACAGAATGATAAATATCAGTTAGAGACCAGAGCATGATCTCCTGCATTCCCAGCTACTCAAGAGACTGAGAGAAGTGGATCACAAGTTTGAAGCCAGCCTCAGAAACTTAGCAAGACCCTCAGCAAATTAGGGAGACACTGTCTCAAGAAAGAAAGTAAAAATGACTGGAGATGTAGGTCAGTAATAAAGCATTCCTGGTACCAAAAATTCCAGTACCTCAAAAATGAAATTGTGTATGTGTGTACACACATATGTATACATAAGAAAAGAGGGAAGTAAAGTGAATTCTACCTCTCTCCCTTAATACTGTGTGATCCTAGGTCAGTTTTTGCTTCTCACTTCTAAAGGAAACTAATAAGACTTACATTACCTGCCTCAGAGGTTGGTTAAGAACATCAGATAAAATAAAAACATGAAATTCTTAAAAACTATAAATTCACATAAATGAAAGCATAATAGCAAAACACTGAATTCCTTGGGAAGTGATATACCAACAAGAATTTATATTTTAAAATAACTAAAAAAAAATTAAAATTACCTTCACAGTGCACTTAATTTTTTTGCATTAGAAATTTTTTTTAAGAGAGAGAGAGTGAGAGAGAGAGAGAGAGTGAGAGAGAGAGAGAGAGAGAGAGAGAGAGAGAGAGAGAGAGAGAATTTTTAATATTTATTTTTTAGTTTTCGGTGGACACAACATCTTTGTTTGTATGTGGTGCTGATGATCGAACCCGGGCCACATGCATGCCAGGCAAGCGCGCTACCGCTTGAGCCACATCCCCAGCCCCTGCATTAGAAATTTTAATAGGAAAAAATGCTATCAATTTTGAAACTGGTAGTGAGTATAGAATTTATCTGGAGGCATATCTTATTTCCTAATTTGGGGGGAACATACATTTCCCTCTCATGATCCTAATATAATCATATCAATTGGGGTTAAATCCATATTCAGTTTTACATTAGTGTGTTTCTGTAAATATTTTTAAGCTAAACTACCCTGTATACTATAATTATACTTTCTTGCTTCTAACCCTTTAAATCTTATTATTTTCATTTACCTTCTTGTGTTTCAAAATTGAAACCATATCCTACTAGAACTCTTATTAAAAAGTCCTTCAAAAAACAATGTCATGCATATTTATCAATTCCACTTTTCCTTTGGAGAACATCTAAGGTTCCACAGCAAATTCTACTGATTCTTCTTGTCTAGGTTTGTCTATTCCTTTTGATCTAACATATTCCTTTTGATCTAACATAGTCCTTTTACTTATTCCCTGGGGGATGAATCCTATCTATAACTGCCAAAATCTTTTTCTTTCTTCATTTATTCTCTTTTATTTTTTATGTTGTATATTAATATACAGAATGATGGGTTTCGTTGTGGCAGATCCATACATACTTTATAAAAAACATAATTCAATCAACTTCACTACCAAATACCCCCACTATCCCCTCTTCCTCCGTCTGATCCCTTCCTTTTCCCTAATGGTCTCCATTTTCTGCTGAGTCCTTATTTTTTCACTCTGGCTTCTCCATAACAGAAAACTAATGATACTTTTTTCCTGCATCTGACTTATTTTACTCAAGATCATGGTCTGCTGTTCCATCCACTTTCCTCAAAGTGACATAATTTCATTCTTTTTTAAATTAATGGATTAATTCCATCTTCTAGAGGATCATTCCTATAGCCTACAAAAAAAAAAAAAGATAAATTTTCTAAGTATAAGCAGGCACAGTGGCACACTTACAGCAACTCAGTAGACTCGGATAGGAGCATCACAAATTCCAGGCCACCCTCAGCAATTTACAAGGCCCTAAGCAACTTAGACCCTATCTTGAAATAAAAAAAATAAAAGAGGCTGGAGATGCAGATCAGTGGAAAAGTACTCCCTCAAACCCCAGTAACACCAACAAAAGAAATTTTATAAGTATAAAATTCCAGACTGAATTTTTTCCTTAGAGTTTTAGAAGAATCTATTCACTGTCCCCTAGCATCTGGTACTACTATTGAAGAAATATGGTCTCCCCCCGACCCCCGCCCTCTTAAGTACTGGGGATTAAATTCAGTGGCACTGTACCACTGAGCTACACACATAATCCTTTTTTATTTATTTTCTAGTCCAAGCTGGCCTGAAACTTTTGATCCTCCTGCCTCTTCTCCCAAATAGTTGGGATTACAGATGTGCACTACCCTGCCCAGCTTGTGATGCAATTTATCCCTTATCCTCCACATGACCTGTTTCTCAGTAGACTGTTTCTTTTTTTTCTGCTTGTACTGAAACACTCCCTTAATGGGAGTCTTTTTCCACTCATTCTGCAGAGCATTCATTCAAAAACTACTTTTTTAACTTCTTTTTTTTTTTTTAATATTTATTTATTTTTTCTTAATTCTCGGCGGACACAACATCTTTGTTTGTATGTGGTGCTGAGGATCGAACCCGGGCCGCACGCACACTAGGCGAGCGCGCTACCGCTTGAGCCACATCCCCAGCCCATAACTTCTTAAACTGATACATAAAAATAAAACAGCTTTACTTATGATATCATGTGATGTTTTGTTACATGTACACACTTTTTTTTTGGGCGGGGGTAGGGGGTACTGGGGATTGAATCCAGGGACTTTTATATGCTAAACACGCACTGTACCACTGAGCAACACTCCCTGACCTACTTGTAACATTTAAAGCAGGCTAAACATACCTATTTCCTCAAACATTTCTTTATGGTAAGACATTTAAAACCCTTTCTTCTATATATTTTGCATATATAGTATCATTATCCATAGTCATCCTACTGTGCAATAGTATATCAAACCTTTTTACTCCCTTACTACAATCTAGAAGGCCTATTTTACTTTATTTATTTGTTTATTTTGCAGCGGTGGAGACTGAACCCAGGGGTTTGCACATGCTAGGCAAGTGCTTTACCACTGAGTTACATCCCCTTCCCTAGACAACCTATTTTAACCTAGATTTTTATGCCATTCTATTCTTAGAAATGTTTTGTTTTTTGATAAAATCTCTCCCTTTCATTTCTCTATTACCTATTTGATGAACTCTTATTATTTAGATGTTGGATCTCCTGAACTAATCTTCTTTTTTTCTTTTTAACTTTGTTTTTACTGATTTGACTCATTCTACAAGAGGTAATCCCTTACTCCTTATATTGGATTTTTAATATAGGCATAAAGCTTAAAATTTCCATTTCTTATTCTCTGAATGATTTTTTTGTTAAGTCTCCCGTTCCTTTTCCACTAATGCAATATTTTCTGTCATTTCTCCATAACTCACTTTAAATTTCCTCAGTTCTCAGCACTATGTGCTTCTTCTAAATGTCTTTTGACTGTGTTGGTGTCTCAAGTATAGTGATTTTCAAACTTACATTCAGGAAGAAATGTTAGACACTACAAAGTTACTCTGCAAGTTAGACAGGATTCACAACTGCTGGATCTTGGTACAGAAAGACATTCTGTTAAGGGAATCCACTAAATATCAGTGCTATACATTTTTTCACCTGGGTTAAGTTTCCACAAAGAATCTTTCAACTTAGAAAAACAGAAGAAAGGCAACCAGCATTCTGGGAGCAAAAACGACAAATGGGGCTGATGATCTCACATTCTATTCCATTTCCCATTCTCATTAAGACCTTTTACCCAGGCCCTGCATTCCACTATGTGTCAAAACTCTTGATTCCATCCAGTTTGAACAATAAACATCTAATTTTTCACTGGCTATATTGGACAAAGAAGGAAAATTCTACATCTAAACTACTTCAGATTTTCAACTAATTCTACTTTTAGTCATACTGAGCATTCTTATCTTCGGAGACCATGGTTAGAATAATTCTTTTTAAAGGCATTTGGAAAAAATCAACAATGAACAAGGGTGTTCACTGAAGCACTTTTTCTAAGAAAATAACCATCAGTTGGTATACTATACAGTCTAGTTTAATGACCTAGTTGACAAGAGCAACTAGATCTCTATATCCTCTACCCCCTTAAAATTTCTTATAACTTAGGTAGTAAATCTATTATACTAGATTTACTACCTCTCAACTTATTTATCATCTTTCTTCCTTTCTGTTCTCAAAGTATTTGTTTAGTATCTTTATTGTGCTATTAGCAACAATAGTTGAAATACATAATCATTGTTTCTATATAGTCTCATAATTTCTTCAGACCATAAGCAATTAAGTGTGACTTCTTCATTTTTCCTACCACCAAATTTCTACTCTCAATGCATCTGTAACCACTTGGTCACAATGGATGAAGATCTCTGGTCCTACCAAAGGCCAATACCAGAACTCAAGACTTGAAACATTTATCCCACCCACCTTCCCAAGAATTTCTTTTAATTTACTCTCCCATTCTTATCAGTTCCTCTTATTGCATTAGATTACTTCCATTAGCATTCAAAAATAAATACCCCTCATCTGTCTTATATAATAATGAATGTGTGTGTGTAGATTCAAGTTCACAATTTCCTAGTTCATAGCTTCAGCTGGATACTTGCCATTCATCTTTCTAATCTTCACAGTGTACAACAGAAATATGACTTTCTATTCAATAGCAGACAGTTGTTCCTGCAGTACTGGGGATTAAACCCAAGGCCTTCCACATGTTAGGCAAGTGATCCACTACTGAGCTACATCCCCAGGCCTTTTTGAGACAGAATCTTGCTAAATTGCCCAGGCTGGCCTCGAACCTGTGATCCTCCTGCCTTAGCCTCCTAAACAGCTGAGTAGCAGGGTAGCTGAAATAACAGGTACTCACCACCATGCCAGGCTTTCTTCTCTTGCCTTTTCTGACTCATGACATTCAACTGGTTTTCCTCCTATCTTGGGTGCTCTTTTTCTGAAGAATCTGTGCTTCTCACAGTCCCATAAGAATTGGTATCACTTTGCCAGGCACAGTGGCACATACCTGTAATCCCAGAGAACTGGGAGGCTGAGGCAGAAGGATCACAAGTTCAAAGCCAGCCTCAACAACTTAGGGAAGCCCTAAGCAACTTAACAAGATGCTGTCTCAAAATAAAATATAAAAAGGGCTGGGGATGTGGCTTGGTGGTTAAGCACCCTGGGGTTCAATCCCTGCTACAAAAAAAAAAAAAAAAAAAAAAGAATTAGTAACTTCAAGATATTGTCCTCACCTCAGCTGATCACCTTCTCCTCTTTGATATACTTTCTTCACTTAGCTTCCAGATCATACCATATCCTGATGTTACTTGTACCTCCCTACCACTTCTTCTACTGATTGACAATCTCCTGAGATGAAGTGAGTGCTCTTCTTTTCAACCTGTTAATGTTGGAGTACCCCAGGATTCAGTCTTTGGTCATTTGTAACTCAACTCCCAATCTCACAAGGCTTAAGATACTAAATATATGCTGACCCTCAAATGTTTATCTCCAGCCTAGGCCTCTTTTCCAAACTCCAGTCATATATCTAACTGCCTACATATATAAAGTCATTTCAAATATTAAAATGCCAAGTCTCTTCCCGATTTGTCCCCCCAAATTTGCTCTACCCACTTCAATGACTGAAAAGTCCTCCTTCCCCCTGCGTAGGCCAAAAAATCTTGGAATCATCCTTGCCTTTTTCTCACACCAATCAATCTGTTAGGGAATCTTTCAAATGTCCTCAGAATTCCATTTCTTATAATCCTTTTTTATTCCAGCTGAGAGCAGCTGGAATACCATTATAGTCTTCTAAAAGGTTCTATGGACCACCTCCTTTTTCTCTTGCTCCACCTCCATCCCCAACTAAACAACTATATTGTTTAGTCTATTAACAATATAGCAGAATTAGTTATGTTTAAAAAATGTAAATCAGACTCACTCCACTGCTCCATCTCACAAATAGTCAATATCCTTCAGTGGTCCACTGCCCTATAATATCTCTTTGACTCATCTACTCTTACTCTCTCAGTTCCTGCCATACTGACACCTTGCTGTCTCTCAAAGTCCATACTCTACAGACTTAGAGCATTGCATGGCTGTTCCCTCTACAAAAAGAAAATTCCCCATACAAACATAGCTGCCTTCCTCGTCTCCTTTAAAACTTTGCTGAAATGTCACCTTCTCACTCTATTTGGATCACATTATTTAAAGTTGTAACCCATTCCCATTCGCAGCACTTTGCTATACTTTTATTCATAGCACTTTCTATATTCTAAATAGTAAATAATTTATTTTGTAGACCCTACTATGAATTAACTGGTTTAAGAATTAACTGGCTCCTTTTTATTCACAGTATTATTGATATAATTCACATATTCATTATCTCCCAACTATATCAGTAACTTTCAAACTGCAGATTGCTTTAGATCAGTTTTTTTCAAATGTAAAAGAGAATAAAATTTTATCACAATGCTTTTGCATAAAGACATGGAAAAACCATAATGTTTCATGACAGTTTAACACAATTATATACACATGCACAAAATTCAACTACTGTATATTGATTTGCACACAGAAGACACACTATTTTTGAAAGAATGAATGAATGAAGGCATGTCATCAGGCAGGTATTGCTACAATTTCAATTATCAGCTATCAATAACAACACTAAAAGATGCTACTTACTGATCATATATTTTGTTAAATCCCATTTTCCCACTTTTAAGGATGGAGGAACTAACATTTATTAAAGTTAAAACAACTTGTCCAAGTTTAAATAAGTTGGAAGAAACAGAGCCAAGGTTCAACCCCATCCTAACATCAACAACTCTTGCCTCTTTTCTGCTAAATTCTGTAGGAACATCCCTCCCACTCCCATTTCACTGTTTTGGGACCTTAGTGTAAGCTGTTCTTCTACATGAAATACTCTCCTAACCCTCTATTCCACTCTTACACTACCATTTAATGCCTTCCAACTAACTAAAGCCTATTCATTCTTCTGAGCAAAGTTTAAAAATCACTTCCTGAAACGTGTTTCCACATTCCCCAAATAAGTTAGGTTGTCCCTAGTGACAATCCCACAGCATTCTTTTTCTCCACAGCACATACCACAATTTCGATACTTGTTCAATGTTTACCTTCTCTCCTAAATTACAAATTTCTTCAGGGTCGAGACAAAGTCTACCAGTACATACAGATATAGTACACCTTGAGACTTAGGACACTATCAATTAACTGACAATTAACAAAGTCCTTACCCATACTAAAACCTGGCCTATTACATCATAACCAAATAGAAAGTGGAAAATGCTTGGTCACTAGACGACAACACAACTGAACTAAAGATCCAACCTCCCTACTTATTAAGGAATTCTGAACAAGTTATTTAATCCTTTTAAACCTCATTCACAACATAATCACACATACCTTGATATAAAAATTAACTAACCCCTTCTTTTCATTCATACTACTAATATGTCGGTTTAAGTAGTTTTTATATCACCTCCAGACTGCTGTTTTCAAGGTACAGATTTTATCAAACCAGTTTCTAACTGTAAATGCAAAAACAAACAATAGACAAAATCAGAATACACACACACATTAAGGGCATAGTGAATGCACAATTCAACTACTGATTACAGAGTTGTAATGTTACATGTACATCCTTTATATGGGTTGCAGTCAAAAAAAAAAAAAAAGAAAAACACTACTACACTATAAACACTACTGCTAAAGATAAACAAATATTACTAGAATATTTAAAGTTAATGAGAAAGGAATCTTGATTTATTCACTGTTGTGTTTCTAGAACCTACAATAATGCCTGGTGTGTAACAGCACAATTTCTCTGAACAAGTAAGCGACACAACCATTCCTAACTTAACTTTCCAAACATATTAAACCTACAATAGTCTTCCTTACTGCTGTTTCCAGAGCACATTATATTCTTCATGCCTAAACATTCTTCATGCCTTGGCACATGTATTTCTCCAGACTAACAAAATTCCTTTTCTCAACTCAAAAAAATCAATTGATCTTTTTTTAAACTATATACTTTCTTACAAAAATCACATAAGCATAAAATAATAAACTACAGAAGAAAACATGACAAATTATAAAATACTCAGAACAGATACAGTTCTAAAATCACACATTTAACTTTTAGTATAGTTATGATATACATTAAACACCTAACAATTAGCATGCCATCTTAAAATTTAAAAGGTCTTTGAGAAGACAACTTAAATAACCAACACTCATTTGATGAAATATGAGACATCTAATTTAATATAATTTATTTTTTTAGCTCTGTATGCCTCTTACACCTGTAGCGGTAATCAAAACTTATGCCACTGATTATTCTTTTTCATGAACAGAATATATAAAAATCCAAAGTCATTACTAAAAGTGCAAGTCAAGAGTGTACTGCGGGGGGGGGGGGGGGGGGGGGTAGTGGCTCAGGAGGCTAAGACAGGAAGATCATAAGTCCAAAGCAAGCCTCAGCAAAAGCAAGGCACTAAGCAACTCAGCCAGACCCTGTCTCTAAATAAAATACAAAATAAGGCTGGGGATGTGGCTCAGTGGTTGAGTGCCCCTGAGTTCAATCCCCACTACCAAAAAAAAAAAAAAAAAGAGTGTGGGTGCTCCAGATCAACTAACTAGCTTTGCAATCCACAAATTAGTTCTTCCTCAGGCTTAGATAAGCCAATTAGATTTCAGCTGTAAAAAAAGGGGCTACTATAACCATTGGTTTGAGTACCTATTTTTAGAGGCTCAGTATAATGTTCACAGATTGACCTTTCTGATTTCCACATATTAAACACTTAATAGATCCTAGAAACTGGATCTTGTATATAAATCTGCATCATCTCAAATCTTTGGGAAAAAATTATCACTGGACTACAACTACTACTTTCGTCCTTCTTTGGCTATTAAAAAAGAAAAAAAAAGTTCTGTTTTACCCACAACTATTAACATAGCACAGAAGATTCTGTTCTTTCTCTTGAAAATGACAATTTTTATCATTTGACTTACAAAATTCTTTTTTTTTAAATTTTTTTAAGAGAGAGTGAGAGAGGAGGGAGGGAGAGAGAGAGAGAGAGAGAGAGAGAGAGAGAGAGAGAGAGAGAATTTTTAATATTTATTTTTTAGTTCTCAGCGGACACAACATCTTTGTTGGTATGTGGTGCTGAGGATCGAACCCGGGCCCCACGCATGCCAGGCGTGCGTGCTACCGCTTGAGCCACATCCCCAGCCCTTACAAAATTATTTATCTTAAATATTCAACTATATATTACCAAATATTCTGAGACTAAAAAAATTCTGCTTTTTTATGCTCATTGCAATTATCTCATACACCTACTAATTATCCTTCTCTAGTCAACCTAATTATTTCAGAATTCACAATCTAAAAACCAGTGGTCTTTAGTATAACTTCTTTGTCACTTTATCCCTACAACGAGAAGAGTGGAGTTCCAACTTTTTCAACTTTAAAATGAGGTTATAAATCTGAAGGGAGGAGGAAACCTGTCAGTAGTTGCTTGCTTGGGTTGTTTGTTTTTCCAATCCATTTAAACTGCCACAGAGCCCAAAACACTTAAGTTCCAACATAAGCTCCATACTTCCCCCAGATGAGACATTTTCTTAAACTTCACCCTTTCCAGCTGTAAATTTTAAAGTATTTTTTGAACAGATTAAAATCATTTGCCAAATACTGGGCCCTCAAATACGGAAGACCCCATGAATGCCAAACTAAAAAGTAACATAAAATTATATGGTATTACAGAATCATCAACAATACATTTTTTAAAAAAGAAAAAATACATTATCAACAATACATTAACAGTACCATCAACTTCAAACATTATTTATTAATTTCAAGATGTGATTTTGGAGCGAGAAAAACACTAGTGCCTGGTCTCTGATTACGAAAGGTATAAACACTCAGATTCCTTTACAAGATCCTACTGGGATTTTCCGTGCCTAGTTTTTGTTTCTATCCTACACAGCCCAAAATCTCTGGCTGATCTTTGGGGTGCTGTGCCCCAGGCCCCCAAAACTGTTGCTTCTCCAGTTAGAAGGCGGAACACATCCTCCAAGGCACTCAAATGCTTTAACAGAAGTTTTATTACACCCTCCCAATCCTCCGCGGCACTAAAGAGCCCCCTCCCGTCTTCCCAGCCACGCTGGGGGAAGCGAGGGTTCAGACTTATCCCCAAATCTCTTCCTCAATCCAGTGGAGGCGGCCCACGCTTCCCCGCCAGACTAACCGCACTTCTCAAGAAAAACGTGCAGTCTAAGAAAAGAAACCTCGCACTGCTCCACCCAACAGGTGGGACGGAAAAAGGAATGAACAACTGGGCTCCAAGCCCAAGCCAGGCCTCAAACAGGGCGGGAGAGAGAGGCGGCGGGAGAGAGAGGCCGCGGGCCCGGAGCGGCCTGAGGCACCTCAGGCCCCTTCCTGATCAGAGTCCCACCTCCTCCCGCCAATTTCAACATGCAGGTCTTGGCTGACCTCCGGATGGATGCCACTCGATGCCATGAGCCGAAACCTGGGCCAACCTAGCTGAAGATGGCACTCCCACCGACTCAGTCCTCACAGCCGCCGCAGCAGTCGCCACCAGAGCTACCTCCGCCTCGTCGAGGACGCAGTGCGCACGCGCAAGTATCTGGAGGCGAGCGAGTCACGTGGTCGCAGCACGCAGGTCTCGCCCTCCGCGGGATCCGGGCGGCCGAACTCCGGGCCCCGCCTCCGCTTCCCCCCCCCCCCACCCCCGAGAAGGCAGTGTGGTTATCGGGGATTTTCCAAAGCCAAGGGTTAGGTTTAGGGCCTCCCACCTCCCAGATCTTACAGACACGGCCCTGAGACCCCCTTCGCACCCCACCCCCGCGAAAGTAAAATATCGTTATTCTTTTTCTGCATTTTTTCTAAGGTTTTTCTAATTACTCAGGCTTTTTCCTTAAAAAATTTAGCTGAAAAGAGCAGAAATTAAGCATAAAACCTCCAAACTTCAAGATGGTATGGACCATCCCGTCCAAGTTTACCGGAATTTAGGGGTTTGAAAAACTTATTAAAGGATCTCTGTAAAGCTATCCTCTGGACAAAGCGGGGCAGGAAGTTTTATGTTGAAGGTCTTAGCAGACCTCTTCACTTGTACCTCCATCCCCATCTTTTAAACAAGTTATTTTTCTTTTAAATCTGATCTCTCTCCATTTAAGATCCTGCCTCAGTTGTGCAAGTGTTCAGTCGTCCCTTACCAGGCAGTCTTTTGTTGGAGGTTCAGTAATATCACAAGTGGGCTCTAGCTTTGTTCCCTAGAATCTGTCTACCTCCAGAAATGTTTCGCTGCAAGACATTGTTCACCTGTCCAGAACTCCATTAATCATAAATTCTCTCATCAGCACATTTTCTTCCAAATATCAACATTAGTCTTACCTGCTGCCTCTCACTTTCAGGAACCTGCACCTAGTTACAGCTTTCCCTTTCCATTTTCCTCTTCTACTCTTCAAGTTAACTTTTTTGGTTTCTCTGACAAGATAGCTATGCTTTTTAGAGATTTAATCAACAGCTTTTAAATGTTTACTTGGGGAAGAAGCAGTCAAGGGAGTGAGATATCTAGAAGACAGGCCCCAGTCTGTGAAAAGCACTGTTAGTGGCCAAGGCACAACCTTCTCTGCTTTTTTTGATTTCTCCAATCTTCCTAAAGTGACCTCAAATTCTTACTAAGTAAATAAAAATAAATAATAAATAAATAACATTATTACTGAGATCCCACCTCCTCCAATAACCATTTTATAAAAATCCTCCTGCTTCTTGAACTTTTAGTGACTGGAGACTTATTTCCTTCATCTTGTTTCCAACATCTTTCCTTTTAAGCCAGTGCTGTTGATTTCTTTCTCTCCTTAAAAATTTACAGTTTTCCCTCACTGTTTATAAAGAAAACCTAAACTCTTTAGCATGGAACATGCAGTCTTTCATGATCACACTGTAACACTAGTCCACTTTATGCTTTGAATATAGCTCTTGCTGCGCTGCCACTACAGTTTATTTTTTAAATGGGCATGTTTCTTTCTCTTCCTCTCTCCTTGCTCCCCTCGGATCTCTCCCACTCCATAATCTCAGAGGAAACTGGATTACCTTTCTTCCCCATCCTAGGCAGAGTTATCTGTCTTTGAGTACACACCCACCATAGAAACAAAGTAATTCGGACCTGGAGTTGACACCAAAAGATCTCAGAAATGAGTAGCTACCTAATTAAGAAGTGAATTGCAACTCCAACAGAGAACACATGGAATGTAGGCTTGGAATCACCCCTTTAAAAGCCCCCTGTTCTTGCAGGTGGGCGGAATCACAACCTCTGGGATGAGAGTCCCCTGTTTCTCCTTTGCTAACAAAATCCTGATTTAGATATTCCAACTACTTTCTAGAATCCTGATTGATAAAATAGCAAACTATTTCTTGGTATATCCAGGATTAATCAGATTCTCTTTCTGGGCTATTTAGTACCAGGTTCCTTTTTATTCTCTTAAAAATATATCATGCAATGAAAAACAACCAAACGGTTCATTTAATTTACAGAATACATTTGCTTAGGGAATGGAATTTGTTAATTAACCTTATAAATAAATCCATCACCAATGAATTGTGATGTTTCTTCTATTAGGAACGTTCAGACTCCCATATTTAATATTTCTCCTTACAGATAAAGCAAGTAAAATTAAAATGGTGACTCCAGGACATTTAAATTCAAATGCAATGCTAAGCTTATTTCCTTCCCACTATTCAATCTTTAAGACTTAGTTCAGGGGCTAGGGATGTGGCTCAAGCTGTAGCGCGCTCGCCTGGCATGTGTGAGGCCCAGGTTCGATCCTCAGTACCACATACAAACAAAGATGTTGTGTCTGCTGAAAACTAAAAAATAAATATTAAAATTCTCTCTCTCTCTTAAAAAAAAAAGATTCAAATGATTTCTTCTGAGCTAAGTGTTTCTGAGAGACATTTATTTGGGTCCCATGTTACTCCTATTTCTGACTAGTTAATTAAATTATTAATTTGTATAACATCTTTACATCTATAGAACTGGCAGGTTTAGTTTTTCCATTTCCCTATTCCAGGTTTTTTGTGTTCTCTTGTGATAGGTTTATAAAGCAGTCTGTAATTGATCTTAAACTGAGCAATTGTCAAGGATTGTGCTGGGAAAAGAAAGATTTATTTAGGGTTAGATGGCTGAGTTCCAGGCACACTTCCTTCTAACTGATCCTGTCGTGGGAAAGATTTTCAGGAATAAACAGATTCTGAGAGGAAAAGGGGAGTCAGTGTGAAGCAGAAATTTTGTGACCAGAGGCAAATAGCAAGAGTGTGGATTCTGAAGGTGGGCACGAGCAATTCTAGCCTAAAAAGCCATGACCTCCTAATCCACAGGGCAGAGCAGTCCAGTCCATGTACCCTGATGCTGAGACCAAGGATCTGTGGAACTTCTTAGGTCTTTAAGTCAAAGTAATTCCATTTTGAAAATCAGCATCTGACTACCCAGGCATGACCTTCTTGTTAGGCCTGTTTACAAACTACCAAAACCACAGCAAACATGCTAAGTAACAATCACAGGACCAGATGGGTTATTTTTTAACTACTCCATTGTCCGTGACTATATTGTTAATAAGTTGTTTTTTTTTTTTTTTTTTTCCAGCAGGCTGCTGCGCCTTGCAGAAGGGCAGCCTGGCAGATATTCTCTGTCAATAAACCTTTGCTTAAACTCAGAGATGTGTCTGTTGTAGATATTTGCACCAGATACCCTAACAGAACTAAGGATTTCTTTTCTGCCTTTGCATTAGTGACACAATGGTCCTTCTCACATATTCAGATATTTTAGGAAGAAAACGGGCAAAATCTGAAAAGTGACCCAAAGACTGCATGATCCACAATAATAAAAAATGAAAGGATTAACACTGTAACTCCATGTTTTTGCCAAGAAATCCCACCACTGTTTAGTATTTTGTTTTTAGGATATTCTTTTTAAATCCATTATAACAGAAATTGCTTATCTTTAATTAAAGTTGCAATAAATATATATGGTGAATCCTGTAGTGGCCAATAAATGCATGACTCAGATCCACTAATATAGGAAGCATAACTATTTATGGCTCCAGATGTTGTGCTCTGAAATCCATCACCAATTTGTGTCAGGGAAATTCCTCTTGTGAACTACTTCTAGCCAATGACATGTCCCTCAGCAGGGAGAGTTAGCCTGGCTCATTCTTAGGACAAGTGGGTCTCCTCTGAAGCAACTTTGGCTTAAGGATTCCTGGACAGACTTGTCAAGAAACTTCTTTCCTTCCCACAGCAGTGTCAAAAGTATCCTTAGCACCACGTAAAAAATGAATGGGTGGGGCTGGGGTTGTGGCTCAGTGGTAGAGTGCTCGCCTAGCACATATGAGGCACTGGGTTCAATCCCAGCACCACATAAAAATAAAATAAAGGAATTGTGTCCACCTACAGCTAAAAAATATATTTAAAAAATGAATGGGTGAAATAAAGGTATTGTGTCCAACTATAAAATATATATTTTTTTAAAGTGTATGTCTGAATACTCTCTCAGCTTTCTCCAACCCTAAATTCCTTCACAGGCATTTTCCTCCATTAATTGTGTGCACAGCTAATGTCATGTGGCATCTGCTTTTTGAAGGACCCAGACAAACTCAAAACCTAATGAACATAAATGTGACATTTAATGCAGCAGTTTTCTCCCAGGTGATTACATTACTTTCCGTATATCAGTGACTTCTGCAGTGGACATTTTTTCATTTGGCTTTGTCACTCAGCACTTCTGTGTAGGGCATTTTCTCATTCTGAACTAGAGCCTAAATCCAAATGCAGAAGCCAAAATAGGCAAATATTTTCCTAGCTCCCCCCTCCGCCCCCGGCCACCACACACACTTGCTTAAAAATACAAAAATAGGAACATTACTTGGGCTGCTTCTGCCAAGACAGCCTATCCCATACTGGAATCAAAAAACTCATTTGGTAACATTTAGACTCTTCTGGTGATGGTTTATGCAGCTGGAGCAGCTACATGTATTCTTCAGAGGCAGACAGCATCCAACTTGAGAGGAGTGTGTGACATCAGTTGTGAAAGTTTTGGTGGCTGTGCTCTGTAATGATGGCAGCAGTGTCTTCCCTAGTACAGCCCTGCAGTGCAATTTAGACATTCTTTCTGGCTATCTAGTCTCCCATCCTCACAAAACTGTCTGTAATGCTACACCCTTTTTACAAACCTCTCTTTCACCTAAAATAGGTGTGTGTGTATGGGTGTGTTTGCATACACACATAATATGCATATAAAAGAATCTTGAATGAAACAGAGATCAGTATAAGAATAGTTGCAGATAACAGTTGCAGAAATAGAAGGAAATTATATTGGGCATAACAAGGGCCAAGGCAGAAAAATTTCAGCTAGTATTAACACATGCTTCTGTGTGTACCAGTATATGCACAGTATGAAATGATTGACTATAGCCAACTAGGATGCATCCCACTGAAGGTAAAGCTCTGAATGAAAGTCTGAGATGGAATAATTATTTATATTAACTCCAGAGGGCTTAAAGTGAATGAACAAAGAACTCTATTTCTAAATTCTCAACTGAAAGCAGGAATCAAAAACCAAGAACTTTCTTTATTGGTATGGAAATAGCTTTTGATTCTTCACAAGTCATGGGATCAAAAGAGCCAAACATACCCAAAAGTTTGGGCCCAAAGATTACCAAAGTACAATATCAATTGAATTCATACGCTTTTCAGGTCTCTTCTGTCAATATTAAAGAAGAGGAAGACACCAAATAAATGGAATGAGCACAGAGTAGAATACAAATAATTTGAAATACCCTGAATTAAACCTCTCTCTTAGCCTCACTTACCCATCAGAAATACATCTCTCCAGTCTAAAGATACAGTCCCTGTCACATTTAGAAATCTGTTTAGCCTTTACCTAAGAGAGTTGTGATACAATAGGCTGCCAATTTCCTCATTCCCCATTCCCAACATTCTTTTTTTCCCCTAAACTTACACCAGAATCAGATACTAGTGCATCATGAGGACCAATAATGACAAACGTCTACAGCAAGAAAATCAAGACGTTACAAACTTATGCTGACAGAAAATGTGAGAATACACGAGAAAGTATATGTGTGTGTATATATATATATAGATATACTTATGTAAATATATATGTGTATATATGTATAAGTTGATTCAAATGTGCTAGTGCAAACAGCTAGCAATTGTTCTAATATTTTCTTTAGTCAAAATGTGGGCATAAACTGCATGGACAACTTTCTTTTTTTTTTTAATTGGTTATTCAAAATATTACAAAGCTCTTGACATATCATATTTCATACATTTGATTCAAGTGGGTTATCAACTCCCATTTTTACCCCGTATACAGATTGCACATCCACGTTTTTACATATTGCCATACTAGTGACTGTTGTATTCTGCTGCCTTTCCTATCCTCTACTATCCCCCCTCCCCTCCCCTCCCCTCCCCTCTTCTCCCTCTACCCCCTCTACTGTAATTCATTTCTCCCCCTTGTATTATTTTTCCCTTACCCCTCACTTCCTCTTGTATGTAATTTTGTATAACGATGATGAGGGTCTCCTTCCATTTCCATGCAATTTCCCTTCTCTCTCCCTTTCCCTCCCACCTCTCGTCCCTGTTTAATGTTAATCTTTTCTTCCTGCTCTTCCTCACTGCTCTGTTTTTAGTTGCTCTCCTTATATCAAAGAAGACATTAGGCATTTGTTTTTTAAGGATTGGCTAGCTTCACTTAGCATAATCTGCCCTAATGCCATCCATTTCCCTGCAAATTCTGCATGGACAACTTTCCACTCACCTATGTCTCTGAGTCACTCAACTATGTCTCCTGAGTGCTAGCAACATTCCCTTCAGAAAAAAAATAAATAAATAAAAAATACACAGATGAAGGGCAAGACAGCATTTACAATGTTGTTCTCCTTGGCTGCAGATGCTATGGTAGATTCCTCCTAGAGGCCATACTTTCAGCAGTAATACAAACATTTTTGAATGGCAGAGATCTCATCAAATCACAGAAGTTATCGTTAGAAAAGGGGAGCTGACTTACAGTTATTGAACTGGATGGTGTGTTAGTCAACTTTTTATCTCTGACAAACACAATTTAGAGGAAGAAAAGTTTATTTTGGGATCATGGTTTTAGAAGTTCATATGGTTGGCTAATTCTATTGCTCTGGGTCTGAGTAAGGCAGAATATCATGGCAGAAAGCATAGTGGAGGAAAGCTGCTCATCTCATGGCAGCTAGCAAGCAAAGAGTGCCAGTAGCCAGGGACAAAAAATAATCCCCAAGGGCATGCTCCCAGTGACCTACTTCCTCCAGCTATGCCCCACCTCCTCACAGTTACCACACAGTAATCCATTCGAATTATTAATCCTTCAAATATACTAATTTACTGACTAGGTTACAGCTCTCAGTCTAACAATCATTTTACCTCTGAACACTCCTGCATTGCCACATTTGCTTTTTAAGGAACATTTCACATCCAAACCATAACAGATGGTCTTTATTTTATGGAGCAAACCTCTCTGATTCACGAGGACACAGAACTGACAAAGAGTTGACTCTGCCGAATAAAATTGGCCAAATCGAGGCATAAGAAGATATTTAAAAAGTAGAGAACTATATCCCTTAATTGGAGGAGCTCCATCCATCTCCCATTTTAGCACGGTAACTGCTTATGACAACAACAATAATTTCTGAATGTTGTCATAATCTCAATTCCTCCATAATCTCAGAAGGCCTCCCAGCCCCATCCCTGAACCTGGTTTTCTTTACCTTCCAAGAATATGGTCCATTCTTG